>NW_027513165.1:0-327500 GCF_048772815.1 Callospermophilus lateralis
TTTAAGTAATAATGATAATTAAAAAATGAAAATTAATATTTAAAATAATAATAATAATAATGAATAAAAAATTAAAAAAATAAAAAACATTTAAAAAGTTAAAGAACAACAACAAAAATGAAAATGAAAGAAAAAGAAAAACATACAAATAATATAATAATAATAATACATGCAGTACTAGAGTTCAATTAACTTCTCTTCCAGTAGTTGGAGCTGTGTGCACTGGGCCAAGCTTCTCCTCTAAATAAGTGGGAACAAATCACTGTGCAGCAGCTCTTCCTCCCAGACTCGGCGGGTCTCCAATCCTGAGTGCCTAGGGCCTTCTCTTGTGCTTCCTCAAGCCAGGCCCCGCTCACCTTTGACGCTCACCACAATACTGGTTACACGCCAGGCCTCTGCTCCTGGTAGCCCTGTTTTAATGAACGCCTGGGCACACTCTCCCTGTTTGCCTCCCTCAGACCTTAAGTTTGTAGAGCTTTGTCCTGAGAACCGCCAGTGAATTTTCTTGTCTTCCAGGAGCCATGCCCCTGGTAGGTGGTGTAAGAGACCTCAATTGTCAGCACTGGTGGGAGTGGTAGCCGGGAATTCCACGCCGCAAGTCCCGAGCCAATCCTGTTTCCCTAGGTCTGGCTATCGTGCTCCTGGGAGACCTGGGAGGGGCCCTTGAGGTTTCCCCGTGGTGTTGAGAGAGATGGCAATGGGATTACACACTTGTCGCGTTAGTTTCAATGAAGTTATCTCCTCCGCCTGTAATGTCAGTTCTATGCCATGGTGGTATCCCATTAAAATGGTGACCGTTCGTTCCCTTTGCTGGGTGACCAATGCAATGGGTGGGTCCTGACTATCTCTCCCAAGCCCCATTTCAATCCTGTGGCCACTGCCTATGAAGGCTCAGTTGTCTTTTAACTCTGTCAATTCAGAAAGCCCAACCAGTTATTTCAGCGGGAATGTTAGTGCTGAGTCACAAAAACCAGACGAATCTAAGCTTGAATGCAGCCAATCCGGGCTCTGTGTGTGTTCTGAGGGGCCCAGACTGTTCGCCCCAGATTCACAACAGGTCAACATTGCCTAGTGATTCTGAGCAAACAGCATTTAGACAGTTTACGACTTTCTATGCCCGTGCAGCTGAAGAGATCAGAGACTTGATTTCTCCATGCCTGCCTTAATAATGGATCTCCTGTATTGCTACTTTTTAATATCTGTGCATGTGCGTGTTTGTATATATATATATACATATATATATATATATATATATATATATATATATATATATACATATATATATATATATATTTATATTTATATATATACACACTCTTCAGATTTTTCAAAATATGAAATATATGTGTCTTATTATACACTCCCTAAATTCATTCATATTCATATCTGTGGATTTATAATCAACTTTCCACAAGATTATTCGCATAATAATCATCCACCTGCAATACATATTGTTTCCTAGTACTGAAAACTAAATTCAGTGAATGGTGCATACAAACCCTATTATTTCTACATTTACTTAGCCAGTTTAAAATCAATGCAAGTAGATTCCTAGGGGACATGATGTGTATTTTGACTTTCATTTTTATTCAACACTTGTACGTTACTATGTCTTCAGTTTATCCACATCATAGGATATATATTTCAGTCACAAATTAGAAAATTTATAGGCATTTGTTTCACGATCAATCACTTCCTGATTCAGAACACATGCATTCCTCCATGTTTCTTGACTGGTCTTTTCATGAGACTTCTTTCCAAACACATTACTTTCGTTTAACATCATCACTTATAAAGCAAAACTCAAACACCATTCATCATAAATCATAATCCTAATATTACCATTAGATATATAACTGGTTGGAATGAATGATTGTATATCAATATAAGATTTCTTATATATTTTCACATGTCAATTCAATCCATTATTTAAAGTGGAATCAGTTATGTTATTTATTCATAGTATGGTCTATTCATGCATTATCTCTATATTCATAGACAGAGGTTACACCTCTTTGTGCCCCTAATTCTAATGTATGCGTCTTCAAATTATTGCTCCCAGAAATGGTGAAAGAAATACTCATGTCACCTGACCTACATATACATTTTATCACAGTAATATTCTGAACAACAAAAAAATAAAATATCACACTTATGATTGTACCAAAGCCTAAAAGGAAAGTGAATGTTGATAACTAATAACATCCATGTCCAGGTTGCCTAATGCTCTCAAATGTCATTCCCATTCATGACGACATATTTGTTTTTTCCAATGATTATATATTCAAACTCAAGCCTGTTGAAAATGTCTAATCCTATCCCTCACTTTATACTTTGCCTGATTTAGTAATGTCTCTATTGACACCTGCTTTCCTACATATTTTCCCCAGTTCATCATTTTGGCTTACTCTTCACATGTGCTGACATTTACATTCACTCTCTAAACGAAACCCTATTGCTAAAGAAGCTTTTTTTTCCAAATCATATACTCACTCTTCTTCCTAAACCTACTGACTATCTTCCTAATCCTACCAACTATCCCTTTTTGACTGGATGTTCTCTTCTACATTCAATCATCCAAGGTACAAGGTCCTATGCCATTGTATTTCGATTTAACTGAGACAATTGTACAGAACATTATTCAACACTAAGTATCCAAACCAAGGTCCCAATGCCCTTCTGGGCTTCAAATCTTTCTTAGATTCCCGTTTTTATACATATATTTCACCTATATATTCTTATAAATATCACAGGTTCCCAATCCCATTATTCATCCTGCAGAATGATTCCTAACCCAAATAGAAAATATTATTAACCCTAACCATACACTAACTTTGCAGGAGAGCAGGAACAGTGTGGGTATTAAACTACAGGAATCTAGGGGATCTTCACCTGCTGAGAAACTCAAATGTTCATGCAGAAATAATCCCTGGTGAAGATGAAGGCAGCTATGAAGTACCTCAGAAAGCAAAAGTCAACTTCCATGACAATCATCCTGGTCAGGATGAAGGGTTGTGTCTGAATCATTCTCTCTCTTCTTAATGTATAGAACATGGACCAAACCAGTCCTGTGTGGAAGCTGTTCCCGAGTGCTTATGGTTGATATAACATTCTAACTGGAGAAAGTGTCACATGAAAATCGGGGCAGCCTCCACCTCATGGTACTTTTGGAAGCAACAAAGTGGTTGCCAAGGCAGTGACATCATTCAGATCCTGAAGAAAGTGATCTCACCTCACTTCCTTGGTGAGGGAACTCTCTGAACTTGGGATCCAGGAAGCCAGGCACCCAGAGACAGTCCCTGTTCTAGTCCCAGTGGTCTCACATGTTTGGAATTACCAAGGACAGAGTCAGTCTTTCTTGGTACCTACAGATGTGAGGATGGCCAATTCCCAGGAAACCTCTGAAGAGGGGCTTTCCCTGAGAAAGCAGGTAGTGGATCATTTTCTGAGAATAGGTAGGAAAGGCGGTTTGTTTGGTATGGTGTGGAATATTTCTATTAAGTCCTTTGACAAGGTGAGTGTTTCTATGTGTGTGTATCCCACTGAGTCCATTGTTGTAGACATTAGAAAAGACAATGCATCAATGGATGTGTCCTGTCTAGTAGAAAGCTTCCCAGCATTCATCCTGCCCAATTCATGAGTGGACTCTGGCTTGCCTTATGGATGGGCAACACCTACAAGCTTCCTAATTTCCTGTTTTCTCTCTCAATTCAGCCCACTCTCCAGAATAGTATCATGGTTTTGTGTCCAAGATTTGTACCACCTCCAAGATCTGTGACATGGCTATGTACTGGATAGCTGAAGGAAATGGCTAGCATCTCAGAAATCTCAGATATCTGTTGACCAGGAAAGTCTCAGTGGAGAAACCCTGCTTTGGTCCTTTTGCTTAACTATTGTTCTGTTGAATGTCAGGAAGTTTTTTGCCTCAAGCCACCACTTTGTGAACCCCGAAGAAAACAGTTTTCAAATGGAAATGAATTGGCATCACCTGTGGCTCTTTGCTTAATTGCTTAGGATTGGGATATGTCTGAATCAGCCTGTTGGCCCTGTGTGAGGCTGTGGCTTAGATTCTCAGCACCTGATGGATCTAAAGATAGATCCCATGTGTGCATCCAAAACCAAAATGGCAAAAAGATCAGATATTGTTGATGAACTCTCTTGCCTTCCTCTGGTAGGTTCCAGATATCCATCAAGTGAGAATAGGGATTCTTTGGGTCAAATGAGTTCTTCAAAGCCCTGCAGAGGCTAGGCCATAGGTGCTTGATTATCATGACTCCAATTCACTTAAAGAATCTAAACCCCAAAGCTAGAAGGCCTCAAGTTGGAGAAGCCAAGCAATATTAAAGGTAGGCCTATTTGATCACTCCTGGTTCACAGGAAGAGAGTCCAGGCCACCCTTACTTTAGGCAAATGCGGTGCAAGGAGCTTATTTTGGACACTGTCGTGGGCTGCGTCCCTTATGGAAACCTCCAGCCAGAGGATATAATGAGTGTCTATATGGAAGAAGATGAGGGCCATGTGAGAGTGTTTTGGTTTTAATTGTGGACATTTGTCTGGCGGTTGGAAGAGATCACTGGGTCCACCTAGGCTTGCACTCTGGTGTGATTCCCCTTAGAGACTGAGTTCTTTTACTGATCTCAGAGAATTATTGACAGGAATTGTGTTGGAATTTTAGATGGCCATGCATGAGAGTTGCCCTTGGAAAGTGACATCTAGGCCCTAGTTGACTTTCCACAGAGCACAGGGAATCTCAGCCAGGATAACACATGATATTATTCTTAAAGACTTGGCAGCCATATTTGAGAGTCAAAACACACATGGACCATACATTGTAGACCTCAATGGGCCTGGCTTAATCTGACTTTTGGCCACTTTTGGAAGCCTTGCCTGTAAGAATTCTCCAGAGTTTTCATTTAATAGTTTCTGAGTGAATTGAAATCCACAGTGCCTCCAACTTCATCCTTGAAAATTGGCTATATCAATATCATGAAATTTTTGAAATTCCCATGACCGGGTAGCACTGGAGAACATTTGGATGTCCTCTTGCTGATCATGAGTATACAGGACAGTGCCTTGATTGATTGGGTTTTATGAAAATGGTGTAGAACAGAGATTCCAGTAAGTTGGATCTTGCTGAGTAGTTGTTCTAGAGCAGTGGTTGGCAGGTGTGTGATAAAACATCTGTGGTGGGGGCATGTGGATCTGCCATTGGCTTCCAAATGGATTGTGACTGACATTTTGCAGTCAGTAGAACCTTATATGTAAAAGCATATTGTTACATGGAGAGGTTTCAGGGCAATGTTCAAAATCAGGATGCTATGGTCAATAGGGCAAGTTATGTGGGATAGAAGCCTGGTTGGTGCATTCTCCTGCAGAACTCGACACACCACACTTGACAGAACTCACTTCAGAACTGTGTCCCAGGTGAACCCTTGTATTTAATGAAGCAAATACCAAACTCCCAGTGCAGCAGCAAGAAACACCACGAAAGTGGAGGATGACCAAATGAATTTACAGTCCACACGGGGAGACACCTAGAATCCAGTGGCCACAGTATACCTACAAATAGAAAATTCAGCACTGCTGCCTCATGTTTATTGGAAAATAAGAAACCATGTCATCCAGGTCACATAGATGCAGAACCAGATTTGATGGTCTCACTACATATGAAGCTAATGCTTCTGACAACAGCATATATTTCATTGCCCAACCTCACAGGCAGTTTCTTCAGATGTTAGGCTGGCAGAACTTCATGTTTTTGGAGTGATTACCCTGTCCCTTACTTTTGGAAACTCCTCTACCAACTCCAAATTTGTGAACTTCTGAGCATTTTCCATTCCACATATGTATTCACAGATTTTCTAAATGTTCTCCTCTAATTGTGTCTTATGTAGGGCGAAGGTAATGTCAAGGCATTATTCTGAATGAGAGTGGGAAGATTTTTGTGTAGCACATATTTGCATACACATTGGATACATTTTCCAATTTTCCATTCGAAATACTGAATCCCTGACACTAACACATACCCTACTAGACTTTGACTTCTTATCCTAATTTGATGGAGAATAATAACCCAAACAGAATACAAATACAAGAGGTTCACAGGAGGCATGGTGAATAATTGGACTTGCCTTTCGTATGATAAATTGTAGGTGTTATAAATCTAGCGAATTTTAATTGAAATAGTTCTCCATGTGTTTTCAAAGTTAACAAATATGTGAATAACTGTCTCCCTTTCTCTGTAGCCTATTCATCACATGTATTTTTATAAGCACATACAGAATTCTACCTGGTATCAGTCGTACATTTGGTGAGGTGGCTGGCTTGGCAGATACAAATTGTGAGAAGATATCACTCCTACTTAACGCTGTTGGAACTGAAAATTCAACATATGGGTGAGCTTTTTAGTTAAACAACATGAATCCATGTACATTAAAATGAATATTTTTGGATCTGTGGATGATATATATTTCATGGTGAATTTCAATTCACATACATAATGCTACTTTTTAATGTCTGTGTGTGTGTGTGTGTCTGTGTGTATATATATATATATATATATATATATTCACTCTCCAGATTTTTCAAAATATTTAGTATATTTTTCTTTTTATACCCTCCCTAAATTCATTCATATTCATGTATGTGGATTTATAATCAACTTTTCTCAAGATTATTCTCAGAAATATTCCTCCAACTGAAATACATATTTTTTTCCTTGTACTGAAAACTAACTTTGGGGGATCACATGATGGCGGCGAATGGAGTGCATTACCCCCATGTACCGCGTCACTGTGCGGGAAAATGACGAGTTAGAACGGCTAAAACCTATCTTGTTAGGAATTTCCAGCAAATTTGGGGTGCTCCAAAACCTAGTGGACATATATCAATCTCACGAGGATCAGCTACGCGGGCTCAAACGCGAGTGATTTTTCCGCACGGAGGGTCATGCTGCTTATTCAGCAAATTGACCTGCAGCTAGAGTGTGTGGCGCGCACTGGGAAAAGACGAGATAGCATCGCAAATATACAGTGGTGCGGATTCTATGGGCTCCTGCCCGCTATGCAATTACTGTGCTCAGTGCTGAATTCTGGGATTGAGACGGGGATGGATGTGGTCCAATTCCGTTCTCCATACCGGTCAGACCACAGAGGAAGCCAGCGTCCACCATCTTGAAGAGCTGACGTCACCATCCCTGTTTTCGACTGATCGCAGCTCATTCAGCTATAGAACAGGTAATTTCAGGATTCCATTCACCTTTGCTTTGCAGACAAATTACTCAGGCTCAGTGCTAAAGAACCCGCAGAAACTGCGTCTTGGAGCCTGCTCCTATTAGAACATACACTGAGCCCAGCGCGGCCAAATTTGGCCTCCCTGAACTGATCTGGCCCAGGTCTCAAGAACCCGTGGAAACTGCTTCCCTGTGTGGGTCTTGCTGAATAATGTGGAGGTAAATATCAACCGAGCCTTCATAGGCAGTGGCAACAGGATTGAGACGAGGCTTGTGAGGGCAAGTCAGGACTCACCCATTGCTTTGGTCACCCAGCAAAGGGAACGAAATGCTGCCTTTTGCATGGGATACCAACATGGCAGAGATCTGATGTCATCAGAAAGCAGCGGAGGAGATAACTTCCTCCTTAATACCAGCGGTGACAGAAACAGTTGGTCTCCTGGTAAAGAAAGTGAGTCAGAAACACCCGAGTCTCTCTCACTTTGTCATCAAGCCAGAGGGGCAGAGCAGAGCCGCTGCCCATGCCTGGAACAGGCCCAGCGACACACCTGCATGATACTCACTTCACCCCAATTGGAATAGAGGCAGAGCAGAGCCGCCACAGGTGCCCAGAACAGGCTTAGCAACCAGCAGGCATGGTAGTCACGTCACAACAATTGGAGTAATTGCAGAGCAGAGCCTTCTCCAGCACCTAGTACAATCCAAGTGGCCCACCGGCATGGTAGTCACATAACCCCAATAGGAGTAGGGGCAGAGCAGAGTCTTTGCCCATGGTGCCCGGAACAGGCCCAGCAACCTGCCGGCTTCGTAGTCACGACACCCCAATTGGAGTAGCGGCAGAGCAGAGCCACCACCCGCGCCCTCAAGGTAGACAAATCTGCACCCGACCAGCAGAAGAGGCCCAGCGGCCTGCCAGCGCGGCAGACACTTCACCCCATTTGGACTAGGGGCAGAGCAGATCCATCGCCCATGCCCGTAAGGTAGGCAGACCTGCGACCGACGGCAGAACAGGCCCACCCACCCGCCGGCGTGGTAGTCACGTCACCCCAATTGGAGTAGGGGCAGAGCAGAGCCGCCGCCCGCGCCTCTAAGGTAGGCAGACCTGAGACCGACTGGCAGAACACCCCAGGGGTCCATGGGTGTGGTACACACGTCACACCAATTAGAGGAGGGGCTTAGCAGAGCCGCTTCCCGCGCCTGCAGGGTAGGCAGACCTGCGACCGATCAGGAGAACAGGCCCAGCGGCCCATCAGCATGGTAGATAGATCACCCCAATTGGAAGAGCACAACAGCCACCCCCACCCCTGCAAGGAAGACTTTTCAAATATACAAGAGCAATATAAATATATAGGGGGAAAATTTCAAAATCACAACAGTTTCACCAAGCAGAAAGAAACGCGAGCCGAATGAAAAGACAAAGAAAAAAGGACCACAAGCAATGCAGGTCAACACAACTTTAGAAGAGGTAATAGCTGCAGCAGATGGAATGTCAGATAAAAAACTCAGGATATACATGCTTCAGATAATCTGGAGTCTCAAGGAAGACATTAGACAGCAAAATCAGACAATGAAAGATCACTTCGACAATGAATTACACAAACAAATCCAAGAAGCAAAAGATCAATTATACAGGGAGATAGAAGTTGTAAAAAATGACAAACAGAAATCCTAGAAATGCACGAAGCAATAAAACAACTTAAAAACTCAATTGAGAACACTACCATCAGAGTAGAACACTTAGAAGATAGAACATCAGACAATGAAGACAAAGTATTTCAACTTGAAAAGAACATAGACAGCTCAGCAAGACTGTTAAGAAACCATGAACAGAACATCCGAGAAATATGGGATAACATAAAGAGACCAAACTTAAGAGTCATTGGGATACAGGAAGGTATAGAGGTCCAAACCAAAAGAATGAGCAATGTATTTAATGAAATAATACGAGAAAACTTCCCAGACTTGAAGAATGAGACAGACTCCCAAGTCCTAGAAGCCAACAGGACGCCGAATGTGCAAAATCATAAGAGATCCACACCTAGACGCATTATAATGAAGATACCCAACGTACAGAATAAAGAGAGAATTTTAAAAGCTACAATTGAAAGGAAGCAGATTACATTTAGGGGTAAAGCAATCAGGATAACAGCTGATATTTCAACACAGACTCTGAAAGCTAGAAGATCCTTGAAATATATGTTTTTGTCAGGAGCTTTAGCTTCATTTCTAGTGAAAGCATCAAAGCTGTGTCTGCATCTATGTAACCTGGAGAACATGGTTTCTTATTTTCCAAAAGACATGAGGCGGCAGTGCTGAATTCACTCTTTGTCGGTAAACTGTGGCCACTGAAGGCTAAGTGTCTCCCCGTGTGGACTGTGAAGCCATTTGGTCATCCTCCACTTTTCATGGTGTTTCTTGCCACTGCACTGGGAGTTTGGTATTTGTTTCACTAAATAAAATGAGTTCAACTGAGACCCAGTGCTGGAGGGAGTTCTGTCATGTATGGTGGGTCAGGGTCTGCAGGAGAATTCACCAACCAGGATTCTATCCCACATAGATTGCCCCCTTGATCATAGCAACCTGATTCTGAACATTGCCCTGAAAATCTGCATATAAAAAGATGCCTTTACATGGAGAGGTTTCAGACATATAAGTTTCTGCTGGATGCACCATGTCAGTCTCAAGCCCTTTGGAAGTAATGGCAGATCCACATGGCCCCACAAGAGATGGTTTATCACACACCTGCACACCACCTGCACACACACCACTATTCAGTAGGCTACAAGTTACTGGCATTTATGTTCTACACCATTTTCATGAAACCCAGACAATCAAGGCACTATCTGGTACACTCATGATGAGCAAAAGGACATCAAAGGTTCTCCAGTGCCACCTGGTCATTGGAATGGCAAAAATTTCATGGTATTTATGTAGCCACTTTTCAAGGATGAAGTTGGAAGCACTGTGGGTTTCAATTCATTCAGGAACCATTAAATGGTGAGGAAGCTCATTTCAATAAAAGATCTGGAGAACTCTCACAGGCAATTTTTCCCAAGGAGTGAGCTAGATCTCAGTTTAGAAGGGCGAATCTTATTAGTGGCCTATTCCACTGCCACACAAATGACCGCAATTGAAACCAAAACACTCCCACATGACCCTCATCTTCTCCCATAGAGACACTCATCATAACCTCTTGCTGCAGGTTTTCATGAGGGATGCAGCCCAAGACAGTGTCCAAAATAAGCTCACTTACCCCTCAATTGCCTAAAGTCAGGGTGGCCTGGACACCCTTCCTGTGAACCAGGAGTGATCAAATAGGCCTGCCCTTAATACTGCTCTGCTTCTCCATTTTGACTGTTACTGATTGTTGAGTATAAATTCTTTGTGTGAATTGGAGTCATGAGAAAATCCAAGCACCTATGCATTAGCCTCTTCAGGGCTTTGAAAAACTCATTTGACCCAAATGATATCTATTCTCACTTGATAGAGGTCAGGACTTACAGAGGAAGGCAAGAGACTTCATCCACATTGACTGCTCTTATGGCCATTTTGGTTTTGGATTCAGAGATGGGATCTTTCTGTAGATCCGTCAGGTGCCGAGAATCTAAGCCCCAGCCTCACATAGGGCCAAGGGGCTGATTCAGACACATCCCTTTTGAAGCAATTAAGCAAACAGCCACAGGTGATGCCCATTCATTTTCATTTGAAAACTGTTTTCTTCAGGCTTTACAAAGGGGTTGCGTGAGGCAAAGAAATTCCTGACATTCAGGGCAACAGAACAATAGGTTAGCAAAAGGCCCAAAGCAGGGTTTCTCCACTGAGACTTTACTGGTCACACTGATATCTGAGTTTTCTGAGATGCTCCCATTGCCTTCAGCTATCCAGTACATGGCCATGTAACAAAGCTTGGAGGCGGTACATATCTTGGACACCAAACCATGAGACTATTCCGGAGAGTGGCCAGAATTCAGGAAGAAAACTGGAGCTTAGGAAGATAGTAGGTGTTGTCCATTCATAAGGCAAGCTGCAGTCCATTCATCAATTGCGCAGGATGAATGCTGGGTAGCTTTCTACTAGACAAGGCACTTCCATTGATGCATTCTCTTTTCAAATGTCAACAACCACGGACACAGTGGGATACACTTTTAGAAACCCTCCCCATGTCAAACGACTTTCTAGAAACAATCCACTAAAAAACAAACAATCCACCATCCCTACCTATTCTCAGAACATGAGACAAAACCACAAACTCACACCCACACCCACAAAGCACCTCCTTCCCAGAAGTAGGTCTTTGATTATCCGGAGTTTCCTCTGACTGGTGGGCCATACCATGTTCCCCCGAAATGGCCTGTACTTTCTCAGATTTGGTGTCTTTGCCAGAACAACTACCTGCTTTCTCAGGAAACACTTGTCTTCATAGCTTTCCTGGCATTTGGCCATCCTCACATCAGTTGGTACCAATAAAGACTGACTCTGTCCTTGGTAAATCCAATCAAGTGTGCCAACTGGGACTGGCACTGGCTCTGGGGGCCTAGCTTCCTGGTTCCCAAGTTAAGAGAGTTCCACTACAAAGGAAGTGAGGTGAGGTCACTTTTTTCAGGAACTGAATGAGGTCACTGCCTTGGCAACTACTTTGCCCTAACAGTTGCTTCCAAGGGTCCCATGAGATGGATGCTGCCCCAATTCCTGTGACATTTTTACAAGTTAGAATGGTATATCAACCATAGTCACCCAGGAACAGCTCTCCACACAGGCTTGGTTTGGTCCATCTTCTCTACATTAAGAAGAGAGAGGCTGATTCAGACACAACCCTTCATCCTGACCAGGCTGTTTGCCATGGAAGATGACCTTTGCTCTCTCAGGTCCTTCATACCTGCCTACATGTTTTCCAGGGATAATTTCTGCATGGACCATTGAGGTTCTAAGTAGGTGGAAGATCCCCTCCATCCCTGCATTGTAAGACCAACTCTGTTCCAGCTCTTCTGTAATGTTATATTGAGGGAACAGTGTATGGTTATGCTTAATAACCAGTTCGATTTGGGTTAGGAATCATTCTACGGGATGTATAATGGTATTGGGTAACTGCAATACTTACAAGAATATATAGGTGAAATATAAGTATGAAAACAGAAATCCAGGTAAGATTTGAAGTCCAGAAAGTCATTGGGTCCTTGATTGGATTACTTAGCTTGAATTACGTTCTGCACAGGTATCTCAGATAAATTGATATACAATGGCATAGGAACTTGTACCTTGGATGATTGAATGTAGAAGAGAACATCCCCTCAAACAGAGATAGTCAGTAGGATCAGGAAGATAGTCGGTAAGTATCGGAAGAACAATGAGTATAGGATTTGGACCAAAAGTTATTTAGCAATAGGGTTTCGGTTAGAGAGTGAATTTCAATAACAGCACATGTGAAGGGTCTCTAACAATGATGAAGTGGGGAAAATATGTAGGAATGCAGATATCAATAGAGACATTAGGAAATCAGGCAAAGTATAAAGTGAGTGATAGGATTAGATATTTTCAACAGGGTTGAGGTTGAACATATAATCTTAGGAAGAAACAAATATGTAGTCACCAATCGGATTGACATTTGAGAGCATAAGGCACCCTGGACATGGATGTTTTTAGTAATCCATTTTCATTTTCTATTTAGAATTTGGTAGAATCATAAGTGTGACCTTTGAATTTTATGTCTAGAATATTACTGTGATGAAATGTATATGTAGATCAGGTTACATGAGTATTTCTTCCACCATTTCTGGAAGCAATATTTTGAAGATGTATAAATTTGTATTGGGGCTACAAAAAGGTGCACCCTGTGTCTATGAATACAGAGGAAATGCATGAATAGACCATACTGTGAATAAATAATAAAACTGGTTTCAACTTGAAATAATAGATTGAAATAAATTTGAAAACAAATAAGAAATCTTATATTAATATACAATCATTCATTCCAACCCATTATACATCTAATGGAAATATGAGGATTTTGGTTTAACATGAAAAGTGTGTGACTTTGCTTCAAATTTATTATGAAAATCGAAAATAATTTGTTTGGAAAGAAGTCTCATGAAAAGACCAGTCAAGAAACCTGGAGGAATACATGTGTTCTGAAGCAGGAAGCGATTGAAAGTGAAACAAATGCCTATAAATTTGCGAAATTGTTGATGAAATATATGTCCTATGATGTCCATAAACTTAAGAAAGAGTAATGTACCAGTGTGGAATAAAAACGAACGTCAAAATACACATCACGTCCAATAGAATTCTACATGCATTGATGTTAAACTGGTTCAGTTACTGTAGAAATATTAGGATTTGAAGGCACCAATCACTGTAGTTAGTTTTCAGTACTAGGAAACAAATATGTACTTCAGGTGGATGAATATTTCTGAGAATAATCTTGTGAAAATTTTATTATAAATCCACATACATGAACATGAATGAATTTTGGGACTCTAAATAAGACACAAATATTTCATATTTTGAAAAATATGGAGACTATATATATATATATATATATATATATATATATATATATATATATATACACACACACACACACACACACACACACACAAAACACACACATAGACTTTAAAATGTAGTAATATATGCCAATCGAAATTCATCATGAAATATATATCATCCACAAATGCAAAAATATATATTTTACAGAATATGGATTTATGTATAATTTTGTTCAACTAGGAAGCTCACCCATAGGTTGAATATTCAGTTCCAAAGCGTTTAGGAGGAGTGATCTCTTCTCACAATTTGTATTTGCTGAGGAAGCCACCTCACAAAAATGTAGGTGTGATACCAGGTAGCTTTCGGTATGTGCATATAAAAATACATATGTTGAATAGGCTACAGAGAAAGGGAGTCAGTAATACACATATTTGAACTTTAAAAACACATGGAGAACTATTTAATTAAAAATTGACTAGATTTATAACACATAAACTTTATCATGTAAAAGGCAAGTCCAAATATACATCATGCCTCCTTTGAACTGCTTGTATTTATATTCTGTTTGTGTTATTTTTCTCCATCATATTAGGATTAGTAGCCAGAGTCAAGTAGGGTATGGGATAGTGTCAGGGATTCTGTATTTTGAATGGAAAATTGGAAATTGTATCAAATGTGTGTGCAAATATGTGCAACCCAAAACTTCCCACTCTGATCCAGAACAATGCCTTGACATTACCTTCGCTCCAAGGAAGACACAATTAGAGGAGAAGAGTTAGAAAATTTGTGAATACATGTCTGGAATGGAAAATGCTCAGGAGTTCACAAACTTCGAGATGGTAGAGGAGTTTCCAAAAGCAAGGGACATGGTAAACACAACACCAACATGGAGCTCTTCTGGCCTAAAGACTGTTTGAGAAACTGCATGTGAGATTGGGCACTTGAAATATAAGTTGTTGTCAGAAGTTTTAGCTTTCTTTCTAGTGAGACCATCAAAGATGGGTCTGCATCTATGTGATCTGGACGACATGTTTTCTTATTTTCCAATGAACATGGGGCAGCAGTGCTGAATTCTCTCTTTGTAGGTAAACTGTGGCCACTGGGGGCTTAGTGTCTCCCCGTGTCGCTGTGAAGACATTTGGTCATCCTCCACTTTTCGTGGTGTTACTTGCTGCTGCACAGTGAGTTTGATATTTGCTTTACAAAATACAAGGAGTTCAACTGGGACACAGTGCTGCAGGGAGTTCTGTCACTTGTGGTGGGTTAGAGTCTGCAGGAGAATGCACCATCCAGGCTTCTATCACTCATTGCTTGCTACATTGCCCCCTTTTCCATTGCAACCCAATTCTGAACATTGCCCTGAAACCTCTCTATATAACAAGGTGCCTTTACATAAATGGGTCTGCTGGCTGCTGCAAGTCAATCACATGCTATTTGGAAGCCAATGGCAGATCCACGTGGCCCCACCAAAGATGTTTTGTCACACACCTGCCCACAACTGCTCAAGGCGCACTACTCAGAAGGTTCCAACTTACTGGAATCTCTGTTCTATGCCATTTTCATGAAACCCAGTAAATCAAGGCCCAGTCTGGTACACTCATGATGAGCATCAGGAGATCTAACTTTTCTCCAGTGCCACCTGGTCATGGGAATTTAAAAAATTTCATGGTATTTATCTAGCCATTTTTCAAAGAGGAATTTGGAGCCACAGTGGGTTTCAATTCATTCATGAACCATTAAATGTTGTGGAAGCTCATTTCAATGAAACATCTGGAGAACTCTCACAGGCAATGCTTCCCAAAGAGTGGCCTAAAGGTCACACGAGGCCAGGCCCATTGAGGTCTACAATGTGAGGTCCATGGGTGTTTTGACTCTCAAATATGCCTGCCAAGTCTTTCAGAATAAAATCCGGGTATATCCTGGCTGACATTCTCAGTGCTTTGTGGAAAGCCACCCTGGGCTTAGATCTCAGTTTCCAAGGGCAAGTCTAATGCGTGGCCTTCTAAAATCCCAACAAATTCATGTCAATACTTCTCTGAGGTCAGTTCCAGAACTCAGTCTCTAAGGTGAATCAAACCCGAGTTAAAGCCCAGGTGGACCCAGTCTTATCTTCCAACAGCCAAATAAATGACCACAATTAAATCCAAAACACTCCCACATTGCCCTCATCTTCTTCCATATAGACACTCACCATTACCTCTGGCTGGAGGTTTCCATGAGGGGTAAAGCACAAGACAGAGTCTGAAATAATCTCCCTTGCCCTCATTTGCCTAAAGTCAGTGTGACCTGGACACCCTTCCTGTAAACAAGGAGTGATTTAATAGGCCTGCCACTAATACCGCTCTGCTTCTCCAATTTGAGGCCTACTGACTGTCATGTATAGATTCTTTATGTGATTTGGATTCATTAGAAAACCCAAGCACATATGGGCTAGCCTCTGCAGGGCTTTGAAGAACTCGATTAATTCAAAGGATCCCCAAATTCACTTGTTGGAGGTCAGGAACCTAACAGAGAAAGGCAATAAACTTCATCTACAATGACTGATTTTTTAGACATTTTGGTTTTGGATGAACACATAGGATCTTTCTTAAGATCCATTAGGTTCTGAATATCTAAGACACAGCCTCACACACGGCCAAGAGGCTGATTCACACACATATCTCTCAAAGCATTTTAGCAAACAGCCACAGGTGATGCCCATTCATTTCCATTTGAAAACTGTTTTCTTCAGGATTCACAAAGGGGTGGCCTGAGGCAAAGACCTTCCTGACATTCAGGGCAACAGAGGAATAGGGAAGCAAAAGGCCCAAAGCCGGTTTTCTCCACTGAGACTTTCCTTGTCACACTGATATCTGAGTTTTCTGAGATTCTCCCTTTCCTTTCAGCTATAGAATACATGGCCATGTCACAGAGGTTGGAGGTGGTACATAACTTGGACAAAAAACCATGAGCCTACTCTGGAGAGTGGCCAGATTCAGAAAGAAAACAGGAACTTAGGAAGATAGTACGTGTTGCCCATTGATAAGGCAAGTCACAGTCCATTCATAAATTAGGCAGGATAAATGCTGGAATTCTTTCTACTAGACAGGACACATCCATAGATGAATTCTCTTTTCTAATGAATACAACCACGGACACAGAGAGTTACACAGACATAGAAACACTCACATTGTCAAAGGAATTACTAGACACAGTCCACTCCAAACCCAACAAACTGCCTTTCCTACTTATTCTCAGAACATGAGAAAAAACCACAAACTCACTCCCACACCCACAAAGACACCTCCTTCCCCCAAGTAATTCTGTGACTATCCTGAGTGTCGTCTGACTGGTAGGCCATACTATGTACCCCCAAATGGCCTGTCCTGTCTCAGATATGGTCTCCTTGGCCAAATCTGTGACGTTGTCAGGAGCCAGAAATGGGAAAGTACCTTTTTCTCAGGAAAGGCCCCTCTACAAAGCTCTCCTGGCATTTGGCCATCCTCACATCAGTAGGTTCCAGGAAACACTGATTCTGTCCTTGGTAAATCCAAACAAGTGACCTCAATGGGACTGGGACAGGGACTGGCTCTGGTTGCCTGGCTTCTGCACACAAGTTCAGAGAGTTCCATCACCAAGGAAGAGAGGTGAGATCACTTACTTCAGGTAGTGAATGAGGACACTGCCTTGGCAATCACTTTGTCCTAACAGTTGCTTCCAAGGGTCCCATGAGATAGAGGCTGCCCCTACTTCCTGTGACACTTTCACAAGTTAGAATGGTGAATCAACCATAGGCACCCAGGAACAGCTCTCCACACAGCCTGGTTTGGTCCATTTTCTCTACATTGAGAACAGAGAGGCTCATTAAGATACAACCCTTCATCCTGACCAGGTTGTTTGCAATGGAAGATGAGTTTTGCTCTTTAAGGTCCTTCATAGCTGCCTATATCTTCTCCAGGGATCACATCTGCATGGACCTTTGAGTTTTTCAGCATATGGAATATCCCCTAAATTCCTGTATTGTAAGACCAACACTGTCCCTGGTCTTTTGTTAAGTGAGATTGTGGGAACAGTGTATGTTTAGGGTTTAATAACATGTTTGATTTGGGTTAGGAATCATTCTGCTGGATGAATAATGGTATTGGGAACCTGTGATATTTATTAAACATAGACATAAAATATAAGTATGAAAACAGAAATCTAGGTAAGATTTGAAGCTCAGAAGGGCATTGAGCTGTTGATTGTGATACTTAGCTTTGAATTATGTTCCGCATATATGTCTCAGATAAATCGATAATCAATGGCATAGGACCTTGTACCTTGGATGATTGAATGGAAAAGAGAACTTCCACTCAACCAGGGAAACTCAGTAAGATTTGGAAGATAGTCAGTAGCTTTCAGAAGAAGAGTGAGTACAGGATTTCGACCAAAAATTCTTTATCAATAGGGTTTCGCTTAGAGAGTGAAAGTAAATATCATCACATGTGAAGAGTCACTCACATGGTGAACTGGGGAAAATATTTAGGAAAACAGACATCAATAGAGACATTAGGAAATCAGGCAAAGTATAGAGTGAGTGATAGGATTAGACATTATTAACTGCATTTAGGTTGAATATATAATTTTTGGAAGAAACAAATACGTAGTCACCAATAGGATTGATATTTGAGACTATTAGGCAAACTGGACCTGGATGTTTTTAGGAATCCATGTTCAGTTTCCATTTAGGCTTTGGTACAATCATAAGTGTGACTTTTGCTTTTTGTGTCCAGAATATTACTGTGATACAATGTATATATAGATAAGGTGACCTGAGTATTTCTTCCACCATTTCTGGGAGCAATATTTTGAAGATGTATAAATTAGTATTCGGGGTACAAACAGGTGTACTCTTTGTCTTTGAATATGGAGAATATGCATGTATAGACCATACTGTGAATAAATAATATAACTGGTTCCAACTTCAAATAATGGATTGAATTGAAATGTGAAAATATACAGGAAATCTTATATTGATATACAACCATTCATTCCAACCCGTTTTACATCTAATGGTAATATGAGGATTATGGTTTATCATGAAGAGTGTGTGAGTTTTGCTTAAAATTGATTATGGAAATTGAAAATATTTTTTTTGGAAAAAAGTCTCAAAAAAAGACCAGTCAAGAAACCTGGAGAAATACATGTGTTCTGAAGCAGGAAGTGACTGAAAGTGAAACAAATGCGTATAAATTTGTGAAGTTGTAGATGAAATACATATCCTCTGATGTGCATTAACTGAAGGAATAGTAATGTACCAGTGTTGAGTAAAAATGAACGTCAAAATAAACATCATTCCCATAGGAATCTTCTTGCATTGATGTTAAACTGAGTCAGTTAATGTAGAAATATTAGGATTTGAATGCACCATTCACTGAATTTAGTTTTCAGTCCTAAGAAACAAATATGTATTTCAGGTGGATGAATATTTCTGAGAATAATCTTGTGAAAATTTGATTATAATTCCACATACATGAACATGAATGAATTTTGGGACTGTACATAAGACACATCTATTTCATATTTTGAAATATATGGAGAGTGTGCATATATATATATATATATATATATACAAGAGTGTGTATACACACACACACAAAAAAAAAAAAACAGACATTAAAAAGTAGCAATATATATGCCAATTGAAATTCTTCATGAAATATATATCATCCACAGATCCAAAAATCTTCATTTTACTGAGCGTGGATTTATGTGTAATATTGTTTAACTAGGAAGCTCACCCATAGCTTAAATTTTCAGTTACAACATCGTTTAGGAGGAGTGATCTCTTCTCATAATTTGTATCTGCCGAGTCAGCAACCTCACAAAAATGTACGTGTGATACCAGGTAGGATTCTATATGTGCATATAAAAATACATGTGCTGAATATACTACAGAGAAAGGGAGACAGGAATTCACATATTTGTCAACTTTAAAAACACATTGAGAGAGGGAGGGGCAGATCTGCCAATCCCTCCTTCAAGGAAGGCGGACCTGCGACCCACCGGCTGAACAGGACCAGTGGCCCGCCACCATGGAAAACACATCGCCCTGGTTGGGGGAGGGGCAATGCCGTCGGTCCTGCAAGGTAGGCAGACCTGTGACCCACAGCAGGACAGGCCCCGCAATCTGCGGAGGGGCAGAGACGCCCTCTGCGCCTGCAAGGTAGGTGGACCTGCAACCACCGACAGACCAGGCCTATGGCCCGCCAGCATGGTATACACATCGTCCCGGTTGGGGGATGGGCGGAGCAGCCACAGGCGCCTGCAAGGTAGACAGACCTGCAAGGGACAGACAAAACAGACCCAGTGGCCCACGGATGGTCAAAGCTGCCGCCCACGCCTGCAAAGTAGCCCGACTTGCGACCCACTGGCAGAACAGGCCCAGTGCCTGCAGAGGGGCAGAGCTGCTGCTCGCACCTTCAAGGTAGGCGGACCAGCTACCGACTGACAGAACAGGCCCAGCAGCCTGCTGGTGTGGTAGGCACATTGTCCCAATTGTAGGAGGGGCAGAGCCACCACCCGTGCCTGCGAGGGAGACTTTGAAACTATACAAGAGCAATATAAATATATAGGGGAAAAATTCAATAACACAACAGTTTCACCAAGCAGAAAGAAATATGAACAGTATGAAAAGACAAGGAAAGAAAGGACCATAAGCAATGCAGGTAAAGTCAACGTTAGAAGAGGTAATATCTGCAGCAGATGGAATGTCAGATAAAGAACTCAGGATATACATGCTTCAGATGATCTGGAGTCTCAAGGAAGACATTAGAGAGCAAAATCAGACAATGAAAGATCACCTTGATAATGAATTACATAAAAAAAATCCAAGAAGCATAAGATCAACTATACAGGGAGATAAAGATTATAAAATCAAACAAACAGAAATCCTAGGAATGCAGGAATCAATAAACCAACTTAAAAACTCAATTGAGAATACTACCAGCAGAGTAGAACACTTAGAAGATAGAACATCAGACAATGAAGACAAATTATTTCAACTTGAAAAGAACACAGACAGCTCAGCAAGACTTTTAAGAAACCATGAGCAGAACATCCAAGAAATATGAAATAACATAAAAAGACCAAACTTAAGAGTCATTGGGATACAGGAAGGTATAGAGGTCCAAACAAAAGGAATGAGCAATATATTCAATGAAATATAGGAGAAAACTTCCCAGACTTGTAGAATGAGACAGAATCGCAAATCCTAGACGCTTACAGGATGCCAAATGTGCAAAATCATAAGAGATCCACACCTAGACATATTATAATGAAGATGCCCAACATACAGAAAAAGGAGAGAATTTTAAAAGCTACAAGATAAAGGAAGCAGATTACATTTAGTGGTAAACCCTTCAGGATAACAGCTGATCTTTCAACACAGATTCTGAAAGCTAGAAGATCCTGCAATAACATTTTTCAAACACTGAAAGAAAATGGGTTTCATCCAAGAATTGTGTATCCAGCGAAATTAAGCTTCAGGATAGAAGATGAAATTAAAACTTTCCACGATAAACAAAAGTTAAAACAATTTGCAGCTAGAAAACGATTTCTTAAAAACATCCTCGGCAAAACATCACAGGAAGGGGAAATGGAAAATAACAATGAAAACCAACAGTGGGAGGTAGAGGAGTAAAGGGGGGAAAATAATCAAGGAGAAAAACAAACCATGTTTAGTAACATAAATATACAAATATGGCTGGAAGAACAACCCATATCTCAATAATAACCCTAAATGTTAATGGCTTAAACTCACCAATTAAGAGACACAGGCTAGTAGAATGGATCATAAAACAAGACCCAACAATATGCTGCCTACTGGAGACGCATTTGTTAGGAAAAGATATACATAGACTGAAGGTGAAAAGTTGGGAAAAATCATATCACTCATATGGACTTCGGAAACAAGCAGAAGTGTCCATACTCATATCAAATAAAATTGATTTCAAGCCAAAGTTAATCAAAAGGGATAAAGAGGGACACTACATACTGCTCAAGGAAACCATACACCAACAAGACATAACAATCATAAATATATATGCCCCAAACATTGGTACAGCTATGTTCATCAAACAAATTCTTCTCAAGTTCAAGATTCTAATAAACCAATATACAATACTCATGGGAGACTCAAACACACCTCTCTCACTAATGGACTGATCTTCCAAACAAAAGTTGAATAATGAAACTATAGAACTCAATAACACAATTAATAACCCAGACTTATGATATATATATAGAATATACCACCCAACATCAAGCAGTTACACTTTTTTCTCAGCAGCACATGGATACTTCTCAAAAAATAAATGATATATTATGTCACAGAGCTACTCTTAGACAATATAAAGGAGTAGATATAATACCAGGCATCTTATCTGATCATAAGGAAATGAAACTGAAAATCAACAATGAAAGAAAGAAGGAAAAATCATGTATCACATGGAGAATGAAAAATAGGTTACTGAATGATCAATGGGTTATAGAAGACACCAAGGAGGAAATTAAAAAATTCTTAGAGATAAATGAAAACACAGACATTACATATCAGAATCTATGGGACACATTGAAAGCAGTTCTAAGAACAAAATTCATTGCTTGGATTTCATTCCTTAAAAAAAGGAAAAAAAAAAAAAGACAAATAAATGATCTCATACTTCATCTCAGAATCCAAGAAAAAGAAGAGAAAAACAACAGCAAAAGAAGTAGAAGCCAAGAAATAATTAAAATCAGAGCTGAAATTAATGAAATCGAAACAAAGAAACAATTGAAAAAATTGACAAAACTAAAAGATGGTTCTTTGAAAACATAAATAAAATCGACCGACCCTTAGCCAAGCTAACAAAGAAAAGAAGAGGGAGAATTCAGTATCACAACAGATAGTTCAGAAATACAGAAGATAATCCGAAATTATTTTGAATTCTTATTCTTCAATAAAATAGAAGATAGTGAAGGCATCGATAAATTTCTCAAGTCATATAATCTGCCCAGATTGAGTCAGGAGGATATAGGCAACCTAAACAGACCCATAACAATTGAGGAAATAGAATAAACCATCAAAAGACTACCAACTAAGAAAAGCCCAGGACCGGATGGGTATACAGCAGAGTTTTACAAAACCTTTAAAGAGGAACTAATACCAATACTTTTCAAGCTATTTCAGGAAAAATGCAAAAATCCTCAATAAAATTGTGGCGAATCAGATACAAAAACATATTAAAAAAATTGTGCACCATGATCAAGTAGAATTCCTCCCTGGGATGCAAGGCTGGTTCAATATACAGAAATCAATAAATGTTATTCATCACATCAATAGACTTAAAAATAAGAACCATTTGATCATCTCGATAGATGCAGAAAAAGCATTCGACAATGTACAGCATCCCTTTATGTTCAAAACTCTGGAAAAACTAGGGATAACAGGAACATACCTCAATAATGTAAAAGCAATCTATGCTAAGCCTCAGGCTAGCATCATTCTGAATGGAGAAAAATTGAAGGCATTCCCTCTAAAATCTGGAAGAAGATAGGGATGCCCTCTCTCACTACTTCTGTTAAACCTAGATCTCGAAACACTGGCCAGAGAAATTAGAGAGATTAAAGAAATCAAAGGCATAAAAATAGGAAAAGAAGAACGTAAATTATCACTATTTGAAGATGACATGATTCTATACTTAGCAGACCCAAAAAGGTATACAAAGAAACTATTAGAGCTAATAAATGAATTCACCAAAGTGGCAGGATATAAAATCAATACGCATAAATCAAAGGCATTCCTGTATATCAGCAACAAATCCTCTGAAATAGAAATGAGGACAACCATTCCATTCAAAATATCCACACACACACAAAAAAAAAATACTTGGGAATCAACCTAACAAAAGAGGTGAAAGACTTATAAAATGAAAACTACAGAACCCTAAAGAGAGAAATAGAAGAAGATCTTAGAAGATGGAAAAATATACTATGTTCATGGATAGGCAGAACTAACATCATCAAAATGGCAATATAACCAAAATTCTCTATATGTTAAATGCAATGTCAATCGGGTCTAAAAGCATGCAATGGAGGAAGGATAGCATCTTCAACAAATGGTTCTGGGAAAACTGGAAATTCATATGCAACAAAATGAAACTGAATCCATTTCTCTCATCATGCACAAAAGTTAACTCAAAATGGATCAAGGGGCTTGATATCAAATCAGAGACACTGCACCTGATACAAGAAAAAGTTGGCTATGATCTACATACTGTGGGGTTGGGCTCCTAATTCCTCAATAGGACATCCATAGCACAAGAGTTAATAACAAGAGTTAATAACTAGAATCAACACATGGGTCTTACTCAAAGCAAAAAGTTTTTTCTCAGCAAAAGAAACAATAAGAGAGGTAAATAGGGAGCCTAAATTCTGGGAACAAATCTTTTCTCCTCACACTTCAGATAGAGCCCTAATATCCAGAGTATACAAAGAACTCAAAAAATTAAACAATAAGAAAACGAATAACCAATCAACAAATGGTCCAAGGACCTGAACAGACACTTCTCAGATGAGGACATACAATCAATCAATAAGTACATGAAAAAATGCTCACCATCTCTTGCAGTCAGAAAAATGGAAAACAAACCCACCCTAAGATACCATCTCACTCCAGTATGATTGGCAGCCATTATGAAGTCAAACAACAAGTGCTGGCGACGATGTGGGGAAAAGGGTACACCTGTACATTGCTGGTGGGACTGCAAATTGGTGCAGCCAATTTGAAAGAAGTATGGAGATTTCTTGGAAGCTAGGAATGGAACCACCATTTGACCCAGCTATTCCCCTTCTCAGTGTATTCCCTAAGACCTAAAAAGTGCATGCTGCATTGACACTGCTACATTGATGTTCATAGCAGCACAATTCAAAATAGCAAGAGTGTGGAACCAACCTAGATGCCCTTCAATAGACGAAGGAAAAAAAATGTGGCATTTATACACAATGGAGTAATACTCTGCATTAAAAAATGTCAAAATCATAGAATTTGCCGGGAAATAGATGGCATTAGAACAGATTATGCTAAGTGAAGCTAGCCAATCCCTAAAAAAAACAAATGCCAATAGTTTTATTTGATATAAGGAGAGTAACTAAGAACAGAGTTGGGAGGAAGAGCATGAGAAGAAAATTAACATTAAACGGGGGTGAGAGGTGGAAGAGAAAAGGAAAGAGAAGGAAAATTGCATGGAAATGGAAGGAGACCCTCATGGTTATACAAAATTACATACAAGAGGAAGTGAGGGGAAAGGGGGGAAAAAACCAAGGGGGAGAAATGAATTACAGTAGATGGAGTAGAGAGAGAAGATGGGAGGGGAGGGGATGGGGGATAGTAGAGGATAGGAAAGACAGCAGACTACAACAGACACTACTATTGCAATACGTACAACAGTGGATGTGTAACAGATGTGATGCTGAAACCTGTATACGGGGTAAAAATGGGAGTTCATAACCCACTTGAATCAAAGTATGAAATATGATATGTCAAGCAAAAGGTAAAGTTTTGAACAACCAACAATAAAAATTAAAGGAAAAAAACACATAGAGAACTATATCAATGAAAAATGGACTAGATATATAACACCTACCCTTTATCATGCAAAAGGCAATTCCAACTATACACCATGCTTCCTCTGAACGGCTTGTATTTCTATTCTGTTTGTGTTATTATTCTCCATCATAGTAGGATTAGTAGTCAGAGTCTAGTAGGGTATGGGTTAGTGTCAGGGATTCAGTATTCTGAATGGAAAAAAGGAAAATGAATCCAATGTGCATGCAAATATGGGCTACACAATAAATTTCCCACTCTCATCCAGAACAATGGCTTCACATTACCTTCGCCCCAAATAAGACGCAATTAGAGGAGAAGAGTTGGAAAATCTGTGAATATATATCTGGAATGGAAAATTCAAAGGAGTTCACAACCTTGGATGTGGTAGAGGAGTTTCCAAATGTAAGGGACAAGGTAAACACTCCACATACTTGTAGCTCTTCTGGCCTAAAGACTTCTTGCGAAACTGCCTCTGAGGTTGGGAACTCAAAATATATGTTGTTGTCAGGAGCTTTAGCTTTCTTTCTAGTGAGACCATCAGAGCTGGGTCTACATCTATGTGACCTGGAGGACGTGGTTTCTTATTTTCCAATGAACACTAGGCTACAGTACTGAATTCTCTCTTTGTAAGTAAACTGTGACCCCTGGGGTCTAAGAGTCTCCCCGTGTGGACTGTGAAGGCATTTGGTCATTCTCCACTTTTCGTGGTGTTTCTTGCTGCTACACTGGGAGATTGGTATTTTCTACACGAAATACAAGGAGTTGAACTGGGACACAGTGCTGAAGGGAGTTCTGTCATGTGTAGTGGGTCATGGTCTGCAGGAGAATGCACCAACCAGGCTTCTAGCCCACATAGATTGTCCCCTTGTACATATCAACTTGATTATGAACATTGCCCTAAAAATTCTCCATATACCAATATGCCTTTACATATAAGGGTTTCCTGGCTGCACCACGTCAGTCACATGCCATTTGGAAGCAATGGCAGATCCACATGGCCCCACCACGGATGTTTTATCACAAACCTGCACACCAAAGCTTGCGCCTACAATTGAGGAGTATCCAACTTACTGGCATCTCTGTTCTACACCATTTTAATGAAACTCAATCAATAAAGGCACTCATGATCAGCAATAGGGCATACAAAGGTTTTCCAGTGCCACCTGGTCATAGGAATTTCAAAAATTTTATGGTATTTATCTAGCCATTTTTTAAGGTGAAAGTTGGAGGCACTGTGGGTTTCAATTCATTTAGGAACCATTAAATTGTGAGGAAGCTCATTTCAATGAAATCTCTGGAGGACACTCAAAGGCAAGTCTTCCCAAAGAGTAGCCAAAAGGTCACATGAAGCCAGGCCCATTGAGGTCTACAGTGTGAGGTATATGTGTGTTTTGACTACGGCTGCCAAGTCTTTCAGAATAAAATCTTGTGATATCCTGGGTGAGATTCCCAGTGCTCTGTGGAAAGCCAGCCTGGGCCTAGGTCTCAGTTTCCAAGAGCCAGTCTCATGTGTGGCCTCCTAAAAACTCAACACAATTCATGCCAATACTTCTCTGAGTTCAGTTTCATAACTCAGTCTCTAAGGGGAATCACACCAGATTTCAAGTCCTGGTTGACCTACTCATCTCTTCCAACCCCAACACAAATGACCAAAATTAAACCAAAACATTCCCACATGACCCTCATCTTATTGCATATAGACACTCATCTTAACCTCTGGCTGGAAGTTTCCATGAAGGACACAGCCCAAGACAGTGTCCAAAATAGGCTTCCTTGCCCCTTATTTTCCTAATGTCAGGGTGGCCTGGACACCCTTCCTGTAACCCAGGAGTGATCAAATAGGCCTGCTGTAATACTGCTCTGCTTCTCCAATTTGAGGCCTACTGACAGTGGGGTTTAGAATCTTTATGTGAATTGGAGTCATAAGAATACACAAACACCACTGGGCTAGCATGTGCAGGGCTTTGAAGAAATCATTTGACCCAAAGTATCCCTATTCTCACTTGATGGAGTTCAGGAACCTTACAGTGGAAGGCAAGAGACTTTATCCTCAATGACTCCTCTTTTGGGCATTTTGATTTTGGATTCACACATGGGATCTTTCTTTATATCAATCAGGTGCTAAGAATCTAAGCCACAGCCTCACACAGGGCCAAGAGGCTGATTCGGACACACCCCTTTCTAAAGCAATTAGGCAAAGAGCCACAGGTGAGGCCCATTCATTTCCATTTGAAAAGTGTTTTGTTCCGGCTTCACGAAGGTGTGGCCTGAAGCAAAGAAATTCCTGACATACAGGGGAATAGAACAAAAGGTAAGCAAAAGGTCCAAAGCACGGTTTTTCCACTGAGACTTTATTGGTCACACTGATATCTGAGTTTACTTAGTTGCTCGCCATTCCCTTCAGCTATCCAGTACATGGCCATGTCACAGAGCTTGAAGGTGGTACTTCTCTTGGACACAAAACCATGAGCCTATTCTGGAGAGTGGCCAGAATTCAAAAATAAAACCAGAACTTAGGAAAATAGCAGGTGTTGCCCATCGATAAGTGAAGCCGCAGTGCATTCATATATTCGGCTGGATGAATGCTGGGAAGCTTTCTACCAGACAGGACACATCCATTCATGCATTCTCTTTTCTAATGTCTACAACCACGGACACAATGGGATACACAGACATGGAAACACTTGCTTTATCAAATCACTTATTAAAACAGTTCACTCCAAACCAAACAAACCGCCATTCCTTCCTATTCTGAGAACATGAGACAAAAGCACAAACACACACCCACACCCACAAAGCACCTTCTTCCCCCAAGTAGGTCTCTGACTATCCGGAGTGTCCTCTGACTATTGGGCCAAACTATGTTCCCCCGAAATTGCCTTTCCTGTTTCAGATCTGGTTTCCTTGGCCAACTCTGTAAAGTTGTCAGGAGGCAGCGGTGTTCCACTACCTGCTTTCTCAGGAAAGGCCACTCTTCAGAGCTTTCCTGGCTTTTGGCAATCCTCATATCAGTAGGTACCAACAAAGACTGATTCTGTCCTTGGTAAATCCAAAGAAGTGAGACCACTGCTACTGGGACTGGAATGGGATTTGGGTGCCTGGATTCCTTGATCCCAAATTCAGAGAGTTCTATCACCAAGGATGTGAGGTGAGGTCTGAGGTCACTTCCTTCAGGAACTGAATGAGCTCACACCATTTGCAACCACTTTGTCCTAACAGTTGCTTCCAAAGGTCCCCTGAAATGAAGGCTGCCCCTACTTCCTGTTACAGTTTCACAACTTTGAATGGTATATTAACCATAGGCAACCGGGAACAGCTCTCCACACAGCCTGGTTTGGTTCTTCTTCTCTACATTAAGGATAGAGAGGCTGATTCAGACATATCCCTTCATCCTGACCAGGTTGTTTGCAAGAGAAGATGACTTTTGCTCACTCAGTTCCTTCATAGCTGCCTACAACTTCTCCAGGGATCATTTTTGCATGTACCTTTGAGTTTCTTAGCAATAGGAAGTTCCCCTACATTCCTGTATTGTAAGACCTACTCTGTCCCTGCTCTTCGGTAAAGTTATATTGAGGGAACAGTGTATTGTTAGGGTTAATAACAGGTTCAATTTGCATTAGGAATCATTCTGCTGGATGAATAATGGTATTGGAAACCTGCGATATTTACAAGAATATATAGGTGAAACATAAGTATGAAAACAGAAATCTATTTAAGATTTGAAGCATTGGGACCTTGATTGTGATACTGAGCTTTGATTTATTTTCTGCACAGATGTCTCAGATACATCAATATACAATGGCAAAGTTACGTGTATTTTGGATGATTGATTGTCAAAGAGAACTTCCAGTCAAAAAGGGATAATCAGTAGGATTAGGAAGATAGTCGGTAGGTTTAGAAAGGAGAGTGAGCATAGGATTTGGACCAAAAGTTCTTTAGCTATAGGGTTTTGGGTATAGAGTGAATGTAAATGTCACCACATGTGAAGAGTCAGTCACAATGATGAACTGGGGAAAATATGTAGGAAAGCAGATATCAATAGAGACATTAGGAAATCTGGCAAAGTGTAGTCGGTAGTGAAAGGTTAATATAATAGGTACTTATCACTTCCTGTTTTCTGTATGCTTAATAAAACACTGTTGAAATCTTGAGAACTGTTTGCTAATCTTGTTCCCAGAATGTTCTGTCCTCAACTGCCAAACTGCAGAAAGTACTTCCTCACCCAGTTGCCCACAAACAGCTCACTCGCCCAGACCCATCAATAAACATCCTGCACTGCCCTCTCAAAGGAAAGTATATAAGCTCTGCTTAAGCTGTTCTCAGGGCTCTCTGCTCTATTCAAGTGAACTCTGAGCCCCAGCATGCTGGACCCATAATAAACCCTTTGCTTTTGCATGAGACAGTCTCTTGGTGGTTTCTTCCCCGGACGCTCGCCCGACCTTTACATATGGAGGTTCCACCGAGATCCAGCAGCGGCAGATGAGAGACCCCAACGGGCTCCTCTCGGGGTATGTAAGGCGCCTCTTTCTGGTTTCAGGTTTCAGGTTAGGGCTTGGCAAAATGGCTGTTGATGAAGAGTGTGAGCTCTCTCCGACGATGGCTGACAGACATGTCATAGAGCCACAGGCCACGTCACTGGGGGACTCCCCAGAGAACTCGGGAAATCGAGGAACAATAGTCTCCTCGACTCAGTGATATTTTGTTTCAGATTCGGCATATCCAGCCCATCAGGTTTTGCCGGCTACTCAGTCCTGGTCTCAGTGTTGGACGTCCATTGCCTGTCTTTATTGTATTGTCTTGTCTGTGTCGTGTGTCGTTGCTTTTACTGATTGTTTGTCTTTCATAATGGGATAGAGCACTTCAATGCCTCTTTCCCTGACCCTTGATCATTGCACCAAAGTCCACTTAAGGGCTCAGAATCTTTCTTTTTCAGTAAAACGCTGGACCTGGCAGACTCTCTGTGCCTCAGAATGGCCCACCTTTGGATTCAGATAACCCCTAGAAGGATCTTTCTACTTCCCACTAATTTAAAAAGTCAGAGATATTGACTTTTAGCCAGCGCCACATAGACATCAGGATCAAGAGACATATATCTTAACTTTTCAGGACATCTGCAATTCTCCTCCTCCATGTGTGAAGCTTTTCCTTGCCCCTGCCCCGACTCCTACTCCTTCCCTCATGCTCTCTCAAACCTTCTGCTCCTCCTCCTCCTTCAACCTCTGTTCTCCCTGAGTCACAAGATTTGACTCTACTGGACTCTCGTCCTACTACTTATTCCCTGCCCTCGTCCCCCAACCCCCAACACCCTCTAAGTAATTCCCCTGCTGCTGACTCAGCCTGTCCGCCATTGGAGGAAGCTAAGCGAGCCCAGCGCACTCCAAATAACTCCCCTGCAGCAAACACACCCCCTCCTCCCCTAGAGGATGCTGGCCCGGCTAAAGGAATTTGCCGGCGTTGAATGATTGAAATCCCTGGAACTCCCGTGATGCTCCCTTTCCATTTCTAAGGAACAATGATTGATGACAGCCATGGGGGAAAAATGCAAGCCTACCAGTTTTTACCTTTCTCCTCTTCAGACCTAAATAACTGGAAAAATAACAATCCCCCTTTTACCGAGGACCCCACCTGGGTCTCAGGTGTGGCTGAATCATTGATGTTTTCACACCGGCCTACTTGGGATGACTGCCAACAACTCCTAGGGACTCTCTTCATGACAGAGGAACAAAAGAGAATCTTCCTGGATTCTAGAAAAAAATATTCTCGGACCAGATGGGTGACCGACAAAACTTCCCAACATATGCAAAGCCGCCTTTCCCTTGCACAGACCCAACTGGGACCCCAAAACCTGTGAAGGTAATGAGCATCCTTCCTCTTATTGCCGGGCTCTAATAGTGGGTTTCTTAGTGGCCGCTAGGCGATCAACTATTTTGGCCAAGGTAAGAGAGATTATTCAAGGGACTGATGAATGTCCCTCCATGTTCCTACAGGGAATTATGGAGGCATATAAGAGATTTACTCCTTTCGATCCTCAGGCAGAGAATCAAAAGGCATCTGTCATGGTGGCCTTTATTGGGCAAGCTGTTCTGGATATTAAAAGACAGTTACAATGCTTAGATGGATTACAAGATATGACTTTGAGAGGTTTAGTCAGAGAAGCCAAGAAGGTATACTAAGAGAGAAACTGAGGAAGAGTATGGAGCAAAGGGAGGATAAAAGAAACAAAAGACAGACTAAGGCATTGACTAAGGTCCTGGTCACAACAACAAATAGACCAGAAATTAAGAAACATGGAGACAGGAAGGGACACTGGGGACCACAGTAGAGGCCACCCCTGGCCTCAATTCAATGTGCCTACTCTAAAAAAAAGGACACTGGGCTAAAGAGTGCCCTAGAAAGAGACAGCCAGGCCAGCTGGACATTCTGACTCTGTAGGATTACTAAGAAAGTCGGGGCTCAGATCCTCTCCTCGAGCTCAGGTTAACTTTTGAAGTGGAGGGGACCCCAGTATACATTGAAGTGGATACAGGGGCAATATATTCTGCTTTTAAGGCCCCATTGGAACCTCTATCAAATAAAAGGTCTCTAATTCAAGGGGCTAATGGCAGTAAATATCAGGCTTGGACAACTAAGAGGACCATGGACCAGGGGAAAGGAAAAATCTATCACTCCTTCCTAGTAATCCCAGAATGCACGGCCCCATTGATTGGCAGAGATCTGCTCACAAAGCTCTGGGCCAAAATAACTTTTAACCCTGAAGGACCCCAAGTGGAATTTCTAAATCCTTCAGTAAAAACTCCTATAATCACGGCTCTAACTATGTCAGTAGAAAATGTACATCAAATCACTCACCTTGGTTCAAAGAAACTGCATTCATTTTTGAAGGATCAAAAACAGAGCTTTCCACTAACCGACTCACAGTGAAAGGAAACAACTGAATGGATAACAAAAGCCTGTTGGGTCCATCAATTGGTTAATTCTTACCCTTCCAAGCTTCCTGCAGGAAAGCACCTACGAGGAACCAGACCAGGACAATTCTGGGAAGTGGATTTTACTGAAATTAAGCCAGCAAGGAATGGACTTAAATATCTCCTAGTCTTTGTAGATACATTTTCAGTATGGATTGAAGCTTTCCCCCCAAAAAAAAAGAAAAGAAAAAAAAATGAAACAGCGCAAATGGTGGTCAAGAAGATCCTGGAAGATATTTTTCCAAGGTATGGCCTGCCTAAAGTAATAGGGTCTTATAATGGACCGGCGTTCGTGGCCCAGGTAACTCAGAGGTTAGCAAGGACCCTGGGGATTAATTGGAAATTACAATGTGTTTACAGACCCCCGATTTCAGGACAGGTAGAAAGAATGAATAGAACCATTAAAGAGACCATAACGAAATTAAGCTTAGAGACCGGCATAAAAGATTGGACTATGCTCCTGCTTTATGTACTGTTTCATGCAAGAAATACTCAATCTATTTCTTTGTGTAACCTCACACCCTGTGAAATTCTCTATGGTGTCCCTCCTCCAGTAAGGGTCCTACCCCAACTCAGAGACCTAACGATTCCTTCCACACCCCCTTGCTTAACAGACTTAAAGCTCTTGAAAGAACTCAGAGATACCTGTGAAAACAGATGGCCACTGCCTACCAACCTGGGGATGAGGGGACTCTACAGCGATATCAAATAGAGTCTTCATCTATGTAAGACGACATCTGGTGTCATCCCTGGAACTCCACTGAAAAGGACCATACCAGGTGCTACTTATAACACCTACAGGGTAAAGGTAGTCAAAATCACTTCCTGGATCCCTACCTCTCATCTCAAGCCTGTGCCCTGTCCAGACTCTGGCTGGAAACTGGAAAAGACTGGAAACCCTTTCAAATTGTGGATTCGCTGTGTGGATAAGGCTATAGACTCTCCCCTTGACCACCAGTAGTCCTAACCCTCATAAGCCTGTTCAGCAGCGATGTCTGATCACAAATCCTACTGGAAAGGAAGTATGGTCTATCTTGCATACAGCCCGCTTAGGGACCTGGTGGCCATCTCTCCAGCCAGACAATTGTCAGCTGCGTATAGGTCTTCCCAATTGGAATATCCCTAATGAAGAGGGTCCCACTAAAATTCCATTAAATTCCTTCCATACCATAGATAATGGAAACAAACATTATTGATGTAGGGACACGCGCGCCAGATGCTGGTTGGCTAGCCTAGATTACTATGTTTGCCCAGTGTACTATCAAAGCCACAAACAGTCAAGGCTGTGTGCTGGAAACGCCGACATCTTCTGTAAGTCATGGGGATGTGAGCATACAGGGACTGCCACATGGAACCCAAACTCCTCATCAAATTCTGTACACAGCATTGGCCATATTACCAATTAGACAACCAAAACTGATGGCCCCCTGAGGGGTCTCTAGATCTTCAAATTCTGTGTGACCTTTTTAACTTCTGCAAGTGCTCAAAAGGGTGAAAGGAGAATCCTCTATGTGGAGGCCTTTTCTCTCCTTTGCTCACATCGTGAACTATGCTTCTCCAATACATGCTCACCCTCAGCCTTCTGCTCTAGACTCTCTGTTGTCACTCCCACATCATCAACTTGATTTCTCCCCTTCAATTACTATATTAAAAACCCAAACCTCCACCGTTTCTCAGACCATTGCCCCCTTGCTGAGGTAGCAGGTACTGAGGTAACCCTCCACTCACTCACTCCTCTCTTCTCCTGTCAGTGCCCACACTAGGTCCCACCAGGTCCTCTTACCAGCTAACCCAAAGCTCAAACCAGCTGAGAAGAGCCCTCAGACCCCTATCCAAGATGTAATGAAAATGGCCTTTAAAGTTGCTTTGTCATCACTGAAAACAGGTTACTAAGAATTTAAAGTCCCTTACAGGCTTTTTGGGATACTCACTCCCATCTCCCCCTCTGTTCTACCCGTTCTACTACTCATGTTTTTGGTGCTAGGAAGATCTCAAAACCCTTTTCCATTATTCTTTTACATCTCTCCTTCCTCATTCTCAGATCCAAAGAGCTGCGCTCAGCCCTGCATTCCCCGTCTTCCCCCTCTGTACCAGGCCCACAGGAAAGTCTTAACTGACCTTATCCAGAAGTTTTCACCATGGCTAACTTTAGGACTTTCAGCAAAAGAGTCCCTATAAAAGAGTTCAGTGTAGATAAACTTCCTCTTTTTGTGTTGCCCTGGTCTACCTGGCAACTGGCTGAAAAAAATCAGCACTCCTGAGCTAGACACACCCTTACTAGTTTTTCACAACATATGTGATCAAGGCCTCTGGCCTTGAGCTGGGGCTTCATAGAGATGGCTACATTTGTAAGATGGATAAGTTGCAAACTGGGCTCCGTGGAAACAGCTGGCAGAGGGAAAAAAGGGGGAAAAAAAGCTCTCCCCCACCCAGGTGTCCTTGAAAATTTAACTTGCCCAGAACTGAGGAAAAATCAGAAACAAAAACTGCTCTTTGTGAACTTCTGCAGACTGTGAACTTCAGAGCCCCTTCCCTTACATGTTGGGTACAGAATTCTGAAACTACCTAAACTTTGGTTTCAGGGGATTAATTGATTACAACAGAAGCAATGCGCTCTGAATCTGGTTGCAACCAAATATGACTGTTTCCTTGTCTTTGGTGCTATCTTACGTGCCTTGCCTTTTCCGTCCCTACAACAATATAATTCTATATACTTAAACGTTGTTTATGTTTTTATGAAATGGTCAACAGAAGTGATTAATTGTGTAATGGTGCAGATGTTTCCCAGAGTGCTCTATTATGACGCAGGTTCATTTGAAGATCAAATAGAGGGGCATACAACCCGGTTCAGGTGGGAACATATATCTCTCACCTTAGCCATTCTATTATGAATAGGAATTGCTGCCCGGGTTCGCACAGGAACCACTGCCCTGGTCCATGGGACACAACAAATGACCCAATTAGAAGCAGCAATAGATCAAAACTTAAAGATATTAGAAAATTCCATCACAGCTTTGCAGGAATCTTTTACCTCTCTCTTTGAAGTTTGCTGGGAGCCATCAGCCAAGTAGGTATGACAAATTCTTTGCCAGCTTACTCCCATGCTGTCTAGTGGAAGGACTTCTGAAAGGTGACCTTGCTCAAGGACCAGGGCAGTATCCGTGTTTAGGGTGTTCCCCCTTTAGAATAGGGCGGTTTAGCATAATAGGAGATTAGGGTGTTCCCCCTTTAGAATAGGGCAGTTTAGCATAATAGGAGATTAGGGTGTTCCCCCTTTAGAATAGGGCATATCCTGCTGCTGAGTTCCTTTTGAGTGCTTAGGGTCAGACAGTATATTTTGGGAGACAGAAGCCCATGCGGAGTGGATTTGGGAGAGAGTGGATTTGGGCAGAGAACGTGGATTCCCCCAGACCGTGTTTGTAGACGGCCGGTGTGAGTTCGGGAATAAAGAATTGCTGTTTGAATCTACAAGCTGTGTGGAGACTCGTGATTTGTGCCCAGCCAAAGACTGCGGCAGAAGTTGTTTTACAGAAAAGTCGAGGGTTGGACCTCCATTTCATGAGAGAAGGGAGCCTTTGTGCTGCATTGAGGAAAGAATGTTTTTTTTTTTTTTTTTTTTTTATGTCGACCATACTGGAGTTGTAACAAACTCTATGAGTAAATTAAAAAGATGCCTTGAAGAGCATCAAAGAGAGATAGAGACCCAAAATTGGTGGTTTGAGTCTTGGTTTACACAGTCCCCCTGGTTAACTACATTTTAATCAACCCTGGCCGGACCAATAATAATCCTCATTTTATTGCTTACTATAAAACCCTGTTTCTCAACCATGTAATTTCTTTTCTCCAAGCTCAAATTGGACAAGTTAAACTTATGTTAATACCCCACTAGCATACATAAAATGTGACACCCCCCAACAATCACTTTTATGATTAAAAGTAGCCAGAAGAAGAAGTGGGGAATGAAATGTTAATAAAATATGTACTTGTCACTTCCTGTTTTTCTGTACGCTTAACAAAACACTGTTGAAATGTTGAGAAATGTTTCCTAATCTTGTTCCCAGAATGTGCTGTCCCCAACTGCCAAACTGCAGAATGTACTCCCTCACGCGTTTACACACAAACCGCTTACTCGCCCTGACCCATCAATAAACTTCCCTCCCTGCCCTCTCCAAGAAAATTATATAAGCTCTGCTTAAGATGTTCTCAGGGCTCTCTGCTCTATTCAAGTGAGCTCTGAGCCCCAGCATGCTGGACCCCAAATAAACCCTTTCTGTTGCATGAGATAGTCTCTTGGTGGTCTCATCCTCTGACACTCACCCTACATTTACTTGGATGATTGAATGTAGATGAGAACATCCATTCAAAAGTGATAGTCGGTAAAATTAGGAAGATAGTCAGTAGGTTTAGGAAGAAGAGTTAGTATAAAATTTGGAACAAAAGTTCTTTAGCAATAGGGTTTCGGTTACAGAGTGAATGTAAATGTCAACACAAGTGAAGAGTCAGTCACAATGATGAATTGGAGAAAATATGTTGGAAAGCAGATATCAATACAGACATTACAAAATCAGGCAAAGTATAAAGTCAGTGATAGGATTAGACATTTTCAACAGGGTTGAGTTTGAATATATAATCTTAGGAAGAAACGAATATGTAGTCATCAATAGGATTGATATTTGAAAGCATTAGGCAAATTGGAAATTGATGATTTTAGTAATCCATGTTCACTTTCCATTTAGGCTTTGGTACAAATATAAGTTTGACCTTTGAATTTTGTGTCCAGAATATTACTGTGATAAAATGTATATATAGATCGGGTGACATAAGAATTTCTTCCACCATTTTTGGGAGCAATATTTTGAAGACTTATAAATTAGTATTTGGGGTACAAACAGGTGTACCCTGTGTCTATGAATATAGAGATAATGCATGAATAGACCAACTGTGAATAAGTAATATAACTGGTTCCACTTTAAATGGTGGATTGAATTGATATCTGAAAATATGAAAAATCTTATATTGGTATACAATCATTCATTCCAACAAGTTATACATCAATTTTAATATTAGGGTTATGGTCTATCATGAAGGGTGTGTGAGTTTTGCTTCAATGTGATTATGAAAATCGAAAATAATGTGTTTGGAAAAAAGAATCTTGAGAAGACCAGTTAAGAAATATGGAAGAATACATGTGTTCTAAAGTAGGAAGTGATTGAAAGTGAAAAAATGCCTATAATTTTGTCATCTTTTTGATGAAATATATATCCTATGATGTGCATAAACTGAAGAAATAGTAATGTACCAGTGTTGAATTAAAATGAACATCAAAATACACATCATGTTCCATATGAATCTTCTTGCATTGAGGTTAAACTGGGTCAGTTACTCTAGATATATTAGGATTTGTATGCAACATTCACTGAAGTTAGTTTTCAGTACAAAAAACAAAAAAGTATTTCAGGTGGATGAATATTTCTGAGAATAATATTTAGAAAAGATCATCATAAATCCACATACATGAATATGAATGAATTAAGGGAGTGTATATTAAGATACAAATATTTCATATTTTGAAAAATCTGGAGAATGTGTGTATGTATATATATACACATATATATACATACACACAAACACATTAAAAACTCGCAATATATATGCTATTCGAAATTCATCATGAAATATATATCATTCACAGATCTAAAATATTCATTTTACTGAACATGGATTTATGTATAATGTTGTAAAACTAGGAAGCTCATCCATTGGTTATATTTTCAGTTCCAACGGTGTTTAGGAGGAGTGATCTTCTCTCACAATTTGTATCTGCCAAGTCGTTCACCTCACAAGAATGTAGGTGTGGTACCAGGTAGGATTCTATATGTGTTTATTGCTGTTGCATTGGGAGTTTAGAAATTGCTTCATGGAATCCAAGGAGTTCAACTGGGACACAGTGCTGGAGCGAGTTCTGTCAGGCGTGGTGGGTCAGGGTATGCAGGAGAATGCACCAACCAGGCTTCTATCCCACATAGCTTGCCCCCTTAAACATAGCAACCTGATTGTAAACATTGCCCTGAAACCTCACCATATAACAAGATGCCTTTGCATAGGAGGGTCTGCTGACTGCACCATGTCAGTCACAAGCCATTTGGAAGCCAATGGCAGATCCACATGGCCCCACCACAGATGTTTTTCACACACCTGCCAACCACTACTCTAGGACAACTACTCAGCAGGCTCCAACTTATTTTCATGAAACCCAATCAATCAAGGCACTGTCTGGTACACTCATGATCAGCAACAGAATATCCAATGGTTCTCCAGTGCCACCTGGTCATGGGAAATTGAAAATTTTCATGGTATTTATCTAGCCATTTTTCAAGGATGAAGTTGGATGCACTGTGGGTTTCAATTCATTCAGGAACCATTAAATGTTGAGGAAGCTCATTTCAATGAAAGTTCTGGAGAATTCTCACAGGCAAGGCTTCCCAAAGAGTGGCCAAAAAGGTCACATGAAGCCAGGGCCATTGAGGTCTAAAATGTGATGTCATTGTCTGTTTTGACTCTCAACAATGGCTTCCAAGTCTTTCAGAATAAAATCATGTGATATCCTGGTTGAGATCAGAGTGCCCTCTGAAAAGCTACCCTGGGCCTTGATCTCAGTTTCCAAAGATGACTCTCATGCGTGGCTTCCTCAAATCCCAACACAATTCATGGCAATAATTCTCTGAGGTGAGTTCCAGAACTCAGTCTCTAAGGGGAATCACACCAGAGTTCAAGCCCAGGTGGACCCAGTCATCTCTTCCAACTGCCACACAAATGACCACAATAAAACCGATATTCTCCCACATGGCCCTCATCTTCTTCCATATTGACACTCATCATAACCTCTGGCTGGAGGTGTCCATGAGGGACGCAGCCCAAGACAGTGTCCAAAATAAGCTCCATTGCTCCTCATTTGCCTAAATTCGGGGTGGCCTGGACACCCTTCCTTTGTACCAGGAGTGATCAAAAAGGCCTGCCAGTAATACTGCACCACTTTTCCCATTTGAGGCCTATTGAGTGTCGGTTAAAGATACTTTATGTGAATTGGAGTGATGAGAAAACCTAAGCACCTACGGGATAGCCTCTGAAGGGCTTTGATGAACTCATCTGACCCAAATGATCCCTATTCTCACTTGATGGAATTCAGGAACCTTACAGAGGAAGGCAAGAGACTTCATCCACAATGACAGCTCTTTTTGCCATTTTTGATTTGGATGCACACATGGGATCTTTCTTTAGATCCATCAGGTGCTGAGAATCTAAGTCAAAGAATCACACTGGGCCAAGAGGCTGATTCAGACACAACTCTTTCCAAATCAATTAACGAAAGAGCCAAAGGTGAAGCCTATTTATTTCCATTTGAAAACTATTTTGTTCAGGATTCACAAAGGGGTGGCGTGAGACAAAGACTTCCTGACTCTCAGGGCAACAGAACAATAGGTAAGCAAATGGCCCAAAGCAGGGTTTCTCCACTGAGACTTTCCTGGTCAACTGATATCTGAGTTTTCTCAGATGCTCGTCATTTCCTTCAGCTATCCAGAACATTGCCTTGTCACAGAGCTTGGAGGTTGTACATAACTTAGACACAAAACCATGAGCCTATTCTGGAGAGTGTCCAGAATTCTGGATGAAAGCAGCAAATTAGGAAGGTAGCAGGTATTGCCCATTAATAAGGCAATCCACAGTCCATTCATAAAATGGGCAGGATGAATGCTGGGAAGCTTTCTACTAGACAGGACATATCCATTGATGCATTCTCTTTTCTAATGTCTACAACCATGGACACAGTGTGATACACAGACCCAGAAACACTTGCCTTGTCAAACGACTTACTAAAAACAGTTCACTCCAAACCAAACAAACTGACTTTCCTTCCTATTCTCAGAACATGAGACAAAACCACAAACCCACAGCCACACTGACAATGACACCTTCTTCCCCCAAATAGGTATGAGACTATCCGGAGTATCCTCCGACTGGTGGGCCATACTATGTTCCCCCAAAATGTCCTGTTCTGTCTCAGATCTGGTCTCCTTGGCCAACTCTGTGAAGTTGTCAGGAACCAGGAGTGAGCCGCTACCTGCTTTTCCAGGAAAAGCCCATCTTCCGAGCTTTCCAGGCATTTGGCCTCCTCACCTTAGGAGGAACCAAGAAAGACTGATTCTGTCCTTGGTAAATCCAAACAAGTGAGACCACTTGGACTGGGACTGGGACTGGATCTGGGTGCCTGGCGTCCTGGATCCCATGTTCAGAGAGTTCCATCAGTAAGGAAGTGAGTTGAGGTCACTTTTTTCAGGAACTGAATGAGATCACTGCCTCGGCAACCACTTTGTCCTAAGAGTTTCTTTCAACGGTCCCATGAGATGGAGGCTGCCCCTACTTCCTGTGACACTTTCACAAATTAGAATGGTATATCAACCATAGGGAACCAGGAACAGCTCTCCACACAGTCTTGGTTTGGTCCATATTCTCTACATTAAGATGAGAGAGGCTGATTCAGAAACATCCCTTCATCCTGACCAGGTTGTTTGCGATGGAAGATGACTTTTGCTCTCTCAGGTCTTTCATACCTGCCTACATCTTCTTCAGGGATCATTTCTGCATGGCGCTTTGAGGTTCTCAGCAGATGGAAGATCCACTACATTCCTGTATTGTAAGATCAACACTGTCCCTGCTCTTCTGTAAACATGTTATTAACACAAACAGTGTATGGTTAGTGTTAATAACATGTTCCATTTGGGTTAGGAATTATTCTGCTGCATGAATAATGGTATTGGAAACTTGTGATTATTTTAGGAATATAGAGATGAAATATATGTATGAAAAAAGAAATGTAAGTAAGATTTGAAGCCCAGAAGGGCATTGGGCCCTTGATTGTGATACTTAGCATTGAATTACATTCTGCACCGATGTCTCAGATAAATCAATACATAATAGCATAAGACCTTGTTACTTGAATGATTGAATGTAGAAGAGAACATCCAGTCAAAAAGGGATACTCGGTAGGATTAAGAAGATAGTTAGTATGTTTAGGAAGAAGAGTGAGTATAGGATTTGGAACAAAAGTTCTTTAGCAATAGGTTATTTATTAGAGTGTGAAAGTAAATGTCAGCACATGTGAAGAGTCAGTCACAATGATGAACTGGGGAATATATGTAGGAAAGCAGATAGCAATAGAGACATTATGAAATCAGGCAAATTATAAAGTGAGGGATAGGATTAGACATTTTCCATTGGGTTGAGTTTGAATATATAATTTTAAGAAGAAACACATGTGTAGTCACCAATAGGATTGACATTTGAGAGCATTAGGGAACCTGGACATGGATGTTTTTAGTAATCCATGTTTTCTTTCCATTTGGGCTTTTATACAATCATAAGTGTGACCTTTGCATTTTGTGTCCAGAATATTTCTGTGATTAAATGTATATGAAGATCAGGTGACATGAGTCCACTTCCACCATTTCAGGGAGCAATATTTTGAAGACGTATAAATTAGTATTGGGGGTACAAAGAGGTGTACACTGTGTCTATGAATATAGAGATAATGCATGAATAGACCATAGTGTGAATAAATAATATAACTGGTTCCACTTTAAATAATGGATAGAATTGATATCTGAAAAGATATAAGAAATCTTATATTGACATACAATCATTCATTCAAACCAGTTATACATCTAATGGTAATATCAGAGTGATAATTAATATGAATGGTATGTGAGTTTTGCTTCCAAAGTGATTATGGAAATCAAAATTAATGTGTTTGGTATGAAATCTCATGAAAAGACCAGTCAAGAAACTTAGAGGAATACATGTGTTCTGAAGCAGGACATGATTAAAAGTGAAACAAATGCCTATAAATTTTTGAACTTGTGAATGAAATCATATATCCTATGATGTCCATAAACTGAAAAAATAATAATGTACCAATATTGAATAAAAATGAACTTCAAAATACACATCATGTCCCGTAGGATTCTACTTGCATTGATGTTTAACTGATTCAGTTACTGTAAAAATATTAGGATTTGTAAGCTCCATTCACTGAAGTTAGTTTTCAGTACTAGGAAATAATTATGTATTTCAGGCAGATGAATATTTCTGAGAATTATCTTGTGAAAAGTTGATTATAAACCACATATAGAAACGTGAGTGAATTTAGGGAGTGTATAATAAGAAACATATATTTCACATTTTGAAAAATCTGGACAATATATATATATATATATATATATATATATATATATATATATAGATAGATAGATAGACAGACACACACAGACATTATAATGTAGCAATCTATATGCTAATCGAAATTCACCGTGTAATACATATCATCCACATATCCAAAAATATTCATTTTACTGAACATCGATTTATATATAATGTTGTTCATCTAGGAAATTCACCAATAGGTTTAATTTTCAGTTCCATCATGATTTAGGTTGATTGATATCTTATCAAAATATGTATCTTTCAAAATCAGTGAGCTTACAAAAATGTACTTGTGATACCAGTTAGGATTCTAAATATGCATAAAAAATACATGTGATGAATAGGCTACAGAGAATGGGAGACAGAAATTTACATATGTGTTAACTTTAAAAACTCATTGAGAACTATTACAATGAAAAGTTGACTAGAATTATAACACATACCCTTGATAAAGCAGAAGGGAAGTCCAAGTATACACCATGCCTCCTATGAACGGCCTGTATTTCTATTCTGTTAGGTTTCTTGTTCTCCATCATATTAGGATTAGTAGTCAGAGTCTAGTAGGTTATGGGTTAATGTCAGGGATTCAGTATTTCAAATGGAAAATATGAAAATGAATCTAATGTGTATGCAAATATGTGCTACACAAAAATCATCCCACTCTCATCCAGAACAATGCCTTGACATAACCTTCGCCCCAATTAAGACACAATTAGTGGAGAAGAGTTAGAAAATCTGTGAATACATATGTGGAAATGAAAATGCTCAGGAGTTCACAGCCTTGGAGGCGGTAGAGGAATTTCCAAAAGTATGGGATAGGGTAAATACTCCACAAATATGGAGTTCTGCTGGCCTAATGACTCTTTGAGAAACTGCCTTTGAGGTTGGGCCCTTGTAATATATGTTGTTGTCAAGAGCTTCAGCTTCCTTTGTAGTGAGACAATCAAAGCTGGATCTGCATATATGTGACCTGAAGGACATGGTTTCTTCTTTTCTAGTGAACATGAGGCAGCAGTTCTAAATTCCCTCATTGTAGGTAAACTGTGGCCACTGGGAGCTAAGTGTCTCCTCGTGTGGACTGAGAAGCCATTTGGTCATTCTCCACTTTTCCTGGTGATTCTTACTGCTGCACTGGGAGTTTGGTATTGGCTTCAGTAAATACCATGAGTTCAACGGGGACACAGTGCTGGAGGGAATACTCTCACGTGTGGGGGGTCAGGGTGTGCAGGAGAACGACAAAACCAGGCTTCTATTCAACAAAGCTTGCCCCCTTGTCTGTAGCAACCCAATTCTGAACATTGCCCTAAAACCTCTCAATGTAACAAGATGCCTTTACATATAAGGGTCTGCTGGCTGCACCATGTCATTCAAAAGGCATTTGGAATCCAATGGCAGATCCATGTGGCCCCATCACAGATGTTTTATCATACACCTGCAAACCACTGCTCTTGGCCCACTACTAAGCAGGTTCCAACGTACTGGCATCTTTGTTCTACACCATTTTCATGAAACCCAGTAAATCAAGGCACTGTCTGGTACACTCATGATCAGCAACAGAACATCCAATGATTCTCCAGTGCCACCTGCTCTTGGGAATTATTCCATGGTATTTATCTAGCCATTTTTCAAGGATGAAGTTGTTGTCACTGTGGATTTCAATTCATTCAGGAACCATTAAATGGTGAGGAAGCTCATTTCAATGAAAGCTCAGGAGAACTCTCACAGGCAAGTCTTCCCAAAGAGTGGCCAAAAGGTCAAATGAAGCCTGGCCCATTGAGGTCTACAATGTGAGTTCCATGTGTTATTTGACTCTCAAGTATGGCTGCCAAGTCTTTCAGAATGAAATCATGTGATATCCTAGCTGAGATTCCCAGTGCTCTGTGGAAAGCCATCCTGGGCCTAAATCTCAGTCTCCAAGGGCAACTCTCCTGCGTGGCCTTCTAAAATCCCAACAGAATTCATGGTAATACTTCTCTGAGTTCAGTTCCAAAACTCAGTCTCTAAGGGGAATCACACCATAGTTCAAGCCCAGGTTGATCCAGGAATCTCTTCCTACTGCCACACAACTGACCACAATTAATACCAAAACACTCCCACATGGCCCTCATCTTCTTTTATATAGACACTCATCATAACCTCTGGGTTGAGGTTTCCATGAGGGGTGCATACCAAGACAGTGTCCAAAATAATCTCCCTTGCCTCTAATTTGCCTAAAGTCAGGGTGGCCTGGAAACCCTTCCTGTTAACCAGGAATGATCAAATAGGCCTGCCATTAATACTGATCTACTTCTCCAAATAATCACACTGGGCCAAGGGGCTGATTCAGACACATCTCTTTACAAAGCAATAAAACAAATAGCCACAGGTGATGCCTATTCATTTCCACTTGAAAACTCTTTTCTTCAGGATTCACAAAGGGGTGGCCTAAGGCAAAGACCTTCTAGATATTCACAGCACCAGAACCATAGGTAAGCAAAATTCCCAAAGCAGGGTTTCTCCACATAGACTTTACTGGTCACACTGATATCTGAGTTTCCTGAGATGCTCCCATTTCCTTCAGCTCTCCAGTACATGGCCATGTCACAGTATCTTGAACAGAAAACCATGAGCCTATTCCGGAGAGTGGCCAGAATTCAGGAATAAAACAGGAAATTAGGAAGATAGTAATTGCTACCCATCCATAAGGAAAGCTGCAGTCCAATCATAAATTGGGCAGTATGAATTCTGGGAAGCATTATACTAGACAGGACACATTCATTGATGCATTATGTTTTCTAATGTCTACAACTACAAACACAGTGGATACATAGACATAGAAACACTTGCCTTGTCAAACGACTTACTAGAAACAGTCCACTTCAAATCAAACAAACTGCCTTTCCTACAAATTCTCAGAACATGAGAAAAAACAACAAACTCACGCCCACAACAACATAGGACTTTCTTCCCCCAAGTAGGTCTTTGACTCTCCGGAATTTCCTCTGATTGTTGTACCATACTATGTTCCCCCAAAATGCCCTGTACTGTCTCAGATCTGGACTCCTTGGCAAACTCTTTGAAGTTGTCAGGAGCCAGCTTTGAGCCACTACCTTCTTTCTCAGGAAAGGCCACTCTCCAAAGCTCTCCTGGCATTTGGCCATTCTCAAATCAGTAGGTACCAAGAAAGACTGATTCTGTCCTTGGTAAAACCAAACAAGTGAGCCCAGTGGGACTGGGTCTGGGACTGGTTCTGTGTGCCTGGCTTCTGGGATTCCAAGTTCAGAGTGTTCCAAGACCAAGGAAGTGAGATAGGTCACTTCCGTTCGGAACTGAATGAGGTCACTGGTTTGGCAACCACTTTGTCCTAACAGTTCCTTCAAAGGGTCCCATGAGATGGAGGCTGCCCCTACTTTCTGTGACACTTTCACAACTTAGAACGATATATCAACCATAGGCACCCGGGAACAGCTCTCACACAGACCTGGTTTGGTCCATCTTCTCTACATTAAGAAGAGAGAGGCTGATTCATAAACATCCCTTCATCCTAACCAGGTTGTTTGCCTTACATGATGACTTTTGCCCTCTCAGGTCCTTTATAGCTTCCTTCATCTTCCCCAGGGATAATTTCTGCATGGACCTTTGAGGTTCTCAGCGGGTGGAAGATCCCCTATATTCCTCTATATTAAGACAAACTCTGTCCCTGTTCTTCTATAAAGTTAGATTGAGGGAACAATGTATGGTTAGGGTTAATAACATGTTCTATTTGAGTTAGGAATCATTCTGCTGGATGAATAATGGTATTGGGAACCTGGGATACTTATAAGAATATAGATTTGAAATATAAGTATGAAAACAGAAATCTAGGTAAGATTTTAAGCCCAGAAAGGCATTGGGCCCTTGATTGGAATACTTAGCATTGAATTTCGTTTGCACAGATGTCTCTGATAAATCAATATACAATGGCATATCATCTTGTACCCTGGATGATTGAATGTAGAAGAGTTCATCCAGTCAAAAAGGGATAGTTGTTAGGATTAGGAAGATAGTCGGTCTGTTTCGGAAGAAGAGTGAGTATAGGATTTGGACCAAAAGTTCAATAGCCCTAGGTTTTCGGTTAGAGAGTGAATGTAAATTTCAGCACATGTGGAGAGTCAGTCACAATGATGAACTGGGAAAATTATGTAGAAAATCAGATATCAATACACACATTATGAAATCAGGCAAAGTATAAAGTGAATGATAGGATTAGACATTATCAACAAGGTTGAGTTTCAATATATAATCTTAGGAAGAAACAAATATGTAGTCACCAATATGATTGACATTTGAGAGCATTAGGAAACCTGGACATGGATGTTTTTAGTAATCCAGGATCACTTTCCATCTAGGATTTTCTACAATCAGAAGTGTGACCTTTGCATTTTGTGATCAGAATATTACTGTGATAAAATGTATATGTAGATCAGGTGACATGAGTATTTCTTCTAACATTTCTGGGAGCAATATTTTGAAGAGGTATAAATTAGTATTGGGGGTACACAGAGTTGTACCCTGTGTCTATGAATGTAGAAGAAATGAATGAATTGACAATACTGTGAATAAATAATATACTGTTTCCACTTTAAATCATGGATTGAATTGATATCTGAAAATATATAAAAATCTTATATTGATATACAATCATTCATTCCAACGAGTTATACATTTAATGGTAATATTAGGGTTATGTTTTATCATGAAGGGTGTGTGAGTTTAGCTTCAAAAGTGATTATGGAAATGGAAAATAATGTGTTTGGAAAGAAATCTCATGAAAAGATGAGTCAAGAAATATAGAGGAATTCATATGTTCTGAAGCAGGATTTGATTGTAAGTATAAAAAAAGCCTATAAATTTCCTAACTTGTGGATGAAATATATATCCAATGATGTGCAAAAACTGAAAAAATAGTAATGCACCAGTTTTGAATGAAAATGAACGTCAAAATACACATCATATCCCATAGGAATCTACTTGCATTGATGCTAAACTGGGTCAGTTACTGTAGAAATATTATGATTTGTATGCACTATTCACTGAAGTTAGTTTTCAGTACTAGGAAATGAATACGTATTTCAAGTGGATGAATTTTTATGCGAATAATCTTGTGAAATGTTGACTATAAATTTACATATATGAACACGAATGAATTTAGGGAGTGTATAATAAGAAACATATATTTCATATTTTGAAAAATCTTGAGAGTTTATATATATATATATATATATATATATATATATATATATATATATAGATAGATAGATATAGATATGTGTGTGTGCATTTATGTATATATATATATATACACACACACACACACACACACACACACAGACACTAAAATGTATCAATATGCATGCCAATCGAAATTCACTATGAATCATATATCATCCACAGATCCAAAAATAATCATTTTACTGAACATGGATTTATGTATAATATTGTTCAACTAGGAAGTTCACCCATAGGTTGAAGTTTCAGTTCCAACAGCGTTTAGGAGGAGTGATCGCTTCCCACAATTTGTATCTCCCAAGACAGCCAAACTCACAAGGATATACGTGTGATACCAGTTATGTTTCTATATTTGCATATAAAAATACATGTGCTGAACAGGCTGCAGAGAAAGGGAGACAGGAATTCACATATTTGTTAACTTTAAAAACACATGGAGATCAATTTCAATTAAAAATTGACTAGATTTATAACACCTACCCTTTATCATTCAAAAGGAAAGTCCAACTATACACCATGCCTTCTCTGAACTGCTTTCATTTCCATTCTGTTTGGTTATTTTTGTCCATCATTTTAGGATGAGTAGTCAGAGTCTTTTAGGGTATGGGTTAGTGTCAGAAATTCAGTAATTCGAATGGAAAATAGGAAAATGAATCCAATGTGTATGCAAATATGTGCTACACAAAAATATTCCCACTCTCATCCAGAACATTGCCTTTACATTACCTTTGCCCCAAATAAACACAATTAGAGAAGAAGAGTTAGGAAATCTGTGAATACATATCGGAAATGGAAAATATTCAGGAGTTCACAATCTTGGATGTGGTAGAGGAGTTTCCAAAAGTGAGGGACAGGGTAAACACTCCACAAACATGGAGCTCATTGGGCCTAAAGACTCTTGAGAAACTGCCTCCGAGGTTGGGCACTTGAAATATATGTTGTTGTCAGGAATTTTAGCATCCTTTCTAGTGAGACCAACAAAGCTGGGTCTGATCTCTGTGACCTGGAAGATATGTTTTTTTTTATTTTCCAATGAACATGAGGAAGCAGTGCTGAATTCTCTCTTTGTAGGTAAACTGTGGCCACTGGGGTCTAAGTGTCTTCCCATGTGGACTGTGAAGCCATTTGATCATCTTCCATTTTTCGAGGTGTTTCTTGCTGCTGCACTGCGAATTTGGTATTTGCTTCAGGAAATACAAGGAGTTCAACAGGTAACAGTGATGGAGGGAGTTCTGTCACATGTGGTGGGTCAAGGTCTGCAGGAAAATGCACCAACCAGGCTTCTACCCCACATAGCTTGCCCGCTTGTCCATAGCAATCTGATTCTGAACATTGCCCGGAAACCTCTCCATATAACAAGATGCTTTTATATAATAGGGTCTGCTGACTTCACCATGTCAGTCTCAAGCCATTTGGAATCCAAGGGCAGATCCACATGGTACCACCACAGATGTTTTATCACATACCTGCACACCACTGCTCTAGGCCCACTACTCAGCAGTCTCCAACTTACAGGGATCTCTTTTCTACACTGTTTTCATGAAACCAAGTAAATCCAAGCACAGTCTGGTACACTCATGACCAGCAACAAGTCATCCAAAGTTTCTCCATTGCCACCTGGTCATTGAAATTTCAAAAAATTCATGGTATGTATTTAGCTATTTTTCAAAGATGAAGTTGGAGGCACTGTGGGTTTCAAATTATTTAGGAAACATTAAATGGTGAGGAAGCTCATTTCAAAGAAATCTCTGGAGAACTCTCACAGGCAAGGCTTCCCAAAGAATGGCCAATATTTCACATGAATCCAGGCCCATTGAGGTCTAAAATGTGAGGTCTATGTGTGTTTTGACTCTCAATTATGGCTGCCAAGGCTTTCAGAATAAAATCACGTGAAATCCTGGCTGAGATTCCCAGTGCTCTGTGGAAGCCACCTTGGCCAGTATCTCAGTTTTCAGGATGACTCTCATGTGTTGCCTCCTAAAATTCCAACACAATTCATGGCAATACTTCTCTGAGGACAGTTCCAGAATTCAGTCTCTAATAACACCAGAGTTCAAGCCCAGGTGAACTAAGTCATCTCTTCCAACCGCCACACAAATGACCAGAATTAAAACCAAAACACTCCCACATGGCCCTCAACATTCTCCATATAGACACTTATCATAACCTCTGGCTGAAAATTTCCATGAGGGGCACAGACAAAGACAGTATCCAAATAAGTTCCCTTGCCCCTCATTTGCCTAAAGTCAGGGTGGCCTGGACACCCTTCCTGAGAACCAAGAGTGATTAAATAGGCCTGCACTTAATACTGCTCTGCATCTCCAATTTGGGGCCTACTTACTTTCAGGTATAGATTCTTTATGTGATTTGGAGTCATGAGAAAAGCCAAGCACCTCTGGGCTAGTCTCTGCAGGGTTTGAAGAACTCATTTGACCCAAAAGATCCCTATTCTCACTTGATGGATTTCAGGAACCTAACAGAGGAAAGCAAAAGACTTAATCCACAATGACTCCTCATTTGGCCATTTTGGTTTTGGATGCACACATGGTATCTTTCTTTAGATCCATCAGGTGCTAAGAATCTAAGCCACAGCCTCACACAGGGTCATGAGGCTGATTCAGACACATCCCTTTCCAAAGCAATCAAGCAAAGAGCCACAGATGATGCCCATTCATTTGCATTTGAAGACTCTTTTCTTCAGGCTTCACAAAGGAGTAGTCTGAGGCAAAAAGCTTTCTGAAATTCAGGGCAACAGAACAATAGGTAAGCAAATGGCCCAAAGCAGGATTTCTCCACTGAGACTTTCCTGGTCACACTGATATCTGAGTTTTCTGAGATGCTCGCCATTCCCTTTAGCTATCCAGTACATGGCCATGTCACAGAGCTTGGAGGTGGTATATATATTGGACACATAACCATGAGCCTATTTTGGAGAGTGGAGTGAATTCAGGAACAAAATAGAAACTTAGGAAGATAGTAGGTGTTGCCCATTCATAAGGCAAGCCGCAGTCCATTCATAAATTGGCAGGATGAATGTTGGGAAGATTTCTACTAGACAGGAGTCATCCATTGATGCATTCTCTTTTCTGATGTCTAGAACCACGGACACAGTGGGATACACAGACTTAGAAACACTCGCCTTTTCATAAGACTTATTAGAAACAATTCACTTCAAACCAAAAAACCGCCTTTATTACCTTTTCTCAGAACATGAGACCAAACCACAAACCAACAGCCACATCCACAAAGACAACTTCTTCCCCCAAGTCAGTCTGTGACTATCCATAGTGTCCTCTGATTGGTGGGCAATACTATGTTACCCCGAAATGTCCTGTCCTGTCTCAGATCTGGTCTCCTTGGTCAACACTGTGAAGTTCTCAGGAGCCAGCGGTGATCCACTAACTGCTTTCTCAGGAAAGGCCACTCTTCAGAGCTTTCCTGGAATTTGGGCATCCTCACCTCCGTAGGTACCAAGAAAGACTGACTCTGTCCTTGGTAAATCCGAACAATTGAGACCACTGGGACTGGGACTGGGACTGAGACAGGATTTGGGTGCCTGGCTTCCTGGATCCCAAGTTCAGAGTGGTCCATCACAAAGGATGTTAGGTGAGGTCACTTCCTTCAAGATCTGAATGAGGTCACTGCCTTGGCAACCACTTTGTTCTAACAGTTGCTTCAAAGTGTCCCATGAAATGGAGGCTGCCCCTACATCCTGTGACACTTTCAAAAGTTCGAATGGTATATCAACCATAGGCACCCGGGAAGTGCTCTCCACACTGGCCTGGTTTGGTCCTTCTTCTCCATATTAAGAAGAGAGAGGCTGATTCAGACACATCCCTTCATCCTGACCAGGTTGTTTTCAATGGAAGATGACTTTTGCTCTCTCAGTTCCTACATATGTGCCTACAACTTCTCCAGAGATCATTTTTGCGTGGACCTTTGAGTTTCTCAGCAGTTGGAAGAAACCGTACATTCCTGAATTGTAAGATCAACTCTGTCCCTGCTCTTCTGTAAAGTTAGATTGAGGGAAGAGTGTATGGTTAGGGTTAATAACAGTTTCGATTGGGGTTAGGAATCATTCTGCTGAATGAATAATGGTATGGCGAACCTTCGATATTTTCAAGAATATATAGGTGAAATATAAGTACGAAAACAGAAATAAAGGTAATATTTGAAGCCCAGAAGGACATTGGGTCTTTGATTGCAATATTTAGCTTTGATTTATTTTCTGCACAGATGTCTCAGATAAATCAATATACAAAGGCATAGGACCTTGTACTTTGAATGATTGATTGTCAAAAAGAACTTCCAGTCAAAAATGGATAGTCGGGGGGCTGGGGATGTGGCTCAAGTGGTAGCGCGCTCGCCTGGCATGCGTGCGGCCCGAGTTCGATCCTCAGCACCACGTACAAACAAAGATGTTGTGTCTGCCAAGTACTAAAAAACTAAATGTTAATAAATTCTCTCTCTCTCTCCCTCTCTCTCTAACTCTTTCTTTAAGAAAAAAAATTAAAAAAGGGATAGTCGGTAGGATTAGGACGATAGTTGGTAAGTTTAGAACGGAGAGTAAGTATAGGATTTGCACCAAAAGTTCTTTAGCTATGGGGTTTCGGGTATAGAGTGAATGTAAATGTCAACACTTGTGAAGAGTCAGTGACAATGATGTACTGGGAAAATATGTAGGAAAGCAGATTTCATAGAGACATTAGGAAATCTGGCAAAGTATATTCGGTAATGAAAATTTAGTAAAATAGGTAAATGTGGCTTGCTGTTTTTCTGTATGCTTAACAAAACACTATTGAAATCTTGAGAACTGTTTGCTAATCTTGTTCCCAGAATGTGCTGTCCCCAACTGCCAACCTGCAGAATGTACTCATTCACCCAGTTGCACGCAAACTGCTCACTCGCCCAGACCAAACAATAAAGTTTCCTCTCTGCCCTCTCCAAGGAAAGTATATAAGCTCTGCTTAAGCTGTTCTCAGGGCTCTCTGCTCTATTCAAGTGAGCTCTGAGCCCCAGCATGCTGAATCCCCAATAAACCCTTTGCTTTTGCTTGAGACAGTCTCTTGGTGGGCTCTTCACCCGATGCTCGCCTGACCTTTACATATGGAGGTTCACTGAGATCCGGCAGCGGCGAACGAGAGACCCCAACAGGCTCCTCTTGGGGTATGTATGGTGCCTCTTTCTGGTTTCAGGTTTCAGGTTAGGGCTTCGCAAAATGGTTGTCAATGAAGAGTGTGAGCTCTCTCTGAAGGTGGCTGACATACGTGTCACAGAGCCACAGGCCACATCCCTGGGGGATGCTCCAGAGTATTCGGGAAATGAGGAGCAATAGTCTCCTCAATTCAGTGATATTTTGTTTCAGATTCAGTATCGCCAGCCCATCGGGTTGGGCCAGATACTTAGTCCTGGTCTCAGTGTTGGAAGTTCCATTGTCTGTCTTTATTTCCTTGTCTTGTCTGTGTCGTGTGTCGTTGCTTTTACTGTTTGTGTATCTTTCATTATGGGACAGAGCACTTCAATGCCTCTGTCCCTGACCCTTGATCACTGGGCCAAAGTACCCTTAAGGGCTCAGAATCTTTCTTTTTCAGTAAAATTCTGGACCTGGCAGACTCTCTGTGCCTCAGAATGGCCCACCTTTGGATTCGGATGGCCCCTAGAAGGATCTTTCTACTTCCCACTAATTTAAAAAGTCAGACGATATTGTCTTTCAGCCAGGGCCCACATAGCCATCTGGATCAACAGCCATATATCTTAACTCTGCAAATCTCCTTCATGGGTGAAGCATTTCCTTGCCCCTACCCCACTCCTACTCCTTCCCCCATGATCTCTCAAACCCTCTGCTCCTCCACCTCCTCCAACCTCTGTTCTCCCTGATACACAAGATTTGACTCTACTGGACTCTCGTCCCCTCCTTATCTCCTGCCCACGTCCCCAAAGACCAACACCCTCTAAGTGATTCCCCTGTCGCTGACTCAACCTCTTCACCATTGGAGAAAGCTAAGCCAGCCCAGCGCCCTCCAGATAATTTCCCCGCGGCACACACAGCCCCTCCTCTTCTGGAGGAAGCTAGCCGGCTAAAGGTACTCACCAGCGGTGAATGATTGAAAAACCTGGAACTCGAATGATGCTCCCCCTCCATCCCTAGGGGCCAATGATTGACAACGGCCTTGGGGAAAAATGCAAGCCTACCAGTATTTACCTTTCTCCTCTTCAGACCAATATAACTGGAAAAATAAAAATCCCCCTTTTACCGAGGACCCCAACGGCTCCTAGGTGTGGTTGAGTCATTGATGTTTTCACACCAGCCTACTTGGGATGACTGCCAACAACACCTAGGGTTGTCTCTTCATGACAGAGAAACAAAAGATAATCTCCTGGATGCTAGAGAAAAATATCCTCTGACCAGATGTGTGACCGACAAAACTTCCCAACATATTTAACCCGGCTTTCCCTTGAATCGACGAAACTGGGACCCCAACACCTTTGAAGGTAGGGAGCATCTGTCCACTTATCACTGGGCTCTAATTGTGGGTATCTTAGTGGCCGCTAGGTGACTTACAAATTTTGCCAAGTTAAGAGAGATTATTCAAGGGCCTGATGAATCTCCCTCTATGTTTTTAGAGAGAATTATGGAGGCATATAGGAGATATACTCTTTCGATCCTCAGGCAGAGGATCAAAAGTCATCTGTCAAGATGGCCTTTATGGGCAAGCTGCCATGGATATTAAAAGAAAGTTACAATGCTTAGATGGATTACAAGATATGACTTTGAGAGATTTAGTCAGAGTAGCCGAGAAGGTATACTATAAGAGAGAAAGTGAGGAAGAGTAGGGAGCAAAGGAAGGATAAAAGAAACAAAAGACAGACTAAGGCATTGACTAAGGTCCTGGTCACAACAACAAATAGGCCAGAAATAAGAAACATGGAGACAGGAAGGGATACCAGGGCCCAGACTAGAGGCCACCCCTGGCCTCAATTTAATGTGCCTACTGTAAAGAAAAAGGACACTGCTTCAAAGAGTGCCATTGAAAGAGACAGCCACTCTAGCCAGCCATTCTGACTCTGGAGGATGACTAAGAATGTTGGGTCTCAGATCCCCTCCGAGAGCTCAGGGTAAATTTTGAAGTGGAGGGGACCCTAGCAAACTTTGAAGTGGATACAGGGGCAATATACTCTGCCCTTATGGCCCCATTGGTCTCTCTATCAAATAAAAAGGTCTCTAATTCAAGGGGCTAATGGCAGAAAATATCGGGTTTGGACAACTAAGAGGACCATGGACCAGGGGAAAGGAAAAATCCATCACTCGTTCTTATTAATCCCAGAATGCCCGGCCCCGTTGATGGGCAGAGATCTGCTCACCAAGCTCCGGGCCAAAATAACTTTTAACCCTGAAGGCCCACAAGTGGAATTTCTAAATCCTTCAATAAAAACTCCTATAGTCATGGCTCTAAATATGTCAGTAGAAAATGTATATCAACTCACTCACCTTGGTTCAAAGAAATTGCATTCATTCCTGAAGGATGAAGAACAGAGTTTTTTACTAACCGACTCAAAGCAAAAGGAAATAACTGAATGGGTAACAAAAGCCTGTCAGGTCTGTCATGGTTAATGCTTACCCTTCCAAGCTTCCTGCAAAAAAGCACCTACGAGGAACCAGACCGGGACAATTCTGGGAAGTGGACTTTACTAAAATTAAGCCAGCAAGGTTTGAAATTAAATATCGCCTAGTCTTTGTAGATATATTTTGAGGATGGATTGAAGCCTTTTCCAGGAAAAAAGAAAAAAAACGAAACAGCGCAAATGGTTGTCAAGTAGATCCTGAAAGATAGTTTTACAAGATACGGCCTGCCTAAAGTAATAAGGTCTGATAATGGACTGGCGTTTGTAGCCCAAGTAAGTCAGGGGTTAGGCAAGACCGTGGGGATTAATTAAAAGTTACATTGTGCTTATAGACCACCGAGTTCAGGACAGGTAGAAAGAATGAATAGAATCATTAAAGAGACCATAACGAAATTAAGCTTAGAAACCTGCATAATAGATTGTACTATGCTCCTGCCTTATGCACTATTTCATGGAAGAAACACTCCCTCTGTTTCTTTGTGTAACCTCACCCCCTATGAAATTGTCCATGGTTCCCCTCCTTCAGTAAGGGACCTAACCCCAACTCTAAGACCTAATGATTCCTTCCACACCCCATTTCTTGACTGAATTAAAGCTCTTGAAAGAACTCAGGGATACCTGTGAAAACAGATGGCCAATGCCTATCAACCTGGGGACGAATGGACTCTACATCAATATCAAGTAAGAGACTTCATCTACATAAGTCGACATCAGGTGTCATCCCTGAAACCCCACTGGAAATGACGATACAAGGTGCTACTTATAACACCTACAGCGGTAAAGGAAAACAGAATCACTTCCTGGATCCATACCTCTCATCTCAAGCCTGCGCCCTGTCCAGACTCTGGCTGGAAACTGGAAAAGATTGGTAAAACTTTCAAATTGTGTATTTACCCTGTGTCTAAGGCTATAGACTCTTCCCTTGACCACCAGTAGTCCTAAACCTATTAAACCCGTTCAGCAGCGATGGCTGATCACAAATCCTACTGGTAAAGAAGTATGATCTATCTCGCATGCAGCCCACTTAGGGACTTGGTGGACATCTATCCACCCAGACATTTGTCAGCTGGCTATAGGTCTTTCCTATTGGGATATACCTGATGAAGAGGATCCCACTAAATTTCCATTAAATCCATTCTGCACCATTGATAATGGAAACAATCATTATGGATGTAGGGACACGCGAGCCAGATGCAGGTTGGCTAGCCTAGATTACTATGTTTGCCCGGTGGACTACCAAAGCCACAAACAGTCACGGTTGTGTGGGGGGAATGCCGACTTCTTCTGTAAGTCTAGGGATGTGATCATACAGGCAGTGCATGATGGAACCCAAACTCCTCATCAAATTCTGTACACAGCATTGGCCCTATTACCAATTAGATCACCCAAACTGTTGGCCCCTAGAGGGGTCTCTAGATCCTCAAATTCTGCATGACCTTTTTAACTTCTGAATGTCCTCAAAAGGGTGAAAGGAGATTTCCCTATGTGGAGGCCTTTTCCCTCCTTCGCTCACATCCTGAACTATGCTTCTCCAATAGGTCCTCACACTCAGTCTTCTGCTCCAGACTCTCTGCTGTCACTCTCACCTCAGCAACATGATTTCTAACCTCCAATTACTAGATCAAAAACCCAAACCTCCGCCGGATCTCAGACCATTTCCCCCTTTCTGAGGTAGCAGGTACTGAGGTAACCCTCCACCGAATCACTCCTCTCTTCTCCAGTCAGTGCCCACACCGGGTCCCACCAGTTCCTCTTACCAGCTAACCCAAAGCTCAAACCAGCTGAGGAGAACCCTCAGACCCCTATCCAAGATGTAGTGAAAATGGCCTTTAAAGTTTCTTTGTCATTAGTGAAAACAGGTTACTAAGAATTTAAAGTCCCTCACAGGCTTTTAGGGATACTAACTCCTATCTTCTCCTCTGCTCTACCTGTTCTACTGCTCACCTTTTTGTTGCTAGGAAAATCACAAACACCTTTGCCAGTATTCTTTCACATCTCTGCTACCTCATTCTCAGATCCACGGAGCTGCTCACAGCCACGCCTTCCCCATCTCCCCCCTCTGTTCCAGGCCCACAGAAAAACATTAATTGACCTTCTACGGAAGTCTTCAGCATGGCTGACTTTAGGACTTTCAGGAAAAGAGTCCCCATGAAAGACTTCAAAGTAGATAAACTTCCTCTTTTCATGTTGCCCTGTTGTACTTGGTCACTGGCTAAAAATATCAGCACTCCTAAGTTAGACACCCCCTTACTAGTTTTTCACAAAATATGTGAACAAGGCCTTTGGCATTGATCTGGGGCTTCACAGAGATGGCTACATTTCAAAGATAAAGAAGTTACCAATGGGCTCCATGGTAACAGCTGGAAGGGGGAAAAATAAAGGGGAAAAAAAAGCTCTCCTTCACCCAGGTGTCCTTGAAAAGTTAACTTGCCCAGAACAGAGGAATAAAACAGAAAAAAATCTGCTTTTTGTGAACTTCTGCAGGCTGTGAACTTCTGCGCCCCTTCCCTTATATGTTGGGTACAAAATTCTGAAACTACCTAAACGTGAGTTTCAGGGAATTAATTGATTATAACAGAAGTAATGCCCTCTGCTAATAAAATGGAAAGTTTCCCTGTTTTTGGTAGTATCTTAGGTGCCATGCCTTGTCCGTCTCTACAACAGTATAATTCTATAGACTTAAACATTGTTTATGTTTTCATGAAATTGTCAAGACAATGTGATTAAATGTGTAAAGGTGCAGATGTTTCCCAGAGTGCTTTATCATAATGCAGGTTCATTTGAAGTTCAAATAGGGGGGCATAAAACCCGGTTCCACTGAGAACATATATCCATCACTTTAGCCATCCTATTAGGAATAGGAGTTACTGCAGGCGTGAGCACAAGAACCACTGCCTTGGTCCATGGGATACAACAAATGACACAATTAGAAGCAGCAATAGACCAAAACTTAAAGATATTAGAATCCTCCATCTTGGCTTTGCAGGAATCTTTAACCTCTCTCTCTGAAGTTATTTTACAGAAAAGGCGAGGGTTGAACCTCCTCTTCATGAAAGAAGGGGGCCTTTGTTCTGCATTGATGGAGAATGTTGTGTTTTTGCCGACCATACTGGAGTTGTAAAAAAATCTAGGAGTAAATTAAAAAGATGCCTTGAAGAGTGTCAATGAGAGAGAGAGGCCCAAAGAGTGTGGTTTGAGTCTTGGTTCACACAGTCCCCCTGGTTAACTACGCATTTATCAACCCTGGACAGTTCAATAATTATCCTCATATTATTGCTAACTATAAAACCCTGTTTGCTCAACCGTGTAATTTCTTTTTTCCAAACTCAAATTGGATGAGTTAAACTTATGGTAATACCCCACTAGCAAACATAGAATGTGACACCCCGCAATGATCACTTTTATGATTAAAAGTAGCCAGAAGAAGAAGTGGGGAATGAAAGGTTAATTAAATAGGCACTTTTCACTTCCTTTTTTCCTGTATGCTTAACAAAACACTGTTGAAATCTTGAGAAATGTTTGCTAATCTTGTTCCCAGAATGTGCTGTCCCCAACTGACTAACTGCAGAATGTGCTACCTCACTGGGTTGCATGCAAACTGACCACTCGCCCTGACCTATCAATAAAGTTCCCTCCCTGCCGTCACCAAGGAAAGTGTATAAGCTCTGCTTAAGCTGTTCTAAGGGCTCTCTACTCTATTCAAGTGAGCTCTGAGCATCAGCATGCTGGACCCCCAATAAACACTGCGCTGTTGCATGAGATAGTCTCTTGGTGGTCTCTTCTTTCGACCTCATCCGACCTTTACTTGGATAATTAAATGTAGAAGAGAACATCCATTCAAAAAGGGATAGTTGGTAGGATTAGGAATATAGTTGGTAGGTTTAGGAAGAAGACTGTGTATAGGATTTGGAACAAAAGTTCCTTAGCAATAGATTTCGGTTAGAGAGTGAATGTAAATGTCAGCACATGTGAAGAGTCAGTCACAATGATTAACTGGAGAAAATATGTAGGAAATCAGATATCAATACACACATTATGAAATCAGGCAAAGTATAAAGTGAATGATAGGATTAGACATTAACAACAAGGTTGAGTTTCAATGTATAATCTTAGGAAGAAACAAATATGTAGTCAGCAATATGATTGACATTTGAGAGCATTAGGCAACCTGGACATGGATGTTTTTAGTAATCCAGGATCACTTTCCATTTAGGATTTGCTACAATCATAAGTTTGACCTTTTGCATTTTGTGATCAGAATATTACAGTGATAAAATGTATATGTAGATCAGGTGACATGCATATTTTTTCTAACATTTCTGGGAGCAATATTTTGAAGACGTATAAATTAGTGTTGGGGGTACACAGAGTTGTACCCTGTGTCTATGAATATAGAAGTAATGCATGAATTGACAATACTGTGAATAAATAATATAACTGTTTCCACTTTAAATCATGGATTGAATTGATATCTGAAAATATATAAGAAATCTTATATTGATATACAATCATTCATTCCAACGAGTTATGCATCTAATGGTAATATTAGGGTTATGTTTTATCATGAAAGGTGTGTGAGTTTAGCTTCAAAAGTGATTATGGAAATGGAAAATTATGTGTTTGGAAAGAAGTCTCATGAAAAGACGAGTCAAGAAACATAGAGGAATACATGTGTTCTGAAGCAGGAAGTGATTGTAAGTATAAAAAAAATCGTATAAATTTCCTAACTTGTGGATGAAATATATATCCTATGATGTGCAAAAACTGAAAAAAATAGTAATGTACCAGTGTTGAATGAAAATGAATGTCAAAATACATATCATGTCTCATAGGAATCTACTTGCATTGATGTTAAACTGGGTCAGTTACTGTAGAAACATTAGGATTTGAAAGGACCATTTACTAAAGTTAGTTTTCAGTACTAGGAATCAAATATATATTTCAGGTGGATGAATATATCTGAGCATAATCTTGTGAACATTTTATTATAAATCCACATTCATGACATGAATGAATTTAGGGAGTGTATATAAGACACATGTATTTCATATTTTGAAAAATCAGGAGGGTGTAAAAATATATATATATATATCACAGATATATTAAAAAGTAGTAATATATAAATATATATGGGTATCAAAATTTATCTTGAAATATATATCATCCACAGATTAAAAAGTATTCATTTTAGTGAACATGGATTTATGTATAATGTTGTTCAACTAGGAACCTCACCCATAGGTGGAATTTTAAGATCCAAAAGCGTTTAGGAGGAGTGATCTCTTCTCACAATTTGTATCTGCAAAGTTAGCCACCTCACAAAAATGTACGTGTGATACCAGGTAGGATTCTATATGTGCACATAAAAATACATGTGCTGAATTGGCTCCAGAGAAATGGAGACAGAAATTCAGAAATAAGTTAACATTAAAAAGAATGGAGAACTATTTCAATTAACAATTGACTATATTTTTAACACCTACCATTTATCATGCAAATAACAAGTCCAACTATACACCATGCCTCCTCTGAACTGCTTGTGTTTCTAAAATGTTTCGGTTACTTTCCTCCATTATATTAGGATTAGTAATCAGAGTCTAGTAGGGTGTGAGTTAGTGTCAGGGAATCAGTATATTGAATGGAAAATAGGAAAATGAATCCAATGTGTATGCAAATATGTGGTACACAAAAATCTTCCCACTCTCATCAAGAACAACACCTAGATATCACCTACGCCCCAAGTAAGACACAATTAGAGGAGAAGAGTTAGAAAATCCATGACTACATATCTGGAATGGAATACGATCAGGAGTTCACAACCTTGGAAGTGGTAGAGGAGTTTCCAAAAGTAAGGGACAGGGTAAACACTCCACAAACATGGACCTCTGCCTGCCTAAAGACTTCTTGAGAAACTGTCTCTGAGATTGGGCACTTAAAACATATGTTGTTGTCAGGAGCTTTAGCTTCCTTTCTAGGGAGACCATCAAAGCTGGGTCTTCATCTCTGTGACCTTGTGGATATGGTTTCTTATTTTCCAATGAACATGAGGCAGCAGTGCTGAATTCTCTCTTTGTAGGTAAACTGTGGCCACGGGGGGCTAAGTGTATCCACATGTTGGCTGTGTATCCATTTGGTCATCCTCCACATTTCGTCGTAATTCTTGGTGCTGCACTGGGAATTTAATATTTGCTTCATGGAATACAAGGACCTCAACTGGAACACAGTGCTGGAGGGAGTTCTGTCATGTGTGGTGGGTCAGGGTCAGCAGGAGAATGCACCAACCAGGTTTCTATCCCACACAGTTTGCCCCCTTGACCATAATAACCTGATTGTTAAGATTTCCCTTAAACCTCTACTTATAAAAAGATGCCTTTACATATAAGGGTCTGCTGGATGCACCATGTCAGCCACAAGCCATTTGGATGTCAAAGGCAGATCCACAAGGCCCCACGACAGAAGTTTTATCACAAAACTGCACATCTCTGCTGTAGGTCCACTAATCAGCAGGCTTGAACTTACTGGCATCTCTGTTCTACACCATTTTCCTGAAACCCAGTCAATCAAGGAACTGTCTGATACACTCATCGTCAGCAACAGTATATCCAAAGGTTCTCCTGTGCAACCTGGTCAAGGGAATTTTAAGAATTTCATGGTATTTATCTAGCCATTATTCAAGCATGAGGTTGGAGGCACTGTGGGTTTCAATTTTTTTCAGGAAACATTAAATGGTGAGGAAGCTCATTTCAATGAAACCTCTGGAAAACTCTCACAGGCAAGTCTTCCCAAGGAGTGGCCAAAAGGTCACCGAAATCCAGGACTATTGAGGTCTACAATGTGAGGTCCCTGTGTGTTTTGACGCTCAAGTATGCCTGCCATGTGTTTTAGAAAAAATCTTGTGATATCCAGGCTGTGATTCTCAGTGCTCTGTGGAAAGCCACCCTGGACCTAGATCTCAGTTTATAAGGGCGACTCTCATGTGTGGCCTGCGAAAATCCCAACACAATTCATGGCAATACTTCTCTGAGTTCATTTCCAGAACTCAGTCTCTAAGTCCCCTTGAACTCTCACCAGAGTTCAAGACCAGTTGGACCCAGTCATTTCTTCCAACCGCCACACAAATGACCAAAATTAAAACCTAAACACTCCCACAAGGCCCTCATGTTCTCCATATAGACACTCATCATAACCTCTGGCTGAATTTTTCCATGAGGGGCGCAGCCCAAGACAGTGACCAAAATGAGCACCTTTGGCCCTCATTTGCCTAAAGTCAGGGTGGCCTGGACACCATTCCTGTGAACCAGGAGTGATTAAATAGACCTGCCATTAATACTGCTCTGCTTCTCCATTTTGAGGCCTACTGAATGTCAGGTATAGATTCTTTATGTGGTTTGGAGTCATGAGAAAACCCAAGCACTTCTGCATGGCTTTGAAGAACTCATTTGACCCAAAGGCTCCCTATTCTCACTTGATGGAGTCAGGAACATCACAGAAGAAGGCTAGAGACTTCATCCACAATGACTGATCTTTTTGCCATTTTGGTTTTGGATGCACACATGGAATCTTTCTTTAGATCCATCAGGTGCTGAGAATCTAAGCTGGAGCCTCACACAGGGCCAAGTGGCTGATTCAGACACCTCCCTTTCCAAAGCAATTATGCCAAGAGCCACAGGTGATCCTCATTCATTTCCATTTGATAACTGTTTTTTTCAGTCTTCACAAAGGGGTGGCCAGAGGCAAATACCTTCCTGACATTCAGGGCAACAGAACAAAATGTAAGCAAAAGGCCCAAAGCAGGGTATCTCCACTGAGAGTTTCCTGGCCACACTGATATCTGAGTTTTTTGAGATGCTCGCCATGCCAATTCCTTCAGCTATTCAGTACATGGTCATGTCACAGTGATTGGAGTTGGTACATATCATGGATAAAAAACAATGAGCATATTCTGGCTAGTGGCCAGAATTCTGGAAGAAAACAGGAACTTAGGAAGGTTGGAGGTGTTTTCCATTGGTAAGGCAAGCCGCAGTCCTTTCATAAATTGGACAGGTTGATTGCTGGGAGGCATTCTACTACACAGGACATATTCATTGATGCATTCTCTTTTCTAATGTCTACAACCACGGACACAGTGGCATACACAGAAATAGAAACACTCACCATGTCAAATGACTTATTAGAAACAGTCCATTCCAAAAGAAATAAATCACGTTTTTTCTACCTATTCTCAGAACATGAGACAAAACCACAAACTGACATCCACACACCCAGGCACCTCCTTCCCCCAAGTAGGTCTGTGACTCTTCTGAGTGTCCTCTGACTGGTAGGCCATACGATGTTCCTCTGAAATGGCCTTTCCTGTCTCAGATCTGGTGTCATTCACCAACTCTGTGAAGTTGTCAGGAGGCAGTGGTGAGCCAATTCCAGTCTTGTCAGGAAAGGCCCCTCTTCAGAGCTTTCTTGGAATTTGGCCACCTTCACATGAAGAGGTACCTAGAAAGACTGATTCTATCCTTGGTAAATCCAAACAAGTGAGACCACTGGGACTTGGACGGGTAATGGCTTTGGGTGCCTGGCTTCCTGGATCCCAAATTCAGAGAATTCCATCACCAATAAGTAGGTGAGGTCACTTCCTTCAGGAACTGAATGAGGTCACTGACTTGGCCACCAATATGTCCTAACAGTTGCTTCCTAGGTTCTCATAAGATGGAGGCTGCCCTACTTCTTGTGACACATTCACAAATTAGAATGGTATAGAAACCATAGGCACCTGGGAACAGCTCTCCACAAAGGCCTGGTTTGATCCGACTTCTCTACATTAAGAAGAGAGAGGCTGATTCAGAAACATCCCTTCATCCTGACTAGGTTGTTTGCCATGGAAGATGACTTTTCCTCTCTCAGGTCCTAAATAGCTGCCTAAATCTTCTCCATCGATCATTTCTGCATGGACTTTTGAGGTTCTCAGCAGGTGGAAGATCCCCTACCTTCCTGTATTGTAAGACCAACTCGGTCCCTCCTCTTCTGTAAAGTTAGATTGACGGAACATTGTATGGTTAGGGTTAATCGCATGTTCGATTTTGGTTAGGAACCATTCTGATGGATGAATAATGGTTTGGGAACCTCTGATACTTATAAGAATATAGACGTGAAATATAAGTACGAAAAAAGAAATCTAGGTAAGATTTGAAGCCCAGAAGGGCATTTGGCGATTGATTGGCATACTAAACTTGAATTATGTTCTGCACCGAGGTCTCAGATAAATTCATTTACAATGGAATAGGTTGCTATACCTCAGATGACTGAATTTAGAAGAGATCATCCAGTCCAAAAGGGATAGTCCATAGGATTAGGAAGATTGTCTGTAGGATTAGGAAGAAGAGTGAGTCTAGGAGTTGGACCAAAAGTTCTTTAGCAATAGGGTTTCAGTTAGAGAGTGAATGTAAATGTCAGCACATGTGAAGAGTCAGTCACAATGATGAACTGGGGAAAATATGTAGGAAAGAGAGTAAATATGTATCAATAGAGACATTAGGAAATCAGGCAACGTATAAAGTGAGTGATAGGATTAGATATTTTCAACAGGGTTGAGGTTGAATATATAATCCTAGGAAGAAACAATTATTTAGTCACCAATAGGATTGACATTTGAGCGCATTAGGGAACCTAGACATGGAGGTTTTTAGTAATCCATGCTCACTTTAAATTTAGGCTTTAGTACAATCATAAGTGTGACCTTTGCGTTTTGTGTCAAGAATATTACTGTGGTAAAATATATATGTAGATCAGATGACATGAGTATTTCTTCCACCAATATGAGGAGCAATATTTTGAAAACTTATAAATTAGTATTGCGGATAAAATAGGCGTACCCTGTGTTGATGAATAAGAGATGATGCATGAATAGACCATATTGTGAATAAATTATATAACTGGTTCCAACTTTAAATAATGCATTGAAATTATATTTGAAAATATATAGTAAATCTTATATTGATATATATATACATTCATTCCAACCAGTTATACATCTAATGGTAATATTAGGGTTACGGTTTATCATGAAGAGTGTCTGAGTTTTGCTTCAAAAATGAGTATAGAATCGAAAATAATGTTTTTAGAAAGAAGTCTAGTGAAAAGACCACTAAAGAATCATAGAGGAATACATGTTTTCTGAAAGAGGAAGTGATTGAAAGTGAACCACATGCCTATAAATTTGTGAATTTGTGGATGAAAGGATATATCCTATGATGTCCATAAACTGAAGAAATAGTAATGTACCAGTGTGGAATAAAAATGAACTTAAAAATACATATCATGTCCCATAGGAATCTAACTGCATTGATGTTAAACTTGGTCAGTTACTATAGAAATATTAGGATATATAAGGACCATTCACTGAAGTTAGTTTTCAGTACTAGGAAACAAATATGTATGTCAGGTGGTTGAATATTTCTGAGAATAATCTGTTGAGAGCCACAGCCAAAGGAGCCCCAGCAAACTTGCAGCTGCCAGCAAACTGCCATCTGCCGGCTGATGATTGGCTCACAGCGGCCCCAGCATCATCTAGCTGATTTGCTTCTCTGTGGTGATGCTCATTGAGATGCTCAATGAGCGGTTTCCCCGACCTTTCAGACTGCCAGCGGATGATTGGCTCACAGCGGCCCCAGCAACATCTAGCTGATTGGCTCCTCTGTGGTGCTGCACATTGGGCTGGTTCCCTTCCCTTTCAGACCATGGAACTGCTCATTGGGGGACTTTTTGGCTTCGCCCACGTGACCCAGCCAATCGGCCTCAGGAGGAGGAGACTTGTGTTTGAGGGAGAGGCTTGTGGGAAGCCTGTGGTGGCAGTTGGGCTCTGACGGCTTTTCCTGAGGAGCTGTTTTGTTTGGTGTCATCTTGTTGGGTTGTATTATAGTAGAAATACGGGATCAGAAATTAGTAAAAAAAAAAAAAAAACTGAAAGAGTGTTCAGTAAATTGTTAGAGGAAGGAGGCATCTCAGTAAAATCAAGAAAAGTCAGGGCATACATTGATACAATACAAAAATGTAGCCCATGGCTTTTTCAGGAGGAGTTGTTAAATATATCACAATGGAACCATCATGGTGAAGATTTAAAAAGAATAGAAAAGAAAAGCCCAGGGACTCTGCCAGTTGGCACATTGCTATTGTGGACGTTTGTACCTTGTTTGCTTAGTGGAAAGCCTTCAGTTCAGACAATGGTAGAGGAAGGAGAAGACATATTGATTCAAGTAAAACAGAAGGTCTCTCCAGTTAGTCAGATAGAGGAAAAAATTCAAGTAAAAGAAAAGGTCTCTCGAACTAGTCAGACAGAGGAAAAAAATCAAGTAAAAGAGAAGGCCTTTCAAGCCAGTCAGACAGAGGAAGAAAGTGTAAAACAGAAAAAGCCATCAGGGGGAAAGTTACAACAGGATACTACTACTAACACCTTTCTATCACCAGAGGGTGTAAGTGTCCAACCAACAGCACAACCTCTACAGGAGACTGCTACTAACACCTTTCTATCACCAGAGGAAGTAAGTGTCCAACTAACAAGGCCACCTCCATATGCTGGGAGGCCCCCAACCCCCACAGTTGATAGTTGGAATCCTGAGACAAGATCTCAAATATTAACATGCCCAGTATTTGAGGCAGGAGGGCAGTGAGATTACCATGCTTTAAATTTCAAAACAGTGAAGCAGCTAATAGAGGCTGTAACAACCTATGGTCCTCAAGCACACTTCACTGTAAGCATTATCAAATCCATTAACAACATGAACATGAAGCCAGCAGATTGGGCTAATATGTGTAAAGCTGTGCTAAATGGAGGAAATACCTGTTATGGAAGATTGCCAATGATGAATTTTGCAAGGAGACGGCTAGGCAAAATGCAGCAGCTAGTTATCCTCAGAGAAATCTAGATATATTGTTAGGAAAGGGACCTTATGAGGATCAGCAGCAGCAATGTGCATATGATCCTGGTGTATATGCACAGATTGCTATAGATGCAATTAAGGCATGGAAGACTTTTCAAGGAAATGGAGGTTTACAAGGTCAGTTATCTAAGGTAATACAAGGAGCTAATGAACCTTATGCTGAATTTGTAGATAGGCTTATTCAAACAGCTACCAGAGTTTTTGGAAATAAACAACAAGCAATGCCATTACTAAAACAACTGGCTTATGAGCAAGCGAATCGTTGGTGCAAAGATATCATTAGACCATGGAAACATGAAGATTTAAACACATATATTAAATTATGTAGAGAACAAGAGCAAGTCGTGGAAGCTGCAGTAAAACAGGCTTTAGATGCCAGAGACATTAATGAACAAGGGCAAATTGTGGCAGCTGCAGTAAAACAGGCTTTAGATGCCAGGCCAAGAACATGCTACAATTGTGAAAAAACAGGACATTTTAAAAGGAATTGTCCCATAGGAGGAGGGTTTAACAAAACTAGGTATCAAAGGAGTAGAATACCAGGTATTTGTCCACGATGCCGTAGAGGGAGACTTTGGGCTAATGAATGCTGTTCTCAAACCACCATAGAGGGTACACCATTATCAAAAAACGAACAAGGACCAGGTGTTTATCCACAATATCGTGGACAAAAACATGGAGCTCCATTGCCAAAAAATGGACAAGGGGGCTCAATTCTCCGGGGCCCAAAACCACAAATATACGCAGCACTGGAGAAACCCAGCAACCCCATCAGGGTAGTGCCCAGGACACATTGTCCATCAGATCCCTCATCAGACAAACCAGAGGGAGCGCAGGGTTAGACATCTGTGCTCTGCCAGAGCAGTACTAACTGCAGAGATGGGAGTTCAATTCATTTCCACAGGGGTAAAAGGACCTCTTCCCAAAGGAACAGTAGGCTTATTATTGGGACGCAGATCTTCTACTCTAAAAGGACTTATGATAAGTCCTGGGGTAATTGATCTCGACTATGAAGGTGAAATAAAAATTATAGCCAGTTCTCCAAAGGGTATATCAGTAATTTCACCAGGAGATAGAATAGCACAGTTACTAATAATACCCAGCCTACGTGAAAAATTTTCCAGTCGTACTGTAGAAAGAGGTTCCAAGTGATTAGGCTCCACAGGTGTAGATTGGGCTATGCTTTCTTTAAATTTAGATTCTGGCCCCATGCTAAAACTAAATATTCAAGGGCATGAATTTAATGGGCTACTGGATACAGACGCAGACCTTAGCATCATCTCTCGTCAAGAATGGCCAAAACATTGGCCATTACAACAAGCCACTCAAACGCTTTGAGGCCTAGGAGTAGCGTATAATCCCCATAGAAGTGCAATGGTATTAGATTGGAAGGATCCTGAAGGATGCGAAGGAACTCTACAGCCATATGTATTGGATAATCTTCCCGTAAATTTATGGGGACGAGATAGTCTCCTGGACTCATTGATATTTTTTTTCGGATTCGGTATTGCCAGTCAATCGGGTTTTGCCGGCTCCTCAGTCCTGGTCTCAGTGTTGGACGTTCATTGCCTGTCTTCATTGCCTTGTCTTGTCTGTGTCATGTTTCATTGCTTTAACTGTTTGTGTATCTTTCATTATGGGACAGAGCACTTCAATGCCTCTGTCCCTGATACTTGATCACTGGACCAAAGTCCGCTTAAGGGCTCAGAATCTTTGTTTTTCAGTAAAGTGCCGGATGTGGCAGACTCTCTGTGCTTCAGAATGGCCCACCTTTGGATTTGGATTACCCCTAGAAGGATCTTTCTACTTCCCACTAATTTAAAAAAGTCAGAGATATTGTCTTTCAGCCGGTGTTACATAGCCATCTGGATCAACAGCCATATATCTTAACTCGGTGGGAACTCTGCATATCTCCTCCTCCATGGGTGAAGCCTTTCCTTGTCACTGCCCCCACTCTGACTCCTTCCCCCAGGAACTCTCAAATCCTCTGATCCTCCTCCTCCTACACCCTCTGTTCTCCCTTAGTCACCAGATTTCACTCTACTGGAGTCTCCTTCCCCTCCTTATCCCCTGCCCTTGTCCCCCAAAATCCAACACCCTCTAAGTGATTCCCCTGCTGCTGACTCAGCCTCTCCTCCATTGGAGGAAGCTATGCCGGCCCAGCGCCCTCCAGATAATTCCTTTGCGGCACACACAGCACCTCTTCCCTTGGAGGAACCTGTACCATCTAAAGGAACTCGCTGGCGGTGAATGATTTAAAACCCTGGAACTCTTAGGATGCTCCCCCTCCATCCCTATGGGCCAATGATTGACGATGGCCACGGGGAAAAAATGCAAGCCTACCAGTATTAGCCTTTCTCCTCGTCAGACCTATATAACTTAAAAAAATTATAATCCCCCTTTTTCTGAGGACCCCACCAGGCTCTGAGGTCTGGTTGAGTCATTGATGTTTTCACACCAGCCTACTTCGGATGACTGCCAAAAACTCCTAGGGATTCTCTTCATGACAGAGGAACAACAGTGAATCCTCCAGGAAGCTAGAAAAAAAATCCCTCAAACAAGATCTGCGTCCGACACAACTTCCCAACATAATCAAAGGCGGCTTTCCCTTGAACCCACACAACTGAGACCCCAAAATCTTTGAAGGTAGGGAGCATCTGTCCCCTTATCACCGGGCTCTAATAGTGTGTCTCCAAGCAGCCGCTAGCGACAAAGTAATTTCGCCAAGGTAAGAGAGATTATTCAAGGGCCTGATGATTCTCCCACTATGTTTCTAGAGAGAATTATGGAGGCATATTGGAGATATACTCCTTTTGATCCTCAGGCAGAGAATCAAAGGCATCTGTCACGATGGCCTTTATTGGGCAAACTGGCTTGGATATTAAAACAAAGTTACAAAGCTAGATTGATTACAAGATATGACTTTCAGAGATTTAGTCAGAGAAGCCAAGAACGTATACTATAAGAGAGAAACTGAGGAAGAGAAGGGAGCAAGGGGAGGATAAAAGAAACAAAAGGCAGACTAAGGCGTTGACTAAGGTCCTGGTCACAAAAACAAATAGGCCAGAAATTAAGAAACAGGTAGACAAGAAGGGATAACATTGGCCCATGCCAGAGGCCACCCTGGACTCAGATCAATGTGCCTACTCTAAAGAAAAAAGGACACTTGGCCAAAATTGCCCTAAAAAGCGACAGCCACACCAGCCAGCCATTCTGACTCTGGAGGATGACTAAGAAAGTCGGGGCTCAGATTCCCTCCCCAAGCTCAAGGTAACTTTTGAAGTGTTTCAAAAGTGATTATGGAAATCGAAAATAATGTGTTTGGAAAGAAGTTTCATGAAAAGATCAGTCAAGAAACATGGATGAATACATGTGTTCTGAAGCACGAAGTGAATGAAAGTCAGACAAATGCGTATAAATTTGCTAACTTGTGGATGAAATATATATCCTATGATGTGCATAAAGTGAATAAATAGTAATGTAGAAGTGTTGAATAAAATTGAACATCAAAATACACATCATGTGCCATAGTAATCTACTTGAATTGATGTTAAACAGGGTCAGTTACTGTAGAAATGTTAGGATATGTTTGCACCATTCAAAGAAGTTAGTTTTCAGTACTAGGAAACAAATATGTATTTCAGGTGGATGAATATTACTGAGAATAATCTTGTGAAAAGTTGATTAAAAATCCAAATACATCAATATGAATGAATTTACGGAGTGCATAATAAGACACATGTTATATATATGTATATATATATATATATATATATATATATATATATATATATATATATTAAAAATAGCAATATATATGTCAATTGAAATTCATCATGAAATATATATCATCATCATATCCAAAAATATTCATTTTAATGAATATGGATTTTTATATAAGTTTGTTCAAATAGGAAGCTCACCCATGGGTTGAATTTTCAGTTCCAACATTGTTTAGGAGGAGTGATCACTTCTCACAATTTGTATGTTCCATGTCAGCCACCTCACGAGAATGTACGTGTGACACCAGGTAGGATTCTATATGTGCATATTAAAACACATGTGCTGAATAGGCTACTGAGAAAGGAAGACAGTAATTCATATATTTGTAAACTTTAAAAACACATGTAGAATTATTTCAATTAAAAATTGACTAGATTTATAACTCCTACCCTATATATTTCAAAAGGCATGTCCAACTATACACCATGCCTCCTCTGAAATGCTTGTATTTCTATTCTGTTTGGGTTATGTTTCTCCATCATATTAGGATTAGTAGTCAGAGTCTAGTAGGGAATGGGTTAGTGTCAGGGATTTAGTATTTCAAATATATGCTGCACAAAAATCTTCCCACTCTCATTCAGAACAATGCCTAGACATTACCCTCGTCCCAAGTAAGACACAATTAGAGGAGAAGAGTTAAAAATTCTGTGAATACATATCTGGAAATGAATATTCTCATGAGTTCACAACCTTGGAGGTCGTAGAGGAGTTTCCAAAAGTATGGGACAGGGTAAGCACTCCACAAACATGGAGCTCTGCTGCCCTAAAGACTTCTTGAGAAACTGCCTCTGAGGTTGGGCACTTGAAATATATGTTTTCGTAAGGAGCTTTCTTTGTACTGAGACCATCAAAGCTGGGTGTGCATCTATGCGACCTGGAGGACATGGTTTCATATTTTCCAATGAACATGAGGCAGCAGTGCTGAATTCTCTCTATGTAGGTAAACTGTGTCCACTGGGGCCTAAGTGTCTCTGCGTGTGGACTGTGAAGCCATTTGGTCATCCTCTACTTTTCCTGGTGTTTCTTGCTGCTGCACTGGGAGTTTGGTATTTGCTTATGAAGTAAAAAAAGATCACCTGGGACACAGTGCTTGAGGGAGTTCTGTCACGTGTGGTGGGTCAGGGTCTGCAAGAGAATATACCAACAATGCTTCTATTCCACAAAGCTTTTCCCCTTGACCATAGCAACATAATTCTCAACATTTCCCTGAAACCTCTCTATATAACAAGATGCCGTTACATATAAGGGTCTGGTGGTTGTACCATGTCAGTCACAAGGCATTTCGGAGCCAATGGAAGATCAACATGGCCCCACCACAGATGTTTCATCACACACCCCACCTCCACTGCTCTAGGCCCACTACTCAGCAGGCTCCAATTTACTGGCATCTCTGTTCTACACCATTTTGATGAAACCTAGTCAATCAAGGCGCTGTCTGGTATACTCATGATCAGCAACCTGTTTTCCAAATTTTCTACAGTGCCACCTGGTCATGGAAATTTCAATAATTTTATTGTATTTATCTAGCCATTTTTCACGGATGAAGTTGGAGGCACTGTGGATTTCAATTCGTACAGGAACCATTAAATGATGAGAAACCTCATTTCAATGAAAGCTCTGTAGAACTGTTACAGACAAGTCTTCCCAGGGAGTGGCCAAAATGTCACATAAAATCAGACCCATTGAGGTCTACAATGTGAGGTCCATGTGTGTTTTGACTGTCACCCGTGCCTGCCAAGTCTTTCAGAAAAAAAAAAAAATCATGTGATATCCTGGCTGAGATTCCCAGTGCTCTGTGGAACGCCACCCTGGGCCTAGATCTCAGTTTCCAAGGGAGACTCTCATGCGTGCCCTCCTAGAATCCCAACACAATTCATGGCACAAGTTCTCTGAGATCAGATCCAGAATGCACTCTCTAAGTGTAATCACACCAGAGTTCAAGCCCATGTGGACCCAGGCATCTCCTTTAACTGCCACACAATGACCACAATTAAAACCAAAACACTCCCACATGGCCCTCATCTGTTTCCATATAGATACTCATCATAACCTCTGGCTGGAGGTTTCCATGAGGGGCGCAGTCCAAGACAGTGTCCAAAATAAGCTCCCGTGCCCCTCATTTGCCTAAAGTCAGGGTGGCCTGGACATACTTACTGTGAACCAGGAGTGATAAAATAGTCATGCCGTTAATACTGCAGCGCTTCTTCAATTTGAGGCCTACTGAGTTAGAGGTATAGATTGTTTATGTGAATTAGAGTCATGAGAAAACCCAAGCACCTCTGCAGGGCTTTGAAGAACTCAATTGACACAAAGGATCCCTATTCTCACTTGATAGAGGTCAGGAACCTCACAGAGGAAAGCGAGACTTTATCCACAATGACTGGTCTATTTGCCATTTTGGTTTTAGATGCACACATGGGATCTTTCTTTAGATCCATCTGGTGCTGAGAATCTAAGCCACAAACTCACACAGGGCCAAGATGCTAATTCAGACACATCCCTTTCCAAAGCAATTAAGCAAAGAGCCACAGGTGATGCCCATTCATTTCCATTTGAAAACTGTTTACTTCAGGCTTCACAAAGGGGTGGCCAGAGCAAGAACTTCTTGACATTCAGTTCAACAGAACAATATATAAGCAAAATGCCCAAAGCAGGGTTTTTCCACTGAGAATTTCCTGGTCACACTTATATCTGAGTTTTTTGAGATGCTCGCCATTCCCTTCAGCTATCCAGTACATGACCATGTCACAGAGCTTGGAGGTGGTACATATGTTAGACACAAAACCATGAGCCTATCCTGGAGAGTGAACAGAATTCATGAAGAAACCTGGAAATTAGGAATGTAGTAGGTTATGCCCATCTTTAAGTAAAGCCGCAATCCATTCATAAATTGGGCAGGATGAAATGGGAAGCTTTCTACTAGACAGGACACATCCATTGATGCACTCTCTTTTCTAATGTCTACAACCACCGACACCATGGGATACACAGACATAGAAACACTCGCCTTTTCAAACGACTTACGAGAAACAGTTCACTCCAAACCATACAAACCTCCTTTCCTTCCTATTCTCACAACATGAGACAAAATCACAAACTCACAACCACACCCACAAAGGCACCTCCTTACCCTAAGTAGGTCTGTGACTCTATGGAGTGTCCTCTGACTGGTGGGCCACACAATGTTCCCCCGAAATGTCCTGTCCTGTCTCAAATATGGTCTCCTTGGCCAACTCTATGAAGTTGTCAGGAGCCAGCGGTGGGCCACTACCTGCTTTTTCAGGAAAGGCCCCTCTTCAGAGCTGTCCTGGCTTTTGGCCATTCTAACATCAGTAGGTACAAAGAAAGACTGACTCTGTCCTTGGTAATTCCAAACAAGTGAACCCACTGGGACTGGTACTGGGACTGGCTCTGTGTGCCTGGCTTCCAGGATCCCAAGTTCAGAGAGTTCCATCACCAAGGGACTAAGGTGAGGTCACTTCCTTCAGGAACTGAATTAGGTCACTGCCTTGGCAACCACTTTATCCTAACAGTTGCTTCCAAGTGTCTCATTAAATGGAGGCTTCCCCTACTTCCTGTGAAACATTCACAAGTTAGAATGGTATATCAACCATAGGAACCCGGTAATAGCTCTCCACACAGGCCTGGTTTGGTCCATCTCCTCTACATTGAGAAGAGAGGTTCTGATTCAGACACATCCCGTCATCCTGACCAGGTATTTTGCCATGTAAGATTACTTTTGCTTTCTCAGGTCCTCCATAGCTGACTACATATTCTCCAGGGATCATTTCTGCATTGAACTTGTGGTTCTAAACAGGTGAAAGATCCCCTACATTCCTGTATTGTAAGACCAACTCTGTCCCAGCTCTTCATTAAATTTACATTGAGGGAACAGTGTATTGTTAGGGTTAATAAAATGTTTGATTTGGGTTAGAAATCATTCTGCTGGATGTATAATGGTACTGGGAACCTGGGATATTTTTAAAAATATAGAGGTGAAATATATAAATGAAAAAAGGAAGTCTAGGTAATTTTGAAGCCCAGAGAGGCAATGGGCCCTTCATTGGGATACTTAGCTTTGATTTATGTTGTGCACAGATATCTCAGATAAATCGATATGCAATGGCATAAGACCTTGTACCTTGGATGATTAAAATTCGAAGAGAACATCCAGTCAAAAAGGGATAGTCGGTCGGATTAGATAGATATTCAGTAGGTTAACAAAGAAGAGTGAGCATAGGATTTGGAACAAAAGTTCTTTAGCAATAGGGTTTGGGTTAAAGTGTGAAAGTAAATATCAGCACTCTTGAAGGGTCAGTCACAATGATGAACAGGGGAAAATATGTAGGAAAGCAGATATCAATAGAGATATTACAAAATCAACAAGTGGGCCAAGGACCTGAACAGATACTTCTCAGAAGAAGACATACAATCAATTAATAAGTACATGAAAAAATTCTCACCTTCTCTAGCAGTCAGAGAAATGCAAATCAAAACCACCCTAAGATACCATCTCACTCCAGTAAGATTGGCAGCCATTAGGATGTCAAACAATAATAAGTGGTGGCAAGGATGTGGGGAAAAGGGTACACTTGTACATTGCTGGTGGGACTGCAAAATGGTGCGGCCATTATGGAAAACAGTATGGAGATTCCTGGAAAAGCTGGGAATGGAACCACCATTTTACCCAGCTATCGCCCTCCTTGGACTATTCCCTGAGGAACATAAAAGAGAATGCTATAGGGATACTGCCACATCAATGATCATAGCAGCACAATTCACAATAGCCAGACTGTGGAACCAACCTAGATGCCCTTCAATAGATGAATGGATAAAAAAAATGTGGCATCTATACACAATGGAGTATTATGCAGCACTAAAAAATGACAAAATCATGGAATTTGCAGGGAAATGGATGGCATTAGAGCAGATTATGCTAAGTGAAGCTAGCCAATCCTTAAAAAACAAATGCCAAATATCTTATTTGATTTAAGGAGAGCAACTAAGAACTGAACAGAGGGAAAGAGCATGAGGAAAATATTAACATTAAACTGAGACAAGTGATGGGAGGGAAAGGGAGAGAGAAGGGAAATTGCATGGAAACGGAAGGAAACCCTCATCGTTATACGAAATCACATATACAAGGTTGTGAGGGGAAAGGGGGGGCGAAGGGAGAGAACGGAACAATAACAGATGAGGTAGAGAGGGAAAATGAAAGGGGAGGGGAGGGGGGATAGTAGGGGATAGGAAAGTCAGCAGAATACAACAGTCACTAATATGGCATTATGTAAACATTGTGAATGTGTAACTGATGTGATTGTGCAATCTGTATTTGGGGTAAAAATGGAAATGCATAACTCATTGAATCAAATTTATGAAAGATGAAAAAAATAAAAATTTTAAAAAGTACTAAATTGGCTCATCCTAACATTAAAAAAAGAGATATTACAAAATCAGGCAAAGTATAAAGTGAGTGATATGATTAGATATTTTCAACAGGGTTGATTTTGAATATATAATCTTAGGAAGAAACAAATATGTAGTCACCAATAGGATTGATATTTGAGAGCATTAGGCAACCTGAACATGGAAGCAATCCATGTTCACTTTCCATTTAGGCTTTAGTACAATAATAAGTGTGAACTTTGCATTTTGTGTCCAGAATATTACTGTGATAAAATGTATATGTAGATTAGGTGACATCAGTATTTCTTTCACCATTTCTGTGAGTAATATTTTGAAGACATATACATAAGTATTGGTTGTACAAAAACCTGTACCCTGTGTCTATGAATATACAGATAATGCATGAATAGACCATACTGTGAATAAATAGTATAGCTGGTTCCACTTTAAATAATGGATTGAATTGATATTCACAAAGGAGTGGTCTGAGGCAAAAACCTTCCTGAAATTCAGGGCAACAGAAGAATAGGTAAACAAAACGCACAAAGCAGGGTTTCTCCACTGAGACTTTCCTGGTCACACTGATATCTGAGTTTTCCTAGATGCTCGCCTTTCCCTTCAGCTATCCAGTACATAGCCATATCACATAGCTTGGAGGTAGTACATATCTTGGTCACAAAACAATGAGGCAATTCTGGAGAGTGTCCAGAATTCAGGATGTAAACAGAAACTTTGGAAGATAGCAGGTTTTGCCCTTCAATAAGGAAAGCCGCAGTCCATTAATAAATCGGGCAGGATGAATGTTGCGAAGCTTTCTCCTAGACAGGACACATCCATTGATGCATTTTCTTTTCTAATGTCTACAACCACGGAAATAGTGGGATACACAGACATAGAAGCACTCGCCTTGTCAAAGGACTTACTAGAAACAGTCCACGCCAATTCAAACAAACAGCCTTTCTTACATCTTCTCAGAACATGAGAAAAAAACCATACACACACCTACACCCACAAAGGCACCTCCTTTGTGGAGTGTCCTCTGAATGGTGGGCCATACTATATTCGCCAAAAATGGCCTGTTGTATATCAAATCTGGTCTCCTTGGCCAACTCTGTGCAGTTGTCAGGAGCCAGCGGTGAACCAATACCTGCTTTCTCAGGAAAGGCCTTTCTTCAGAGCTTTCCTGGCATTTGGCCATCCTCACATCTGTTGGTACTAAGAAAGACTGACTCTGTCCTTGGTAAATTGAAACAAGTGAGACCACAGGGACTGGGACTGCAACTGGCTCTGGGTGCCTCTCTTCCTGGATCCCAAGTTCAGAGAGTTCCATCACCAAGGAAGTGAAGTGAGGTCACTTCCTTCAGGAATTGAATGAGGTCACTGCCTTGGCAACCTCTTTGTCCTAACAGTTACTTCTAAGGGTCCCATGAGATGGAGTCTGTCCCTACTTTCTGTCACACTTTCACAAGTTAGAATGGTATATCAACCATTGGCACCTGGGAAGAGCTCTCCACACAGGCCTGATTTGGTCCATCTTCTCTACATTTAGAAGATAGAGGTTGATTCAGAAACATCCATTCATCCTGATCAGGTTGTTTACCATAAAAGTTGACTTTCCCTCTCTCAGGTCCTTCATAGCTGCCTACATCTTCTCCAGGGATCATTTCTGCATGGACCTTTGATGTTCTCAGAAGGTGGAAGATCCCCTACATTCCTGTATTGTAAGACTAACTCCGTCCCTCCTCTTTTGTAAAGTTAGATTTAGGGAAGAGTGTATGTTTAGGGTTAATAACATGTTTGATTTGGGTTAGGAATCTCTCTGCTGCATGAATAATGGTATTGGGAACCTGTGATATTTACAAGAATATATAGGTGAAATGTAAGTATGAAAACAGAAATCTAGGTAAGATTCGAAGTCAGAAGGGCATTGGGTCCTTGAGTGGGATTCTTAGGTTTGAATTATGTTCTGCATATATGTCTCCGATAAATTGAAACACAATGGTTTAGGACCTTATACCTTGGATGATTAATTGTCGAAGAGAACATCGAGTCAAAAAGCAATAATCAGTAAGATTAGGAAGATAGTCAGTAGGTTTAGAAATAAAAGTGAGTATAGGATTTAGACCAAAATTTCTTTAGCAATAGGGTCTCGGGTAGATATTGAATGTAAATGTCAGCATATGTGAAGTGTCAGACACAATGATGAACTGGGGAATATATGTAGGAAAGCAGATATCAATAGAGATATAAGGAAATCAGGCAAAGTATAAACTGAGTGATAGAATTAGACATTTTCAACAGCCTTGAAGTTGAATATATAATCTTAGAAAGAAACAAATATGTAGTCACCAATAGGATTTACATTTGAGAGCATTAGGCAACCTGGACATGGTTGTTTTTAGTAATTCATGCTCACTTTCCATTTAGGCTTTGATACAATCATGAGTGTGACCTTTGTTTTTTGTGTCCAGAATATTACTGTGATAAAAAAAAGAAATATATATATATATATATATATATATATATATATATATATATATATATATACACACACACATATATAGATAGATAAGGTGACATGAATATTTCTTCTACCATTTCTGGGAGCAATGTTTTGAAGAGGTATAAATTAGTATTGGGGGAACAAAGAGGTGTACACTGTGTCTATGAATATAGAGATAATGCATTAATAGACCATACTGTGAATAAATAACATACCTGGTTCCAACTTTAATAATGGATTGAATTGAAATGTGAAAATGTACAGGAAATCTTATATTGATATACACACATTCATTCCAACCACTTATACATCTAATGGTAATATTAATGTTATGGTTTATCTTGAAGAGTGTGTGGGTTTAGCTTCAAAATTGATTATGGAAATCGAAAATAACGTGTTTGGAAAGAAGTCTCATGAAAAGACCAGTCAAGTAACATGGAGGAATACATGTGTTCTGAAGCAGAAAGTGATTAAAAGTGAAACAAATTCCTATAAATTTGTGAACTTGTGAATGAAATATATATCCTATGATGTGCAAAAACTGAAGAAATAGTAATGTACCAGTGTTGAATTAAAATGAACGTCAAAATAGACATCATGTCCCCTAGGAATCTATTTGCATTGATGTTAAACTGGGTCAGTTACTGCAGAAATATTAGGATTTGTAAGCACCATTGATTGAAGTTAGTTTTCAGCACTGGGAAACAAATATGTATTTCAGGTAGATGATTATTTCTGAGAATAATCTTGTGAAATGTTGATTATAAATCCACATACATGAACATGAATGAATTTATGGAGTTTATATAAGACACATATATTTCATATTTTATAAAATCTGTAGAGTGTATATATATATATATATATATATATATATATATATATATATATATATACAATAAAACCACAAAAATTCATTAAAAAGTATCAATATATATATGCCAATCGTAATTCATCATGTAATATATATCATCCACAGAAGCAAAAATATTTATTTTACTAAACATGGGTTTATGTATAATATTGTTCTAATAGGAAGCTCACCCATAGTTTGAATTTTCAGTTCCAACAGCGTTTAGGAGCACTGATCTCTTCTTACAATTTGTTTCTGCCAAGTCAGCCAACTCATAAAAATATACGTGTGATACCAAGTAGGAATCTATATGTGCATATAAAAAGTACAAGTGCTGAGTAGGCTACAGAGAAAGGGAGACAGGAATTCACATATTTGTTAACTTTAAAAACGCATGGAGAGAGCTGGGGATGTGGCTCAAGTGGTAGCGTGCTCGCCTGGCATGCGTGCGGCATGGGTTCGATTCTCAGCACCACGTGAAAACAAAGATGTGTGTCCGCCGATAACTAAAAAATAAATATTATAGAATTCTCTCTCTCCTCTCTCACTCTCTCTTTAAAAAAAACACATGGAGGACTATTTCAATTAAAAATTGAGTAGATTTATAAAACCGACCCCTTATCATGCAAGAGGGAAGTCCAACTATACACCATGCTTCCTCTGAACTGCTTGTATTTTCATTCTTTTGGGGTATTTTTCTCCATCATATTAGGATTAGTAGTCAGAGTCTAGTAGGGTATGAGTTAGTGTCAGGGATTCAGTATTTCGAATGGAAAATTGGAAAATTGATCAACGTGTATGCAAATGTGTACTACAAAAAAATTTTCCCACTCTCATTCAGAACAATGCCTTGACATTACCTTCACCCCAAGTAAGACACAATTAGAGGAGAAGAGTTAGAAAATCTTTGAATACATATCTGAAATTGAAAATGCTTAGGGTTCACAACCTTGGAGATTGTAGAGGAGTTTCCAAAAGTAAGGGACAGTGTAAAAACTCTACAAACATGGAGATTTGCCTGCCTAAAGACGTCTGGAGAAACTGCCTCTAGGTTGGGCACTTGAAATATATGTTGCTGTCAGGAGCTTTAGCTTCCTTTCTAGTGAGACCATCAAAGCTGGGTCTTCATCTCTGTGATCTGGAGGACATGGTTTATAATTTTCCAATAAACATGAAGCAGCAGTGCTGAATTCTTGCTTTGTAGGTAATCTGTGGCCACTGGGGGCTTAGTGTCTCCCCATTTGGACTGCGAAGCCATTTCATCATCCTCCACTTTTCATAATATTTCTTCCTGCTGCACTCGGAGTTTGGTATTTGCTTCACGAAATACAAGGAGTTCAACTGGGACACAGTGCTGCAGCGAGTTCTGTCACGTGTGGTGGATCAGGGTCTGCAGGAGAATGCACCAACAGGGCTTGTATACCACATAGGATGCCCCCTTGACCATAGCAACCTGATTCTGAACATTGCCCTGAAACCTCTCCATATAACAAGTTGCCTTTACATATAAGGGTCTGCTCGCTGCACCATGTCAGTCACAAGCCATTTGGAAGCCAATGGCAGATCCACATGGCCCCACCTCAGATGTTTTATCACACATTTGCTCACCACTGCTCTAGGCCCACTACTCAGCAGGATCCAAATTACTGAGATCTCTGTTTTACACCATTTTCATAAAAACCAGTCAATCAAGGCACTGTCTGGTACACTCGTGATCAGCAACAGGACATCCAAAGGTTCTTCATTGCCACCTGGTCATTGGAATTTCAAAAATTTCATGGTATTTATCTAGCAAATTTTCAATTATGAAGTTGGAAGCACTATGGCTTTCAAATCATTCAGGAATCATTCAATGGTGAGGAAGCTCATTTCAATGAAAACTTTGGAGAACTCTCACAGGCAAGGCTTCCCAAAGAGTGGCCTAAAGGTCACATGAATCCAGGCCCATCGAGGTCTACAATTGATGTCCATGTGTGTTTTGACTAGCAAATATGGCTTCCAAGTCTTTCAGAATAAAATAATGTGATATCCTGGCTGAGATTCCCAGTGCTCTGTGGAAAGCCACCCTAGGACTAGATCTCTGTTTCCAACGGAGACTCTCATGTGTGGCCTCCTAAATTCCCAACACAATTCATGGCAATACTTCTTTGATGATTGATCCAGAACTCAGTGTTTAAGGGGAATGACACCAGAGTTCAAGCCCAGGTGGATCCAGTCATCTCTTCCAACTGCCACATGAATGACTACAATTAAAACCAAAACACTCCCACATGGTCCTTACCTTCTTCCATATAGACACTCATCATTACCCCTGGCTAGAGTTTTTCATGTGGGACGCATCCCAAGAGAGTGTCCAAAATAATCTTCCTTGCCCCTCATTTGCCTAAAGTCAGGGTGGCATCGTCACCCTTCCTGTGAACCTGGAGTGATCCAATAGGCCTGCCATGAATACTGCTCTGCTTCTTCAATTTGAGTCCTACTGACTCTCAGGGATAGATTCTTTAAGTGATTTGGAGTCACAAGAAAACACAAGCACCTCTGCAGTTCTTCAAAGAACTCATTTGACTTAAAGGATCCCTATTCTCACTTGACAGAGGTCAGAATCCTAACAGAGGAAGGCAAGAGACTCATCAACAATGACAGATTTTTGGCCATTTTGGTTTTGATTGCACACATGGAATCTATCCTTAGATCCATCATGTGCTGAGAATCTAAGCCACAACCTCATACAGGGCCAAGAGGCTGATTTAGACACATCCTTTTACAAGCAATTAAGCAAAGAACCACAGGTGATGCCCATTCATTTCCATTTGAAAATTGTTTTTTTCAGGCTTCACAAAGGGGTGGCCTGAGGCAAACACCTTCCTGACATTCAGGACAACAGAACCATAGGTAAGCAAATGAACCAAAGCAGGATTTCTCCACTGAAAATTTACTGGTCACACTGATATCTGAGTTTTCTAAGATGTTCCCATTCTCTACAGCTATCAAGTATATAGACATGTCTCAGAGCTTGGAGGTGGTACATATCTTGGAAACAAAACCATGAGCCTATTCTGGAGAGTGGCCAGCATTCAGGAAGATAACAGGAACTTAGGAATTTAGTAGGTGTTGCCCATCCATAAGGCAAACCACAGTCCATTATTTAATTAGGCAGGATGAATGCTGGGAAGTTTTCTACTAGACAGGACACATTCTTTGATGCCTTCTCTTTTCTAATGTCTACAACCACGGACACAGTGGGATACTCAGACATAGAAACACTAGCCTTGTCAAACGACTTACTAGAAACAGGCCACTCCAACCCAAACAAACAGCCTTTCCTACCTATTCTCAGAACATGAGAGAAAACCACAAACTCACTCCACACCCACAAAGGCACCTCCTTAACCCAAGTAGGTCTGTGACTATCCAGAGTGTCCTCTAACTGGTGGGCCATACTATGTTCCCCTGAAATGGCCTGCCCTTTCTCAGATCTGGTCTCCTTGGCCAACTCTTTGAAGTTGTCAGGAGCCAGCGGTGAACCAATACCTGCTTTCTCAGGAAAGGCCCCTCTTCAGAGATCTTCTGCCATTTGACAATCCTCATATCAGTCGGTACCAAGGAAGACTGACTCTGTCCTTGGTAAATCCAAACAAGTGAGACCACTGGGACTGGGACTGGGACTGGCTCTGGGTGCCTGGCTTCCTGCATCACAATTTCAGAGTTTTTGATGACCAAGGAAAAGAGGTGAGGTCACTTCCTTCAGGAACTGAATGAGGTCACTACCTTGGCCACCACTTTGTCTTAACAGTTGCTTCGAAAGGTCCCATGAAATGGAGGCTGCCCCTACTTCCTTTGACACTTTCACAAGTTAGAATGGTATATCAACCATAGGCACCTGGAAACAGCTCTCCACACAGGCATGGTTTGATCAGTTCTCTACATTAAGAAAGGAGAGGCTGATTCAACACATCTCTTCATACTGACCCGGTTGTTTGCCATGGAATATGACTTTTTCTCTCTTAGGTCCTTCATAGCTGCCTGCAACTTCTTAAGGGTATAATTTCTGCATGGTCCTTTGATGTTCTCAGCAGGTGGGAGATCCCCTACATTACTGTATTGTAAGACAAACTCTGTCTCGGCTCTTCTGTAAAGTTAGTTTGAGGGAACAATGTATGGTTAGGCTTAATAACATGTTTGATTTGAGTTAGGAATCATTCTGCTTAATGAATAATGGTATTGGGAACTTGCGATATTTACAAGAATATATTGGTGAAATATAAGTTTGAAAACAGAAATCTAGATAAGATTTGAATCCAGGAAGGGCATTGGGCTGTTGATTGGGATACTTAGCTTTGAATTATGTTCTGCAAAGATGTCTCAGATAAATCAATATACAATGGCATAGGACCTTGTACCTTGGATGATGGATTGTCGAAGTGATCATCCAGTCAAAAAGGGATAGTCTTTAGGATTAGGAAGATAGTCGGTATGTTAGAAAAAAGAGTAATATAGGATTTGGACCAAAAGTTCTTTAGCAATAGGGTTTCGGATAGAGAGTGAATGTAAATGTCAGCACATGTGAAGAGTCAGTCACAATGATGAACTGGGGAAAATATGTAGGAAAGCAGATATCAATAGACATTAGGAAATCAGACAAAATATAAAGTGACTGATAGGATTAGTCATTTTCAACAGGGTTGAGGTTGAATATGTTATCTTAAGAAGAAACAAATATGTAGTCACCAATAGGATTGATTTGAGAGCATTAGGCAACCTGGACATGGATGTGTTTAGTAATCCATGCTCACTTTCCATTTAGGCTTTGGTGAAAGGTTAATAAAATAGGTACTTGTTACTTACTGTTTTTCTGTATGCTTAACAAAACACTGTTGAAGTCTTGAGGACTGTTTGCTAATCTTGTTTCCAGAATGTGCTGTCCCCAACTGCCAAACTGCAAATGTATACCCTCACCCGTTTGCACGCAAACCACCCACTTGCCCTGACCCATCAATAAACTTCCCTCCCTGCCCTCTCCAAGGAAAGCATATAAGCTCTGCTTAAGCTGTTCTCATTGCTCTCTGCTCTATTCAAGTGAGCTCTGAGCACCAGAATGCTGGACCCATAATAAACCATTTACTGTTGAAGGAGACATTCTCTTGGTGGTCTCTTCCTCCGATGCTTGCCCGACCTTTACATCTGGAGGCACCAGCAAGATCCGACAGCGGCGGATGAAAGATCCCCAAGGGGCTCCTTTCAGGGTAAGTAAGGGAACTCTTTTTGGTTTTAGGTTTCAGGTTAGGGCTTGGCAAATGGCTATGGGTGATGAGCGTGAGCTCTCTCTGACAGAGGCTGACATACGTGTCACAGAGCCACAGGCCACGTCCCTGGGGGATGCCCCAGAGGACTCAGGAAAACGAGGAACAATAGTCTCCTTGACTCAGTGATATTTTGCTTCGGATTCGGTATTACCAGCTCATCAGGTTTTGGCGGCTACTCAGGCCTGGCCTCAGTATTGGACGTCCAATGCCTGACTTTATTGTCTTGTCTTGTCAGTGTAGTGTGTCTTTGCTTTCGCTGTTTGTGTATCTCTCATTTTGGGACAGAGAACTTCAACACCTCTCTTCCTGACCCTTGATCACTGGAACAAAGTCCGCTTAAGGGCCCAGAATCTTTCTTTTTCAGTAAATCGCTGGACCTGGCAGATCCTCTGTGCCTCAGAATGACCCACCTTTGGAGTTGGATAACCCCTAGAAACATCTACGTTCCACTAATTCGAAAAGTCAGAGATTTTGTATTTCAACTGGGGCCACATGGACATCCAGATCAACAGCCATATATCTCAACTTTGCAGGACCTCTGCAAATCTCCTCCTCCATGGGTGAAGCTTTTACTTGTCTCTGCCCCCGCTCCTACTCCTTCCACCATGATTCTATCTCTCGAACCCTCTGCTCCTCCTCCTCCACCCTCTCTTCTCCCTGAGTCTCAAGACTCTACTGGACTCTCCTCGCCTTCTTATCCGCTGCCCTCGTCCACCAACCCCCAACAACCTCTAAGTGATTCCCCTGCTGCTGACTCAGCCTCTCCGCCACTGGAGGAAGCTAGGCCAGCCCAGCGCCCACCAAATGACTCCCCCTTGTCACACACACAGCCCCTCCTTCCCTGGAGGAAGCTGGCCTGGCAAAAAGAACTCAAAGAACTCCCTGGCGTTTTCAAACCTGCCTACTTGGGATGACTGCCAACAAATCCTAGGGATTCTCTTCATGACAGAGGAATGAGAGAGAAACTTCCTGGAAGCTAGAAAAAAAAAAATATCCTCGGACCAGATGGGTGACCAACACAACTTCCCAACATAATCAAAGCCGGCTTCCCCTTGAACTTACCCAACTGGGACCCCGACACCTTTGAAGGTAGGGAGCATCTGTCCACTTATTGCCGGGCCCTAATAGTGGGTTTCCAACCGGCCACTAGGCAACCAAATAATTTGGCCAAGGTAAGAGAGATTATTCAAGGGCCTGATGAACATCCCTCTATGTTTCTAGAGAGAATTATGGAGGCATATAGGAGATATACTCCTTTCGATCTTCAGGCAGAGGATCAAAAGGCATATGCCATTATGGCCTTCATTGGGCAAGCTGATCTGGATATTAAAAGAAAGTTACAATACTTAGATGGATTACAAGATATGACTTTGAGAGATTTAGTCAGAGTAGCCGAGAAAGTATCCTATAAGAGAGAAACAGAGAGAACGAAAGGGAGCAAAGGGAGGATGAGAGATGAAAAAGACAGATTAAGGTATTAACTAATGTCCTGGTCACAACAATAAATAGGCCAGAAATTAAGAAACAGGGAGACAAGAAGTGATACCTGAGTCCCCTCCAGAGGCCACCCTTGGCCTCAGATCAATGTGCCTACTGTAAAGAAAAAGGACACTGAGCCAAAGAGTGCCCTAGAAAGAGAAAGCCACGCCAGACAGCCTTTCTGACTCTGGAGGTTGACTAAGAATGTCGGGGCTCAGATCCCTTCCCCGAGCTCAGGGTAACTTTTGAAGTGAAGGGGACCCCATAAACTTTGAAGTGGATACAGCAGCAGTATACTCAGCCCTTAAGGCCCCACTGGGCCCTCTATCAAATAAAAGATCTCTAGTTCAAAGGGCTAACAGCAGTAAATATCAGACTTAGACCACTAAGAGGACCATGGACATGGGGAAAGACAAAATCAAACATTCCTTCCTAGTAATCCCAGAATGCCTGGCCCCATTGATGGGCAGAGATCTGCTCAGTAAGCTCCGGGCCAAAACAACTTTTAACCCCGAAGGCCCCAAAATGAAATTTCTAAATCCTTCATTAAAAACTCCTATAGTCATGGCTTTATAAATGTCAGTCGAAGATGAACATCCACTTTTCACACACCCCAAGACTGATCAAACAGGCAAGCTACCCCAGAAATGGATAACAGATTACCCAGATGCCTGGGCAAAATTGTTGGGTTAGGCCTAGCCATGAAACAACATCCAAGAAAAGTGGAGTTAAAAACCTCAGTCTCCCCAATCAATGTCAAACAACATCCTCTGAGCAAAAAAGGTAAAGATGGGATAAGGCCCCATATTCAGAAATATCTGGCCTTAGGGTCCTAAGGCCCTGTCAATCGGCCTGGAACACTCCCCTGCTACCGGTAAAAAATCCAGGAACTGGGGACTATCCCCTATACAAGACCTAAGAGAGATCAACAACAGAGTGCAGGACATTCACCCCATGGTAAATAATTCGTACAATCTGCTTATCACTCTGAACCCTGAGTAGAAATGGTATGGACATAAAGATGCTATCTATTGCATGCCTCTGCATAAAGACAGTCAGTTGCTGTTTGCTTTTGAGTGGGTAGACCCAGAAACCGGAACGTATGGTAAACTAACATGGACTAGACTCCCACAGGGGTTCAAAAACTCCCCCACTCTCTTTGATGAAGCCCTCCACAGAGATGTCAACAACTTCAGAACTATGCACCCTGAAGTCACCCAGCTTCAATACGTGGATGACCTGCTACTGCAGCCAACACCAAGGAAAACTGTGAGTCTGGGAACCAAGCACTATTATATAAGCTTGCTCAACTCGGGTATAGAGCTTCTTCCAAAAAACCCCAAATTTGCCAGCAAGAAGTAGTCTTCCTGGGCTATTCCCTTAGGGGTGGTAAACGATGGCTCACTGAGCCCAGAAAACAAACGGTTGTGCAGATACACCCCCCCCCAGCAGCAGACAACACAGAGAGTTTCTTGGGACTACTGGGTTTTGCAGGTTATGGATTCCTGTGTTTGCATCCTTAACTTCTCCTTTATACCCGCTGTTAAAGGGAGATGCCCAATTCCAATGGACCCCTGAGCACCAGCAAGCTTTTGATAACATCTAACAACACTGGCACTGAACTCCTCAAGTTCACTGAGCCAAGCCTGCAATTTCAGAAATCCCTACACTACGTTAAAAATGTACATCAATTCACACACCTTGGTTCAAAGAAACTGCAGGCATTCCTGAAGGATCAAGAACAGAGTTTTCCACTAACCGACTCACAGCGAAAGGACATAACTGAACGGGTAACAAAACCCTGTCCGTTCTGTCAATAGGTTAATGCTTACCCTTCCAAGCTTCCTGCAAAAAAGCACCTATGAACAACCAGACCAGGACAATTCTGGGAAGTGGACTTTACTGAAATTAAGCCAGCGAGGTATGGACTTCAATATCTCCTAGTGTTTGTAGATATATTTTCAGGATGGATTGAAGACTTCCACACAAAAAAAGGCACAAATGGTGGTAAAAAATCCTGAAAGATATTTTTCCATGATACGGCCTACCTAAGGGTATATTGTCTGATAATGGACCGGCGTTCATGGCCCAGGTAAGTAAGGGGTTAGCCAGGACCCTGGGAATAAATTGGAAGTTACATTGTGCTTATAGACCCCAGAGCTCAGGACAGGATAAAAAAAAAATTAATAGAACCATTAAAGAGACCTTAACGAAATTAAGCTTAGAGAGGACATCAAAGGTTGGACTATGCTCCTGCCTTATGCACTGTTTCATGCAAGAAATACTCCCTCTGTTTCTTTGAGTAACCTCACCTCCTATGAAATTCTCTATGGGGCCCCTCCTCCAGTAAGGACCTAACCCCAACTCTAAGACCTACCGATCCCCTCCACACCCCCTTGCTTGACAAACTTAAAGCTCTTGAAAGAACTCAGCGATACCTGTCAAACCAGCTGGCCACTGCCTACCAACCTGGTGAAGAGGAGACTCCACATTGATATCAAATAAGAGACTTCGTCTACATAAGATGACTTCAGGTGTCATCCCTGAAACCCCGATGGACAGGACCATACCAGGTGCTACTTATAAAACCTACAGTGGTAAAGGTAGACGGAATCACTTCCTGGATCCTAATTCTCATCTCAAGCCTGCGCCCTGTCCAGACTCAGGCTTGAAAGTGGAAAAGACTGGTAACCCTTTCAAATTGCATATTGTCCATGTGGATAAGGCTATAGACTCTCCCCTTGGCCACCACTAGTCCTAACCATCATCAGCCCATTCAGCAGCGATGGCTGATCACAAATCCTATTAGACAAGAAGTATGGTCTGTCTTGCAGACAGCCCCCTTAGGGACCTGGTGGCCATCTCTCCACCCAGATATTTGTCAGCTGAGTATACGTCTTTCCAATTGGGATATCTCTGATGAAGAGGATCCCATTAAAATTCCATTAAATTTCTTCCGTACCATAGATAATGGAAACAAACATTATGGATGTAGGGACACTCAAGCCTGATGCAGGTTGGCTAGCCTAGATTACTATGTTTGCCCGGTGGACTATCAAAGCCACAAACAACCACGGCTGTGTGGGGGAAAAGCCGTCTTCTTCCGTAAGTCATGGGGATGTGAGCATACAGGGGCTGCCTGGTGGAACCCAAACTCCTCATCAAATTCAGTTCACAGCATTGGCCATATTACCAATTAGACAACCAAAACCAATGGCCCACAGAGGGGTGTCTAGATCCTCAAATTCTGTGTGACTTTTTCAACTTCGGCAAGTGCTCAAAAGGATGGCAGAAAATTCCTCTATGTGTATGCCTTTTCCCTCCTTTGCTCACATCATGAACTATGTTTCTCCAATAGATCCTTCTGCTCCAGACTCTCTGCTGTCACTCTCACATCAACAACCTGATTTCTCCCCTCCAATTACTAGATCAAAAACCCAAACCTCCGCTGGTTCTCAGACCATTGCCCCCTTGCTGAGGTAGCAGGTACTGAGGTACCCTTCCACCCACTCACTCCTCTCTTCTCCTGTCAGTGCCCACACCGGGTCCCACCAGGTCCTCTTACCAGCTAACCCAAAGCTCAAACCAGCTGAGGAGTGCCCTCAGACGCCTATCCAAGTTGTAATGAAAATGGCCTTTAAAGTTGCTTTGTCATCACTAAAAACAGGTTACTAAGAATTTAATGTCCCTCACAGGCTTTTTGGGACACTCACTCCTGTCTTCCCATCTGCTCTACCTGTTCTACTGCTCACGTTTTGTTGTCAGGAAAATCCTAAACCCTTTTCCCATTATTCTTTTATATCTCTTTTTCCTCATTCTCAGAACCACAGAACTGCTCTCACCCCCCGCCTTCCCCGTCTTCCCCTCTGTACCAGGCCCACAGAAAAATCTTAAATGGCCTTCTCCAGAAGTCTTCATCGTGGCTGACTTTAGGACTTTCAGCAACAAAGTCCCTATAAAAGAGTTCAGTGTGCATAAACTTCCTCTTTTCGTGTTGCTCTGTTATACTTGGCCACTGGCTGGAAAAATCAGCACTTCTAAGCTAGACACCCCCTTACTAGTTTTTCACAAAATATGTGAACAAGGCCTCTGGCCTTGAGCTGAGGATTCCAGAGATGGCTACATTTCCAAGATAAAGAAGTTACCAACTGGGCTCCATGGTAACAGCTGGCAGGGAGAAAATAAAAGAGAAGAAAAAAGCTCTCCCCCTCCCAGGAGTACTTAATAAGTTATCTTTCCCAGAGAAGAGGAAAATAAAAACAGAACCAAAAACTGCTTTTTGTGAACTTCTGCAGACTGTAAATTTCTGAGTCTTTTCTCTTACATGTTGGGTACAAAATTCTGAAACTACCTAAACTTGGGATTCAGGGGATTAATTGATTACAATAGAAGCAATGCCCTCTATATCCGGTTGCAACCAAATAGGACTGTTTCCCTGTCTTCGGTGCTATCTTAGGTGCCTTGCCTTGTCCATACCTACAACAGTATAATTCTATATACTTAAACATTGTTTATTCATAGAATTATCAACAGATGTGATTAATTATGTAATGGTGCAGATGTTTCCCCGAGTGCTCTATCATGAGGCAGGATCATTTAAATTTCAAATAGGGGGGCATACAACCCGGTTCTGCTGGCAACCTGTATCTTTCACTTTAGCCATCCTATGAGGAATAGTAGTTGCTGCAGAGGTGGGCACAGGTACCACTGCCCTAATCCATGGGACACAACAAATGACCCAATTAGAAGCAGCAATACACCAAAATTTAAAGATATTAAAAAACCACCATCACAGCTTTACAAGAATCTTTAACCTCTCTCTCTGAAGTTGTTTTACAGAACAGGCGAGGGTTCGACCTCCTCTTCATGAGAGAAGGGGCCTTTGTCCTGCATTGAGGGAAGAATGTTGTTATTATGCCTACCATACTGGAGTTGTAAAAGAATCTATGATTAAATTAAGAAGACGCATTGAAGAGCATCAACAAGAGAGAGAGGCCCAAAAAGGGTGGTTTGAGTCTTGGTTCACAGAGTCCCCCTGGTTAACTACGCTTTTATCAGCCCTGGCCGGTCCCTTAATAATCCTCACATTATTGCTAACTGTAGGACCCTGTTTGCTCAACCGTGTAGTTTCCTTTCTCCAAGCTCAAATTGGACAAGTTAAACTTATGGTAATCAGAAATCAATATACCACACTAGCAGACATAAAATGTGACATCCCCAATGATCACTATTATGATTTAATGTAACCAAAAGAAAGTGGGGAATGAAAGGTAAATAAAATAGGTAATTGTCACTTCCAGTTTTACGGTATGCTTAACAAAACACTGTTGATATCTTGAGAACTGTTTGCTAATCTTGTTCCCTGAATGTGCTGTACCAACTGCAAAACTGCAGAATGTACTCCCTCACCCATTTGCACGCAAACTACCCACTCGCCCTGACCCATCAATAATCTTCCCTCCCTGCCCTCTCCAAGGAAAGTATATAAGCTCTGCTTAAGCTGTTCTCAGGGCTCTCTCCTCTATTCAAGGGAGCTCTGAGCCCCAGCATGCTGGACCCCCATAAACTTTTGGCTGTTGCATTAGACAGTCCCTGGTAGTCTCTTCCTCCGATGCTCGCCTGACATTTACATTGGTAAAATAATAAGTGTGACCATTGCTTCTGTGTTCAAATGTACAAATTAATATTGGGGGTAGAAATAGGTGTACCCTGTGATATGAATATAGAGATAATGCATGAATAGGCAATACTGTGAATAAATAATAAAATGGGTTCCAAATTTAATAATGGATTCAATTGATATCTGAAAATATACAGGAAATCTTATATTGATACACATACATTCATTCCAACCAGTTATACATCTAAACGTTATATTAGGATTATGGTTTGTCATGAAAAGTGTGTGAGTTTTGCTTCAAAACTGATAATGAAAGTTGAAAATAATGTGTTTGGAAAGAAGTCTCATGAAAAGACCAGACAAGAAACCTGGAGGAATCCATGTGTTCTGAAGCAGGAAGTTATTGAAAGTGAAACAAATTCCTATAAGCTTGCTAATTTGTGGATGAAATATATATCCTATGATGTGCATAAATTGAAGAAATAGTAATGTACCAGTGTTGAATAAAAATGAACGTCAAAATACACATCATGTCCAATAGTAATCTACTTGCATTGATGTTAAACTGGGTCAGTTACTGTACAAATATTAGTATTTGTATGCAACATTAACTGAAGTTAGTTTTCAGTACTGGAAAAAAAATATGTATTTCATGTGGATGAATATTTCTGAGAATAATCTTGTGAATACTTGATTATAAATCCATATACATGAACATGAATGAATTTAGGGAGTGTATATAAGACACATATATTTCATATTTTGAAAAATCTGGAGAATATATATATATATACAAAAAACACACACAGAGACATTAAATTACCAATATATATGCCAATCGAAATTTATCATGAAATATATATCATCCACAGATGCAAAAATATTTCTTTTACTGAACATGGATTTATGTTTAATGTTGTTCAACTAGGAAGCTCAACCATAGGTTGAATTTTAAGATCCAACAGGGTTTAGGAGGAGTGATCTCTTCTCATAATTTGTATCTGCCAAGTCAGCCACCTCACAAGAATGTACATGTGATACCAGGTAGGATTCTATATGTGCATATAAAATTACATGTTCTGAATAGGCTACAGAGAAAGGGAGAGAGGAATTTATATATTTATTAACTTTAAAAACACAAGGAGAACTATTTCAATTAAAAATTAACTAGATTTATAACACCTACCCTTCATAATGCAAATGGCAAGTCCAACTATACACCATGCCTTTTTTGAACTACTTGTATTTCTATTCTGTTTGGGTTAGTTTTCTCCATCATATTAGGATTAGCAGTCAGAGTCTAGTAGTTTATGAATTACTCTCAGGGATTAAGTATTTTGAATGGAAAATTGGAAAATGAATCTAATGTGTATGCATATATGTGCTACACAAAAATCTTCCCACTCTCATCCACAACAATGCCTTGACATTAACTTCGTCCCAAGTAAGACACAATTAGAGGAGAAAAGTTAGAAAATCTGTGAATGCATATGTGGAATGGAATATACTCAGGAGTTCACAACCTTGGAAGTGGTAGAGCAGTTTCCAAAAGTAAGGCACATGGTAAACACTCCACAAACATGGAGTTCTGCTGGCCTAAAGACTTCTTGATAAACTGCCTCTGAGGTTGGGCACTTGAAATATATGTTGTTGTCAGTAGCTTTAGCTTACTTTCTAGTGAGACCATCAAAGCTGGGTCTGCATCTATGTGACCTGGAGGACATTGTTTCTAATTTTCCAATGAACATGAGGCAGCAGTGCGAATACTCTCTTTGTAGTTAAACTATGGCCACTGGGAGCTAAGTGACTCACCGTGTGAACTGTGAAGCCATTTGGTCCTCCTCCACTTTTCGTGGTGGTTCTTGCTGCTGCACTGGGACTTTGGTATTTTCTTCATGAAATACAAGGAGATCAACTGGGACACAGTGCTGGAGGGAGTTCTGTCACATGTGGAGCTCACGGTCTGCATGTGAATGCACCAACCAGGATTTTATCCCACATGGGTTGCCCCTTTGTCCATAGCAACCTGATTCTGAAAATTGCCTTGAAATCTCCCTATATAAAAATATGCCTTTACATGGAAGGTTCTGCTGGCTGTACCATGTCAGTCACAAGCCATTTGGAAGCAAATGGCAGATCCACATAGCCCCACCACACATGTTTTATCACACACCTTCACACCACTGCTCAAGGCCCACTAATTTGCAGGTTCCAACTTACTGGCATCTCTGTTCTACACAATTTTCATGAAACCCAGTCAGTCAAGGCACTGTCTGATACACTCATGATCAGCAATAGGACATCCAAAGATTCTCCAGTGCCACCTCGTCATGGGAATTTCAAAAATTTCATGGTGTTTATCTAGCCATTTTTCGAGGATGAAGTTGGAGGAACTTTGGGTCTCAAAAACCATTAAATGTTGAGGAAGCTCATTTCAATGAAACTCTGGAGAACTCTCATAGGCAAGGCCTCCCAAAGAGTGGACAAAAGGTCACATGAAGCCAGTCCAATTGAAGTCTACAATGTGAGGTACATGTGTGTTTTAACTCTCAACTATGGCTGCCAAGACTTTAAGAAGAAAATCATGGATTATCTTGGCTGAGATTCCCAGTGCTCTGTGGCCTTGATCTAAGTTTATAAGGGCTACTTTCATGCGTGGCCTCCTAAAATCCCAACAAAACTCATGGCAATTCTTCTCTGAGGTCAGTTCCAGAACTCAGTCTCTATGTGGATTCACACGAGAGTTCAAGCCCAGGTGGACCCAGTGATTTCTTCCAATCGCCACACAAATGACCAAAATTTAAACGAAAACACTCCCATATGGCCCTCATCTTTTCCACATAGACACTCATCATAACCTCTAGCTGGAGGTTTCTATGAGGGGAGCTGGACAAGACAGTGTCCAAAATAAGCTCCCTTGCCCGTCATTTGCCTAAAGTCAGGGTGGCCTGGAAACCCTTCCTGTGAACCAGGAGTGGTCAAATAGTCCTACCATTATTACTGTTCCACTTCTCCAATTTGAGGCCTACTGACTGTGGGGTTTAGATTCTTCATGTGGATTGGGGTCATGAGAAAACCCAAGCACCAATGGGCTAGACTCTGAAGGGCTTTGAAGAACTCATTTGACCCAAAGTATTCCTATTCTCACCTTATGGAGGTCAGGAAACTTACAGAGGAAGGCGAGAGACTTCATCCATAATGAATGCTCTTTTGGCCATTTTGGTTTTGGATGCACACATGGCATCTTTCTTTAGATCCATCAGGTGCTGAGAATCTAAGCCACAGCCTCACATAGGGCCAACAGGCTGATTCAGACACATCCCTTTCGAAATCAATTACTCAAAGAGGGACAGGTGATGCCCATTCATTTGCATTAGAGAACTGTTTTATTCAGGCTTCACAACGGGGTGGCCTTGGCAAAGACCTTCCTGACATTTAGTGCTATAGAACAATAGGTAAGCAAAAGTCCCAAAGCAGGGTTTCTCCACTGAGACTTTTCCTGGTAACACTGATATCTGAGTTTTCTGAGATTCTTGCCATTCCCTTCAGCTATCCAGTACATGGCCAAGTCACAGAGCTTGGAGGTGGTACCTATCTTGGTCACAAAATCATGAGCCTATTCTGGAGAGTGGCCAGAATTCAGGAAGAAAACAGGAACTTAGGAAGATTGCAGGTATTGCCCACAAATAAGGCAATCCACTGTCCTTTTATAAATTGGGCAGCGTGAATGTTGGGAAGCTTTCTCCTAGACAGGACACATCCATTGATGCATTTTCTTTTGTAATGTCTACACCCACGGACAAAGTGGGATACACAGACATAGAAACACTTGCCTTGTCAAATGACTTAATTGAAACAGTCCACTCCAAAACAAACAAACCAACTTTCCTACGTATTCTCAGAACATGAGACAAAACCACAAACCCACACTCATTCCCACAAATGCACCTCCTTCCCCCAAGAAGGTCTGTTACTAACCGGAGTGTCCTCTGCCTGGTGAGCCATTCTTTGTTCACCCGAAATGGCCTGTCTGTTCTCAAATGTGGACTCCTTGGCCCACTCTGTGAATTTGTCAGGAGCCAGCTTTGAGCCGCCACTACCTGCTTTCTCAGGAAAGACACCTCTTCAGATTTTTTCTGGCATTTGGCCATCTTCACATCTGTAGGTACAAAGAAAGACTGACTCTTTCCATGATAAATCCAAACAAGTGAGATCTCTGTGACTGTTACTGGGCCTGGCCTTGGGTGCCTGGTTTCCGGGATCCCAAGTTCAGAGAGTTCCATCACAAAGAAGTGAGGTAGGTCACTTCCTTCATGAACTGAATGAGCTCACAGCCTTGGCAAACACTTTGTCCTAACAGTTTCTTCCCAGGGTCCCATGAGATGGAGGCTGCCCCTACTTCCTGTGACACTTTCACAAGTTAGAATGGTATATCAACCATAGGTACTGGGGGAGAGATCTCCACACAGGCTTGGTTTTGTCCATTTTGTCTACATTAAAATGCGAGAGGCTTATTCAGACACATCTCTTCATCCTGACAAGGTTATTTGCCATGGAAAATGACTTTTGGTCTCTCAGGTCCTTCATAGCATTCTATATCTTCTTCAGGGATAATTTCTGCATGGATCTTTGCGATTCTCAGCAGGTGGAAGATCCCCTATATTCCTGTATTGTAAGACCAACTCTATCCCTGCACTGCTGTAAAGTTAGATTGAGGGAACAGTGTATGGTTAGTGTTAATATCATGTTCTATTTGGGTTAGGAATCATTCTGCTGGATGAATAATGGTATTTGGAACCTGAGATATTTACAAGAATATATAGGTGAAATATAAGTATGGAAACAGAAATCTAGGGAAGACTTGAAGCCAAGTAGGACATTGGGCCCTTGAGTAGCATACTTTGCTTTGAATTATATTCTGCACAGATGTCTCAGATAAATCGATATACAAAGAAATAGGATCTTATACACTGGATGATTGAATAACATACAGAATATCCAATAAAAAAGGGATAGTCTGTAGGATTAGCAAGATAGTCAGTAGATTTAGAAAGAAGAGTTAGTATAGCATTTGTACCAAAAGTTCTTTACAAATAAGGTTTCGGGTAGAGAGTGAATGTAAATGTCAGCACAATGACGAATTGGGGAAAATATGTAGGAAAGCAGATATAAATAGAGACATTAGGACGTCAGTAAAAGTATAAAGTGTGTAATTTGTTTAGACATTTTCAACGGTTTGAGTCTGAATATATAATCTTAGGCAGAAACTAATATGTTGTCACAAATTGGATTGACTTTTGAGAGCATTAGGTAACCAGGACATGGATGTTTTTTATTAATCCATGCTCACTTTTTATTTAGGCTTTGGTAAAATCATAAGTGTGACCTTTGCATTTTGTGTCCAGAATATTATTGTGATAAAATGTATATGTAGATCAGGTGACATGAGTATTCCTTCCACCATTTCTGGGAGCACTATTTTGAAGAAATATAAATTAGTATTGGGGGTACAAAGGGGTATACCCTGTGTCATAGAATATATTGATAATGCATCAATTGACCATCATGTGAATAAATAATATAACTGGTTCCACTTTAAATAATGGATTGAATTGATATCTGAAAATATAAAAGAAATCTCACATTGATATACAATCATTCACTGCAACCAGTTATACATCTAATGGTAATATTATGGTTGTGGTTTATCCTGAAAGGTGTGTGAGTTTTGTTTCAAAAGTGATTATGGAAATCAAAAATAATGTGTTTGGAAAGAAGTCTCATGAAAAGAATAGTCAAGAATCCTGTAAGAATACATGTGTTCTCAAGCAGGAAGTGATTGAACATTATATATCATACTATATATAATGTGCATAAACTGCAGAAATAGTAATGTACCGGTGATGAATAAAAATGAACATCAAAATACACATCATGTCCCATAGGAATCTACTTGCATTGATGTTAATCTGGGTCAGTTACTGTAGAAATATTAGGATTTTTATCCACCATTCACTGAAGTTACTTTTCAGTACTAGGAAAAAAGTATGTATTTAAGTTGGATGAATATTTCTGAGAACAATCTTGTGAAAATTTGATTATAAATCCACATAAATCACAAAACATTATAAACACAAAAGTCACATGGACATTAAAATGTAGCAATATATATGCCAATTTAAATCCATCTTGAAATATATATCATCCACTGATCCAAAACTATTTATTTAATGAACTTGAATTTATGTATAATGTTGTTCAGCTAGGAAGCTCCCCCATAGATTGAATTTTCTGTTCCAACAGTGTTTAGGAGGAGTGATCTCCTAAATGTGTATGCAAATATGTGCTACACAAAAATCTTCCCACTCTCATCCAGAACAATGCCTTGATATTACCTTCACCCCAAGTAAAACACAGTTGGAGGACAAGAGTTAGAAAATCTGTGAATACATATCTGGAATGTAAAATGGTCAGGAGTTCACAACCTTGCAGGTTGTAGAGGAGTTTCCAAAAGTAAAGGACAGGCTTGATAGACCCAACCTGATCTTTTATTAGAATTGGGAGCCATCTTGCCAGAAAGCCGTGAAAAGATAATTTGGGCTTTACTATAAATTACTGCAAATTCTGAACCTGCTTGGAATGAGTGCCCGTGCCTTGAACTCATCCTTGCCTGGCTCTCTGACCAGATAACAGTGCTCTCTGAAACATTAGTGACACCTAATAAATATTGGCCTTCCCAGGCCAGACAACGACCCTCTCTGAGTCTCTAATGGTCCTCATAATTTCTGATGTTGGGGCCAGCAAAAAAAATGTAAACTACCATTAGTGTGATGCTTTCAAAGTTCTGTTATCTGTAACCCCCTTTTTGTGTAACTTTCTGGGCTATATAGCTGGGCTGTAGGAAAGGTGGTGTTGCTGTCTTGTTCCCGCCATTTTTGGAGGGAGAGGCAGCCTGGCGGGTTTTAATAATAAGCTTGCCTTAATTTGATTTTAATTGGAGTCAGTGGTCTTTTCTTGCATCCTATTCAAACATTTTGGAGTTCCCCAGTGAGATGACCCTGCCCGACCAGATCACAAGGCCAGACTGCTGAAAATTCTGAAACTGGCCTTCCCTCCAGGGCTACGGGCTGGGGAGCCACTCTAGGGGGTGCACAACTTGAGATGTTCCAAGGCTTTGGAGTGAGCCGTCGGTCTGGGGAGCACTGCAGTGAACCACCGCACTGAAACTATTAGCAAGCACCTGGTGGAGGAGGCCTCCATAGTTAAGTGGCACCTTGATAACATCTTATATCTGGTTAAGGGAGATTTCTTCTAATGCCAGAGAGGTGGCCTGGGGAGGCTCACATACACTCCTGTCCAGGACAGTAATGAGAATCGTTCTGTCCTCTGTTCCGTTCTGTAGGGAATTCCTTTCAAGGTTAGAGAGGTGCCGAGGGACACGCACGTGCTCCTACCCCAGAGCTTTAGCAAGACGTTGAATTGCTCATCTGTTTTTCTGTTTTGGCACCGGGATTCTGGTTTTTTTTTGTGTGTGTGTGTGTGTGTGTGTGTTTTGTTCTGTGTTCTATATGTTTTTTTGTTTTTTTGTTTTTGTGCATTTTGTTTTGTGATTTCTGTGATAAAATCTTAAGGATATTGAACGTGAAAATGGGTAACAAAGCAAGTAAGCCTGACACCCCTTTGGACTGTGTTTTAAGGAACTGTGATGATCTTTACCACCATTTGTTAAGCAGAATGAGAGAAGCCCCTAGCTGGCTGCCTGGAGCACACCCAGTGCAGATGGCAATGCCTGCTGGGGAATGAAGAACTGAGTATCTCCCAGCATCTGCCAAAGCCCTGTTTCTTCAGGAAATTCCCTCCTTCGTTCCCTGCACTGTAAGGATAATGCCGCCTCTGTCTTCTTAAAAAAAGAGAAAAACAAAAAGGGGACACTAAATGCAGTAAAGTCACCATGGAGACACTTTATTTTACATTTCAGGTTGCTCCTCTGTGAAAACATTTTGTCCCCTTGTGGGGACATCTGTGGTGCCACTGGGGAAGGAGATTTTTCTCTTATTTGCTCTGTTTTAAAGGGTTCTGTCTGTCAGCCATTGTCTGGAGTTCATTTCTGCCTGTCTTGTGCCTTTTTTCTGGCCCTTTAAGACATGTGCAATAATGTGTTAATATTATAAATTGTTTCTTGGAAATGATCTTAGCTGAATTTGTGTCTAAATGATGATGTTTCATTGTACCAATCTGGTATCTGAATGGGTTTTTGAAGCATTTCACAATCTTGCAGTTAAAAGTCGGGTTTAGGTAATTGTTTAGTTTATGGTTTCAGATAATTCATACCAGAGAACATACATACTTAGGATGGAAAACTAAAGAACTCTACTTCCAAGTTGGCAAGTAACTTCCCAATCATTCAGTCTTTTTTTCACCAATTTTAAATTAGGTAGCCTGGGAAAATGTCACTGTGTGTACCAGTGCATTAATTTGGACAAGGATACTAAATCATAGTATGATATCTGTTGACAAAACAACTTGTAAAGATATAAAATTTTGTGAATTGTATCTTAAACTTGTATCATAATTTTCAACATCCTAACCTGAAAATAATGGTTAAAATACCTTAGGCCTAAGGTTTCTGCTCAGAATAGCCATTTTTTCCTGCTTCTTCCAGACCTCAGCCAGGGATTATTTTGAAATGCAAATGAAAGAAGCCTGTAAGCTTAGTAGGAGACTTATTTTAGGCCTAAGGAAAAAAAAAAGTAAATTGTATGGTATTTACTTATTACTGGCCAGTCATTTTTTCTAGGACTCATATTTTTTTCCTTAGATTCTTTATTTATTTTTTGAGCTCATGATTTTGCTCCTACAGACCTAGGTTAATGTTTTTCTGATCAGTAATATCTTTGACCAACTGTGGAATTTTTAAATCATTGCAGTGGAGATTTCACCTGTGAAAAGCTACAAGGCCTTCACTTTTATTATGTGTGCACAATTTGTTATGTGTTGTATGTCTATATATGTATACATATGTCCATATATCATATATATGATACACAAATTAACATATATAAGGAGCACTCATATTAAAAAGCACTCATAAAAACAATTTTAAAAAGTGGATCCAAAGATCTTTAATTCGCGTGATTTAAATGTTTCAATTTAAATTGGGTAAACTGATAAATATAAATTTCTTTAAATTTAAGCTTACAAGTTTTTCTAGGTGTTCAAAAATCTAATAAAGTATTAATGTCTACAAAAGGTCTAATATGCCTATGTTCCAGGACTTTCCTTTCAATCAAAAAAATGGCTTACACTGTTCAAAACATTTGTCTAATATTTTGATAAATAAGTAAAGTAAATTTGATATGGGATTACTCATTCATGAGTACTTTTGTTTGATATCTGATTGATATACTAAGGTGTGTATAAGTTTGTACTAAAGTCTGTATAAGATTGTAAAAATCAGTCATGTGTTAAAGAGACAAAAATTTCTTAAACATAAGTTTACCCATAACATTTAGTTTATTAAGATTTAAATTTTCTAGAGCAGGCAACCATAAAAATTAAACAACTGTTTAATTAAGAACTGTTATTTTAGAGCACTGTACTGCCATTTCTTTAAAAGCTAAACTTGGTTAATGTAGAAACATCAATGTAATTGTGATGCTATTAATGTGCTCATATCTTCCAGTTATAAAACTCTATAAGGTAGAAACTTTAAAAGAGCATTATATCAAGCAGGTGTTCTGAAGTTGTATGGTAAATAAAATATATATTGGGGATTTATTTACCTGTTATCAATAATATATGTAAAGTTTTATGTTACTTTTTACATTGTGGAACAATTTAAATGTATTTTTAAGTTAATGAGACCCTAATCTATGTAAAGGTTAAAATCTTTCAGCCGTACTTTAATTCATGTTTTAAATGTGATATCATATGGTGTGAGCTAATGTTCATGTGACCTCAAAAAATTTATGTAAACTTTGTAAAATGATATTTAAAAAACAAAGATCAGCTTTAGAAATAAAGCATTTAAGGTTTATAAGGAGCCCTGCTTACCTGAGATAAGACTCCGTGTCCCATCTTACTACATGTGAGAATGACTACGAAAGCAGTAGGTCAGATTTTATTTCATTTAAAGTTATGTTCAATTTTTTTTTTCTGTCAAGATTACTAGGATCTCAAAAAGATGATATAATATAAAACTCACCCAAAAAATTCAGGGTAGCTATTACATGAACTAAGTATTTTTACTCTTGTTAAAAAAATTTTATTTTTTAATTTCCTTATAAGTGATCTAAAGATTCCCTGTTGGTGTTTTACAGAAGTGTTGCTTTAAGAACACAACATGGGTTAATTTAAGATAATAAGTCATCAACTACAAGACAGACAGAATAATAAGATCCCAATTAATAATATATAAATAATTATAAACTTATAGACATTAAAGCACAGTACTCTTAATATATGGCTGTTAAAATTCATTTGCTGGTTGTTTCAGATTAGGATTGAAAATTAAAGTTAAATAAAAAGGTCCCAAAAAAACGATATTTGACTCTTGCCCTCTGAGTCAGTCTGAATCCAGGGAACATTGATTTCTCTATGAGCTTTGCAACTCTGGGCCACATAACCTCCCGATCAGAGAGATTAATGAGACCACTGGAGAACAGAAAGCCAATCAGTGCATTTGCTACAAAGAGGTGAGTCATCAGGAAAGGGAGACATCCCTGATGCTTCTGAGGGAAGCCACATGGTCAAGCAAGACCTGGACCCACATAGCTCAAATTGCACTAGCAGAACTGAGAAGCTGCTCTCAAGTTTCCCAAAAAATGACTCCCATAAAAGCTCAGCTGACTGCTAACAATAGATAGAAACAAAAGTCAGTTTGACTGCTTCATCTTAAACACTTAGCAAAGACAGTTAAAACCAAAATACAGCCAATCCTGGGCATTTTAAATAATAATAATAATAGTAATAATAATAATAATAATAATAATAATAATATTTTAAGGTATACACTTTATGTTAGCCTCCCAAAATAAGTAAAACTGTTGGCTACAAAGAAGGATTCTCAGAGAGGAATGCCTGATAACTATTAAAATAGACTATCAAGAGGAGCTGCCAGAGGCAGAAGTTTTTAGTTTAAGGCCTACAGATATTCCTAACCTACACAGGTAGGCTTGGTGTTTGCTAGTACAATTATCCAGCCCTGAGTAACAGAATTAAATGTTTCTCTATTAAACACAGAGGTCATACTAGTGAAAGGATTCTGCAAAATCAGATGACATTAAATTATTAAACTGTATATTATGGGGAGGGACAACTGTATCACTAAAAGTTAAATATTAAGTTCACAATCCTGATAATTGGGGATATTAAAGACTGGTGAGGGTACTTCATACAGTGACATGATCCAGCTACTGCAACATTTATTCAATACTCATGTTTTTTGTTTCTCTCATAGAAGAACCAATCCCCAGATGACTTTACAACCTGTTCTTCCTCAACAAGACTTCAAAAAGAACTGACTTCAAAAAGGCAACTCATGTCCCTCACGCCATGCACACTCATGTCACCCTTTCTCAGCTGAGAAAAAGCCAAAATGAGAGACGACTCTCTACTTACACCAATGGAGCCAAAAATAAATAGACTATCAATATAAGTAATTAATTAAGTCAGGTAATATCAGGGAGACTGATTTTCGGTGAGTTCTAAAAATTTGGTGACTGTTAACTGAGGGATTAAAATTTCCTCAGTGCTTTTCCACTAACCTATCAAGGATTACAAAGGGACACATAAGAAAAGGGGGGAATGATACACCCAACCTTACCTTTTATTAAAATTGGGAGCCATCTTGCAACAAAGCCATGAAAAAATCATTTTGGCTTTACTGTAAATTACTGCAAATTCTGAACCTGCTTGGAATGACTGCCCGTGCCTTGAACTCACCCGTGCATGGCTCTCTGACCAGATAGCAGCCCTCTCTGAAACTTTGTCACACCTCATAAATATTGGCCTTTTGTGGCCAGACAATGACCCTCTCTGAGGCTGTAATGGTCCTCATAAATTTTGATGTTGGGGCTAGCAAAAAAAAAAAAATGTAAACTCCCATTAGTGTGATGCTTGTCAGAGTTCTATTATCTGTTACCCCATTTTTGTGTAACTTTCTGGGCTACAAACCTGGGCTGTAGTAAAGGTGGGGTTGCTCTCTTGTTCTCGCAATTTTGGGAGGGAGTGGCAGCCCAGCCAGTGGAAATAATAAGCTTACTTTAATTTGATTTTAATTGGAGTCAGTGTTCTTTTCTTACATCCTGGTCTAAGAGGTAAACACGCCACAAACATAGAGCTCTGCTGGCCTAAATACTTTTTGAGAAACTGCCTCTGAGGTTGGATACTTTAAATATATTTTGTTGTCAGAAGGTTTAGTTTCTTTTCTAGTGAGACCATCAAAGCTGGGTCTGCATCTATGTGAATGGAGAGCATGGTTTCTTATTTTCCAATGAACATGAGGCAGCAGTGCTGAATTATCTCTTGGTAGGTAAACTGTGGCCATTGGGGGCTAAGTGTCTCCCTGTGTGGACTGTGAAGCCATTTGATCATCCTCCATTTTTGTGGTGTTTCTTGGTGCTGCACTGGGAGTTTGGTATTTGCTTCACAAAATACAAGGAGTTCAACTGCGACACAGTGCTGGAGGGAGTTCTGTCACGTGTGGTGGGTCAGAAACTGCAGGAGAATGCACCAACCAGGCTTCTATTTCACATAGCTTTTTCCTTGACCATACCCACCTGATTCTGAACATTGCCTTGAAACCTCTCCATATAATAAGATGCCTTAACATGTAAGGTTCTGCTGGATGCACCATGGCAGCCAAAAGGCATTTGGAAGTCAATTGGAAATCCACACGGCCCCACCTCAGATATTTTATCACACACCTGCACACCACTGCTCTGGACCCACTATTCAGCAGTGCAAATTACTGGCATCTCTGTTCTTCACCATTTTCATGAAACCCAGTCAATCAAGGCACTGTCTGGTACACTCATGATCAGCAACAGGAGATCCAAAGGTTCTCCAGTGCCACCTGGTCATGGGAGTTTTAAAAATTTCAGGGTGTTTATCTAGCCACTTTTCAAGGATGAAGTTGGAGAAACTGTGGGTTTCAATTCATTCAGGAACCATTTAATGTTGAGGAACCTCATTTCAATGAATGCTCTGGAGAACTCTCAAAGGCAAGGCTTCCCAAAGAGTAGCCAAACGGTCACATGAAGCCCAGCCCATTGAGGTCTACAATGTGAGGTCCCTGTGTGTTTTGACTCTCAACTATGCCTGTCAAGTCTTTCAGAATAAAATCATGTGATATCCTGGCTGAGATTCCCAGTGATCAGTCGAAAGCCACCCTTGGCCTAGATTTCAGTTTCCAAGGGCGACTCTCATGCGTGGCATTCTAAAATCGCAACACAATTCATGACAATACTTCTCTGAGGTCAGTTTCAGAACTCAGTCTCTAAGGGGAATCATACCAAAGTTCCAGCCCTGGTGGATCCAGTCATTTCTTCCAACTGCTACACAAATGAACACAATTAAAACCAAAACACTCCCACATGGTCCTCACCTTCTTCCATATAGACACTCATTATAACCTCTGGCTGGAGGTTTCCATGAGGGGTGCAGCACAAGACGGTATCCAAAACAAGCTCCCTTGTCCCTTATTTGCTTAAAGTCAGCTAGGCCTGGACACCATTCCTGTGAACCAGGAGTGATAAAATAAGCCTGGCCTTAATACTGCTCTGCTTCTCCAATTTGAGGCCTACTGACTGTCAGGTATAGATTCTTTATGTGATTTGGAATAATGAAAAAACCCAAGCTCATATGGGCTAGCCTCTCCAGGGCTTTGAAGAACTCATTTGACTCAAAGGATACATATTCTCACTTGATGGAGATCAGAAACCTATCAGAGTAAGGCAAGATACTCCATACACAGTGACTGATCTTTTTGCCATTTTGGTTTTGAAAGCACACATGGAATCTTTCTTTAGTTCCAACAGGTGCTGAGAATCTAAGCCACTGCCTCACACAGGGCCAAGTGGCTGATTCAGACACATCCCTTTCCAAAGCAATTAAGCAAAGATACACAGGTGATGCCCATTCATTTCCATTTGAAAACTGTTTTCTTAAGGCTTCACAAATTGGAGGACTGAGGCAAAGACCTTCCTGGGACTCAGAGCAACAGAAAAATAGGTAAGCAAAAGGCCCAAAGCAGGGTTTCTCTAATGAGACTTTCTTTGTCACACTGTTATCTGAGTTTTCTGAGATGCTTGCTATTCCATTCAGCTATCCAGTACATGGACATGTCACAGAGCTTGGAGGTGGTACATATCTTGGACAGAAAACCATGAGCCTACTCTGGAGAGTGGCCAGAATTCAGGAAGAAAACAGGAACTTCAGAAGATAGTGGGTGTTGCCCGTCCCTAAAGCAACCTGCAGTCCACTCATAAATTGGACAGGATGAATGTTGGCAAACTTTCTACTAGACAGGACACATCCATTGATGCATTATATTTTATAATGTCTACAACCACGGACACAGTGGGATACACAGGCATACCAACAATCGCCTTGTCAAATGACTTACTATAAACAGTCCACTCCAAAACAAACAAACCGCCTTTCTTACCTATTCTCAGAACATGAGACTAAACCACAAAATCACAACCACACCCACAATGACACCTCCTTTATTCAAGTAGGTCTGTGACTAATTGGAATGTACTCTGACTGATGGGCCATACTATGTTTCCTTGAAATGGCCTGTCCTTCTCAGATCGGGTCTCCTTGGCCAACACTGTGAAGTTTTCAGGAGCCAGTGGTGAGCCACTACCTGCTTTCTCAGGAAATTCCCCTATTCAGAGCTCTCCTGGCATTTGGCAATCCTCACATCAGTAGGTACCAGGAATACTTACTCTGTCCTTGGTTATTCCAAACAACTGAGCCCACTGGGAAAGAAACTGGGACTGACTCTGGGTGCCTGGCTTCCTGGATCCCAAGTTCAGAGAGATCCGTCATCAAGGAAGAGAGGTAGGTCACTTCATTCAGGAACTGAATGAGGTTACTTCCGTGGCAACCACTTTGTCCTAACAATTGCTTTCAAGTGTCCCATGAGATGGAACCTGCCCCTACTTCCTGTGACACTTTCACAAGTTAGATTGGTATATCAACCATTGGCACCTGGGAACAGCTCTCCACACAGGCCTGGTTTGGTCCATCTTCTCTACATTAAGAAGAGAGAAGCTGATTCAGACACAACCCTTCATCCTGACCAGGTTGTTTGCCATGGAGGATGACTTTTGCTCTCTTAGGTCCTCCATAGCTGCTTACAACTTCTCCAGGAATCATTTCTGCATGGACCTTTGAGTTTCTCAGCATGTGGAAGATCCCCTATATTCCTGTATTGTAAGACCAACTCTATCCCTGCTATTCTGTAAAGTTAAATTGACTGAACAGTGTATGGTTAGGTTAACTAACAGGTTCGATTTGGATTAGGAATCTTTCTGCGCGATGAATAATGGTATTGGGAAACTGCGATATTTACAAGAATATATAGGTGAAATATAAGTATGAAAACAGAAATCTAGCTAAGATATGAAGCCCAAAAGGGCATTGGGCCCTTGATTGGGATACGTAGCTTTGAATTATGTTCTGCACTGATGTGTCAGGTAAATCGATATACAATGGCTTAGGTCCTTGTACCATGGATGATTAAATGTAGAAGAGAACTTCCAGTCAAAAGGGATAGTCAGTACGATTCGGAAGATTCTCAGTAGGTTTAGAAAGAAGAGTGAGTATAGGATTTGGACCAAATGTTGTTTAGCAATAGGGTTTCCGGTAGACAGTGAATGTTAATGTCAGCACAAGTGAAGAGACTGTCACAATGATGAACTGGGGAAAATAGTTAGGAAAGCTGATATCAATAGAGACATTACGAAATCAGGCAAAGTATAAAGTGAGTGATAGGATTAGATATTTTCAACAGGGTTGAGTTTGAATATATAATCTAAGAAAGAAACAAATATGTAGTGACCAATAGGATTGACATTTGACAGCATTAGGCAACCTGGACATGGATGTTTAGTAATCCATGCTCACTTTTCATTTAGTCTTTGCTACAATCTTAAGTGTGACCTTTGCTTTTTTTGTCCAGAATATTACTGTGATAAAACGTACATGTAGATCAGGTGACATCACTCTTTCTTCCTCCATTTCTGGCAGCAACATATTCAAGACGTATAAATTAGTAATGGGGTAAAAAGAGGTGTACCCTTTGTCTGTGCATATAGAGATAATGCATGAATAGACCATACTGTGAATAAATAATATATCTGGTTCTGACTTTAAATAATGGATTGAAATTATATCTGAAAAAATACAGGAAATCTTATATTGACATACAAACATTCATTCCAACCAGTTATATATCTAATGGCCACATTAAGGTTATGGTTTATCATGAAGGGTGTGTGAGTTTTGCTTCAAAAGTGATTATGGAAATCGAAAATAATGTGTTTGGAAAGAAGTCTCATGAAAAGACCAGTCAAGAAACCTGGAGGAATACATGTTTCATGAAGCAGGAAGTGATTGTGAAACAAATGCGTATAAATTTGTGAACTTGTGGATGAAGTATATATTTCCTATGATTTGTAAAAACTGAAGAAATAGTAATGTACCAGTGTTGAATGAAAATAAACGTCAGAATACACATCATGTCCCATAGGAATCTACTTGATTGATGTTAATCTGGGTCAGTTACTGTACAAATATTAGGATTTGTAAGCACCATTTACTGAAGTTAGTTTTCAGAACTATGAAACAAATGTGTATTTCAGGTGGATGAATATTTCTGAGAATAATTTTGTGAAAAGTTTATTATAAATCCACATTTTTGAACATGGATGAACTTAGGGAGTGTATTTAAGAAACATATATTTCATATTTTAAAAATCAGGACAGTGTATATATATATATATTCATAATTATATATATGTGTATATACATATATATGTGTATACACACACACACACACACACACACACACACAACACACACACACAGACATTAAAATGTAGGAATATATATGCCAATCGAAGTTCATCATAAATTATAGAGCATCCACAGATGCAAAAATATTTATTTTACTGAACAAGGATTTATGTATAATGTTGTTATACTAGAAAGCTCACCCATAGTTTGAATTTTCAGTTCCAACAGCGTTTAGAGGAGTGATCTCTTCTCACAAGTTGTATCTGCCAAGTCAGTCACCTCACAAAAATGAACGTGTGATACCAGGTAGAATTCTATATAAGAATATAAAAATACATGTGGTGAGTAGGCTACAGAGAAAGGGAGAGGAATTTACATATTTGTTAACTTTAACAACACATGGAGAACTATTTCAATTAAAAATTGACTAGATTTATAACACCTACCATTTATCATGCAAATGGCAAGTCCAACTATACCCCATGCCTCCTCTAAACTGCTTGTATTTCTATTATGTTTGGGTTGTTTTTCTCCATCATGTTTGAATTAGTAGACAGAGTATAGTAGGGTATGGGTCATTGTCAGGGATTCAGTATATTCAATGGAATATAGGAAAATGAATCCAATGTGTATAAAATATATGCTACACAATTATCTTCCCACTCTCATCCAGAACAATGCCTTTACATTACCTTCAACCCAAGTAAGACACAATTAGAGTAGAAGAGTTTGAAAATCCGTGAATGCATATCTGGGGTGGAAACAATACTAAGAAACAAATAAGTATTTCAGGTGGATGAATATTTCTGAGAATAATCTTGTGAAAAGTTGATTATAAATCCAAAACATAAATATGAATGAATTTAGGAAGTGTGTAATAAGACACATATTTCATGTTTTGAAAAATCTTGAGAGTGTATATATATATATATATATATATATATATATATATATATATATATATATTTATATACACAAACAGAGAGAGACATTAAAAATTGCAATATATATGCCAAACGAAATTCACCATGAAATGTATATCATCCACAGATCCAAATATATTCATTTTACTGAACATTGATTTATGTATAATGTTGTTCAACTAGGAAGCTCACTCACATTTGAATTAAATGTTCAAGCAGCATTTAGGAGGAGTGATCTCTTCTTCCAATTTGTATCTGCCAAGTCAGCCACCTCACAAGAATGTACGTGTGGTACCAGGTAGGATTCTATATGTGCATATAAAAATACGTGTGCTGAATAGGCTACAGAGAAAGGGGGACAGGAATTCACTTATTTGTTAACTTTAAAAACGCATGGAGAACTATTTCAACAAATAATTGACTAGATTTATAACTGCTACACTATACCATGCAAAAGGCAACTCCAACTATAAAACATACCTCCTCTAAACTGCCTGTATTTCTATTCTGTTTGTGTTATTGTTCTCCATCATATTAGGATTAGTAGTCAGAGTCTAATAGGGTATATGTTAGTTTCAGGGATTCAGCATTTCTAATGGAAAATAGGAAATTGAATCCAATGTGTATGCAAATATGTGCTACACAAAATTCTTCCCACTTTCATCCAGAACAATGCCTTGACATTACATTCTCCTCAAGTAAGACACAATTAGAGGATAAGAGTTAGAAAATCTGTGAATATATATCTGGAATGGAAAATACTCAGGAGTTTACAACTTTGGAGGTGGTACAGAAGATTCTAAAAGTAAGGGACAGGGTAAACATTCCACAAACATGCAGCTCTGCTGGCCTAAATACTTTTTGAGAAACTGCCTCTAAGGGTGGGCACTTGAAATATTTGATGTTCTGAGGAGATTTAGTTCCTTTGTAGAGAGACCATCAAAGCTGGGTCTGCATCTATGTTACTTGGAGGACATGGTTTCTTATTATCCAATGAACATGAGGCAGCAGTGCTGAATTCTCTCTTTGTAGGTAAACTATGGACACTGGGGTCTAAGTGTCTTTCAGTGTGGACTGTGAAGCCAATTGGTCATCCTCCACTTTTCGTGGTGTTTCTCGCTGCTCCACTGGGAGTTTGGTATTTGCTTCAAGAAATACAAGGAGTTAAAATGGGACAGAGTGGTGGAGGGAGTTCTTTAAGGTGTGGTGAGTCAGGGTCTTCAGGAGAATGCACCAACCCAGGTTCTATCCCACGTAGATTGCCCCCTTGAGAATAGCAATATGATTCTGAACATTGCAGTGAATCCTCTCCATATAACAAGATGCCTTTACATATATGGGTCTGCTGGCTGCACCATGTCAGTCACAAGCCATTTGGAAGCCAATGGCTGATCCACATGGCCACAACACAGATGTTTTATCACACAATTGCATACCACTGCTCTAGGCCAACTACTCACCAGGCTCCAACTTACTGGCATATCTGTTCTGCACCATTTTCATGGAACAAAGTCAATCAAGGCAGTGTCTGGTATACTCAGGATCAGAAACAAGACATCCAAAGTTTTTCCAGTGCCAGCTGAACATGAAAATATCAAAAATTTCATGGTAATTTTCTAGCCATTTTTCACGAATGAAGTTTGCGGTTCTCAGGGCTTCAATTAATTAAGGAACCATTAAATGGTGAAGAAGCTAATTTCAATGAAAGCACTGGAGCACTCTCACAGGCATGGTTTCCCTAAAGGTGGCCAAAATGTCACATGAAGCCAGGCCCATTGAGATCTACAATGTGAGGTTCATGTGTGTTTTAAACTCAAATATGGCTACCAAGTCTTTAAGAAAAATTGTATGTAATATCTGGGCTGAAATTCCCAGTGTTCTGTGGAAATCCAACCTGGGCCTAGATCTCAGGTTCCAAGGGCGACTCTCATGTGTGGCCTCCTAAAATCCCAACACAATTCATGGCAATACTTCTCTGAGGTCAGTTAAAGAACTCAGTCTCTAAGGCGAATCACACCAGAGTTCAAGCCCAGTGGAACAGTCATCTCTTCCAACCGCCACACAAATGACCACAATTGAAACCAAAACAGTCCCACATGGTCCTCATCTTCTTCCATATAGACACTCCTTATAACGTCTGGCTGGAGTTTTCAATGAGGTCCACAGTCCAAGTCAGTGTCCAAATTAAGGTCCTGTTCCCCTCATTTGTCTAACATCAAGGTGGCCTGGACACACTTCCTGTAAACCAGGAGTGATCAAATAGGCCTGCCATTAATACTGCTCGGCTTTTTCAATTTGAGGCCTTCTGACTCTGTGGTTTAGATTCTTTATGTGAATTAGAGTCATGAGAAAACCCAAGCCCCTGTGCAGAGATTTGAAGAACTAATTTGGCCCAAAGGATTCCTATTCTCCCTTGATGGAATTCAGGATCCTAACAGAGGAAGGTAAAAGAATTCATTCACAATGAGTGAATATTTGAAATTTTGGTTTTGGATGGACACATGGGATCTTTCTTTTAATCCATCAGGTGCTAAGAATCTAAGCCACTGCCTCACACAGGGCCAAGAGGCTGATTCAGACACATCCTTTTCCAAAGCAATTAAGCAAAGAGCCACAGGTGATGCCCATTCATTTCCATTTGAAAACTGTTTTCTTCAGGGTTCACAAAGGTGTGGCCTGAGGCAAAGACCTTCCTGACACTCAGAGCAACAGAAAAATAGGTAAGCAAAAGGCCCAAAGCAGGGTTTCTCTACTGAGACTTTCTTTGTCACACTGATATCTGAGTTTTCTGAGATGCTTGCTATTCCCTTCAGCTACCCATTATTTGGCAATGTCACAGAGCTTGGAGGTGGTACATATCTTGGACAGAAAACCATGAGCCTGCTCTGAAGAGTTGCCAGAATTCAGGAAGAAAACAGGAACTCCGGAAGATAGTAGGTGTTGCCCGTCCCTAAAGCAACCTGCAGTCCACTCATAAATTGGGCAGGATGAATGTTGGCAAGCTTTCTACTAGACAGGACACATCCATTGATGCATTATCTTTTATAATGTCTACAACCACGGACACAGTGGGATACACAGGCATACAAACAATCGCCTTGTCAAATGACTTACTATAAACAGTCCACTCCAAAACAAACAAACCGCCTTTCTTACCTATTCTCAGAACATGAGACTAAACCACAAAATCACAACCACACCCACAACGACACCTCCTTTATTCAAGTAGGTCTGTGACTAATTGGAATGTACTCTGACTGATGGGCCATACTATGTTTCCTTGAAATGGCCTGTCCTTCTCAGATCGGGTCTCCTTGGCCAACACTGTGAAGTTTTCAGGAGCCAGTGGTGAGCCACTACCTGCTTTCTCAGGAAATTCCCCTTTTCAGAGCTCTCCTGGCATTTGGCAATCCTCACATCAGTAGGTACCAGGAAGACTTACTCTGTCCTTGGTTATTCCAAACAACTGAGCCCACTGGGAAAGAAACTGGGACTGACTCTGGGTGCCTGGCTTCCTGGATCCCAAGTTCAGAGAGATCCGTCATCAAGGAAGAGAGGTAGGTCACTTCATTCAGGAACTGAATGAGGTTACTTCCGTGGCAACCACTTTGTCCTAACAATTGCTTTCAAGGGTCCCATGAGATGGAGGCTGCCCCTACTTCCTGTGACACTTTCACAAGTTAGATTGGTATATCAACCATTGGCACCTGGGAACAGCTCTCCACACAGGCCTGGTTTGGTCCATCTTCTCTACATTAAGAAGAGAGAAGCTGATTCAGACACAACCCTTCATCCTGACCAGGTTGTTTGCCATGGAGGATGACTTTTGCTCTCTTAGGTCCTCCATAGCTGCTTACAACTTCTCCAGGAATCATTTCTGCATGGACCTTTGAGTTTCTCAGCATGTGGAAGATCCCCTATATTCCTGTATTGTAAGACCAACTCTATCCCTGTTATTCTGTAAAGTTAAATTGACTGAACAGTGTATGGTTAGGTTAACTAACAGGTTCGATTTGGATTAGGAATCTTTCTGCGTGATGAATAATGGTATTGGGAAACTGCGATATTTACAAGAATATATAGGTGAAATATAAGTATGAAAACAGAAATCTAGCTAAGATATGAAGCCCAAAAGGGCATTGGGCCCTTGATTGGGATACATAGCTTTGAATTATGTTCTGCACTGATGTGTCAGGTAAATCGATATACAATGGCTTAGGTCCTTGTACCATGGATGATTAAATGTAGAAGAGAACTTCCAGTCAAAAGGGATAGTCGGTAGGATTCGGAAGATTCTCAGTAGTTTTAGAAAGAAGAGTGAGTATAGGATTTGGACCAAATGTTGTTTAGCAATAGGGTTTCCGGTAGACAGTGAATGTTAATGTCAGGACAAGTGAAGAGACTGTCACAATGATGAACTGGGGAAAATAGTTAGGAAAGCTGATATCAATAGAGACATTACGAAATCAGGAAAGTATAAAGTGAGTGATAGGATTAGATATTTTTAACAGGGTTGAGTTTGAATATATAATCTAAGAAAGAAACAAATATGTAGTGACCAATAGGATTGACATTTGACAGCATTAGGCAACCTGGACATGGATGTTTAGTAATCCATGCTCACTTTTCATTTAGTCTTTGCTACAATCTTAAGTGTGACCTTTGCTTTTTTTGTCCAGAATATTACTGTGATAAAACGTACATGTAGATCAGGTGACATCACTCTTTCTTCCACCATTTCTGGCAGCAACATATTCAAGACGTATAAATTAGTAATGGGGGTAAAAAGAGGTGTACCCTTTGTCTGTGCATATAGAGATAATGCATGAATAGACCATACTGTGAATAAATAATATATCTGGTTCTGACTTTAAATAATGGATTGAAATTATATCTGAAAAAATACAGGAAATCTTATATTGACATACAAACATTCATTCCAACCAGTTATATATCTAATGGCCACATTAAGGTTATGGTTTATCATGAAGGGTGTGTGAGTTTTGCTTCAAAAGTGATTATGGAAATCGAAAATAATGTGTTTGGAAAGAAGTCTCATGAAAAGACCAGTCAAGAAACCTGGAGGAATACATGTTTCATGAAGCAGGAAGTGATTGTGAAACAAATGCGTATAAATTTGTGAACTTGTGGATGAAGTATATATTTCCTATGATTTGTAAAAACTGAAGAAATAGTAATGTACCAGTGTTAAATGAAAATAAACGTCAGAATACACATCATGTCCCATAGGAATCTACTTGATTGATGTTAATCTGGGTCAGTTACTGTACAAATATTAGGATTTGTAAGCACCATTTACTGAAGTTAGTTTTCAGCACTATGAAACAAATGTGTATTTCAGGTGGATGAATATTTCTGAGAATAATTTTGTGAAAAGTTTATTATAAATCCACATTTTTGAACATGGATGAACTTAGGGAGTGTATTTAAGAAACATATATTTCATATTTTAAAAATCAGGACAGTGTATATATATATATATATATATATATATATATATATATATATATATATTCATAATTATATATATGTGTATATACATATATATGTGTGTATATATATATATATATATATATATATATATATACACACACACACACACACACACACCCACACACACACACAAAACACACACACAGACATTAAAATGTAGGAATATATATGCCAATCGAAGTTCATCATAAAATATATAGCATCCACAGATGCAAAAATATTTATTTTACTGAACAAGGATTTATGTATAATGTTGTTATACTAGAAAGCTCACCCATAGTTTGAATTTTCAGTTCCAACAGCGTTTAGAGGAGTGATCTCTTCTCACAAGTTGTATCTGCCAAGTCAGTCACCTCACAAAAATGAACGTGTGATACCAGGTAGAATTCTATATAAGCATATAAAAATAAATATGCTGAATAGGCTACAGAGAAAGGGAGAGGAATTTACATATTTGTTAACTTTAACAACACATGGAGAACTATTTCAATTAAAAATTTTTAGATTTATAACACCTACCATTTATCATGCAAATGGCAAGTCCAACTATACCCCATGCCTCCTCTAAACTGCTTGTATTTCTATTATGTTTGGGTTGTTTTTCTCCATCATGTTTGGATTAGTAGACAGAGTATAGTAGGGTATGGGTTATTGTCAGGGATTCAGTATATTCAATGGAATATAGGAAAATGAATCCAATGTGTATAAAATATATGCTACACAATTATCTTCCCACTCTCATCCAGAACAATGCCTTTACATTACCTTCACCCCAAGTAAGACACAATTAGAGTAGAAGAGTTTGAAAATCCGTGAATGCATATCTGGGGTGGAAACAGTACAAAGAAACAAATACGTATTTCAGGTGGATGAATATTTCTGAGAATAATCTTGTGAAAAGTTGATTATAAATCCACAACATAAATATGAATGAATTTAGGAAGTGTGTAATAAGACACATATTTCATGTTTTGAAAAATCTTGAGAGTATATATATATATATATATATATATATATATATATATATATATATATTTATATACCCACAAAGAGAGAGACATTAAAAATTGCAATATATATGCCAAACGAAATTCACCATGAAATGTATATCATTCACAGATCCAAATATATTCATTTTACTGAACATTGATTTATGTATAATGTTGTTCAACTAGGAAACTCACTCACATTTGAATTATCAGTTCAAGCAGCATTTAGGAGGAGTGATCTCTTCTTCCAATTTGTATCTGCCACGTCAGCCACCTCACAAGAATGTACGTGTGGTACCAGGTAGGATTCTATATGTGCATATAAAAATACGTGTGCTGAATAGGCTACAGAGAAAGGGGGACAGGAATTCACTTATTTGTTAACTTTAAAAACGCATGGAGAACTATTTCAACAAATAATTGACTAGATTTATAACTGCTACACTATACCATGCAAAAGGCAACTCCAACTATAAAACATACCTCCTCTAAACTGCTTGTATTTCTATTCTGTTTGTGTTATTTTTCTCCATCATATTAGGATTAGTAGTCAGAGTCTAATAGGGTATATGTTAGTTTCAGGGATTCAGCATTTCTAATGGAAAATAGGAAATTGAATCCAATGTGTATGCAAATATGTGCTACACAAAATTCTTCCCACTTTCATCCAGAACAATGCCTTGACATTACATTCTTCTCAAGTAAGACACAATTAGAGGATAAGAGCTAGAAAATCTGTGAATATATCTGGAATGGAGAATACTCAGGAGTTTACATCTTTGGAGGTGGTAGAGAAGATTCTAAAAGTAAGGGACAGGGTAAACATTCCACAAACATGCAGCTCTGCTGGCCTAAATGCTTTTTGAGAAACTGCCTCTAAGGGTGGGCACTTGAAATATTTGATGTTCTGAGGAGATTTAGTTCCTTTGTAGAGAGACCATCAAAGCTGGGTCTGCATCTATGTTACTTGGAGGACATGGTTTCTTATTATCCAATGAACATGAGGCAGCGGTGCTGAATTCTCTCTTTGTAGGTAAACTATGGACACTGGGGTCTAAGTGTCTTTCAGTGTGGACTGTGAAGCCAATTGGTCACCCTCCACTTTTCGTGGTGTTTCTCGCTGCTCCGCTGGGTGTTTGGTATTTACTTCAAGAAATACAAGGAGTTAAAATGGGACAGAGTGGTGGAGGGAGTTCTTTAAGGTGTGGTGAGTCAGGGTCTTCAGGAGAATGCACCAACCCAGGTTCTATCCCACGTAGATTGCCCCCTTGAGAATAGCAATATGATTCTGAACATTGCAGTGAATCCTCTCCATATAACAAGATGCCTTTACATATATGGGTCTGCTGGCTGCACCATGTCAGTCACAAGCCATTTGGAAGCCAATGGCTGATCCACATGGACGCAACACAGAGGTTTTATCAGACAATTGCATACCACTGCTCTAGGCCAACTACTCACCAGGCTCCAACTTACTGGCATATCTGTTCTACACCATTTTCATGAAACAAAGTCAATCAAGGCAGTGTCTGGTATACTCAGGATCAGAAACAGGACATCCAAAGTTTTTTCAGTGCCAGCTGAACATGAAAATATCAAAAATTTCATGGTAATTTTCTAGCCATTTTTCACGGATGAAGTTTGCGGCTCTGCGGGCTTCAATTAATTCAGGAACCATTAAATGGTGAAGAAGCTAATTTCAATGAAAGCACTGGAGCACTCTCACAGGCATGGTTTCCCTAAGGGTGGCCAAAATGTCACATGAAGCCAGGCCCATTGAGATCTACAATGTGAGGTCCATGTGTGTTTTAAACTCAAATATGGCTGCCAAGTCTTTATGAAAAATTGTATGTAGTATCCGGGCTGAAATTCCCAGTGTTCTGTGGAAATCCAACCTGGGCCTAGATCTCAGGTTCCAAGGGCGACTCTCATGTGTGGCCTCCTAAAATCCCAACACAATTCATGGCAATACTTCTCTGAGGTCAGTTAAAGAACTCAGTCTCTAAGGGGAATCACACCAGAGTTCAAGCCCAGTGGAACAGTCATCTCTTCAAACCGCCACACAAATGACCACAATTAAAACCAAAACACTCCCACATGGTCCTCATCTTCTTCCATTTAGACACTCCTTATAACGTCTGGCTGGAGTTTTCAATGAGGTCCACAGCCCAAGTCAGTGTCCAAATTAAGGTCCTGTTCCCCTCATTTGTCTAACATCAAGGTGGCCTGGACACACTTCCTGTAAACCAGGAGTGATCAAATAGGCCTGCCATTAGTACTGCTCGGCTTTTTCAATTTGAGGCCTTCTGACTCTGTGGTTTAGATTCTTTATGTGAATTTGAGTCATGAGAAATACCAAGCCCCTCTGCAGAGATTTGAAGAACTCATTTGGCCCAAAGGATTCCTATTCTCCCTTGATGGAATTCAGGATCCTAACAGAGGAAGGTAAAAGAATTCATTCACAATGAGTGAATATTTGCCATTTTGGTTTTGGATGCACACATGGGACCTTTCTTTTGATCCATCAGGTGCTGAGAATCTAAGCCACAGCCTCACACAGGGCCAAGAGGCTGATTCAGACACATCTTTTTTCAAAGCAATTAAGCAAAGAGCCACAGGTGATGCCCTTCATTTCCTTTTGAAAAAATGTTTTCCTCAGGCTTCCCAAAAGGGTGGCCAGAGGCAAAGACATCCTGACATTCAGGGCAACAGAACAATAGGTTAGCAAAAGAGCCAAAGCAGGGTTTCTCCACTGAGACTTTTCTGGTCACACTGATATCTGAGTTTTCTGAGATGTTGGCCATTCCCTTCAGATATCCAGTACATGGCCATGTGACAGAGATTGGAGGTGGTACATATCTTGGACACAAACCCAAGAGCATATTCTGAAGAGTTGTCAGAATTCAGAAAGAAAACAGGGACTTAAAAAGGTAGTAGGTGTTGCCTATCGATATGGAAACCACACTCCATTCATTAAATGGGCAGGATGAATACTGGGAAGCTTTCTACTAAAGAGGACACATGCATTGATGCATTCTCTTTTATAATGTATACAACCACGGACACAGTGGGATACACAGAAATAGAAACACTCACCATGTAAAACGACTTATTAGAAACAGTTCACTCCAAACCAAAGAAACCTCCTTTTCTACCTATTCTCAGAACAGAGACAAAACCACACACCCACACTCAAAAAGACACCTCCTTCCCCAAAGTAGGGCTGTGATTATCCGGAGTGTCCTCTGACAGGTTTGCCATACTATGTTCCCCGTTAATGGTCTGTCCTGTCTCAGATCTGGTCTCCTTGTCCAACTCTGTGAAGCAGTCAGGAGCCAGGGGTGAGCCACTACATACTTAGTCAGGAAAGGCCCGTGTTCAGATCTTTCCTGGCATTTGGCCATCCTCACATCTGTCAGTACCAAGAAGACTGACTCTGTCCTTGGTGATTCCAAACAAATGAGACCACTTGGACTGGGACTGGGACTGGCTCTGGTGCTTGGTTTCCTCGGTCCCAAGTTCAGAAAGTTCCATCAACAAGGAAGTGAGGTAGGTCACTTCCTTCAAGAACTGAATGAGGTCACTGCCTTGGCCACCACTTTGTCCTAACAGTTGCTTCCAAGGGTCCCATGAGATGGAGGCTGCCCCTACTTCCTTTGACACTTTCACAACTTAGAATGGTATATCAACCTTAGGCACCTGGGAACAGCTCTCCACACAAGCCTGGTTTGGTCCATCTTCTCTACATTAAGAAGAGAGAGGCTGATTCAGACACAACCCTTCATCCTGACCAGGTTGTTTGTCATGGAAAATGACTTTTTGTCTCTCAGGTCCTTCATTGCTGCCTACATCTTCTCCAGGGATCATTTCTGCATGGACCTTTGAGGTTCTTAACAGGTGGAGCATCCCCTACATTCCTGTATTGTAAGAACAATCTGTCTCTGCTCTTCTGTAAAGTTAGATTGAGTGAACAGTGTATGGTTAGGGTTAATTTCATGTTCGATTTGGGTTAGGAATCATTCTGCTGGGTGAATAATGGTACTGGGAACCTGTGATATTTGTAAGAATATCGAGGTTAAATATATGTATGAAAACAGAAATTAAAGTAAGATTTGAATCCCAGAAGGGCTTTGGGCAGTTGATTGGGATATTTAGCTTTGAATTGTGCACATATGTCTCAAATAAATCGATATACAATGGCAGAGGAACTTGAACCTTGGATGATTGAATGCTGAAGAGAACATCCAGTCAAAAGGTATTGTCGGTAGGATTAAGAAGATAGTCGTTATGTTTAGCAAGTAGAGTTAGTATAGGATATGTAACAAAAGTTCTTTAGCAATTTTTTTTCGGGCAGTGAGTGAATATAAATGTCAGCACATATGAAGAAATCAGACACAATGATGAAATGGGGAAAATTTGTAGAAAAGCAGATATCAATAGAGACATTAGGAAATCAGGCAAAGTATAAAGTGAGTGATAGGATAAGACATTTTCAACAGGGTTGAGATTGAATATCTAATCTTAGGAAGAAACAAATATGTAGGTCACCAATAGGATTGACATTTGAGAGCATTAGGCAACATGGACATGGATGTTGTTAGTAATCCATGTTCACTTTCCATTTAGACTTTGGTACAATCCTAAGTGGGACTTTTGCATTTTGTTTCCAGAATATTACTGTGATAAAATGTGTATGTAGATCAGATGACATGATTATTTCTTCCACCATTTCTAGGAGCTGTATTTTGAAGACGTATAAATTAGCATTGGGGGTAAAAAGAGGTGTACCCTGTTTCTATGAATATACAGATAATGCATGAATAGACCTTAATTTCAATAAATAATATAACTTGTTCCCCTTTAAGTAATGGATTGAATTGATATCTGAAAATATATAAGAAATCTTATATTGATATGCATTCATTCATGACAACCAGTTATACACCTAATGTTAATATTAGGTTACGGTTTATAATGAAGTTTGTGTGAGTTTTGCTTCAAAAGTGATTATGGAAATCGAAAATAATGTGTTTGGAAAGAAGTCTCATGAAAAGGCCAGTCAAGGAACACCGAGGAATTCATGAGTTCTGAAGAAGGAAGTGATTGAAATTGAAAAAAATGACGATAAATTTGCTTACTTGTGGATGAAATATTATAATATGATGTGAATAAACTGAAGAAATAGTAATGTACCAGTGTTGAATAAAAATGAACATCAAAATACACATCATGTCCCACAGGAATCTACTCTCATTGATGTTAAACTGTGTCAGTTACTGTAGAAATATTAGGATTTCTTTGCACCATTCACCAAAGTTAGTTTTCTTTTTTTTTAATTTTTATTTATGCTTGTTCAAAACATTACATAGTTCTTGATATATCATATTCCACACTGTGATTCAAGTAGGTAATGAACTCCCATTTTTACCCCGTAAACAGATTGCAGAATCACATCAGTTACACATCCATTGATTTACATATTGCCATACTAGTGTCTGTCGTATTCTGCTGCCTTTCCTAACCTCTACTATCCCCCTCCCCTTACCTCCCCTCCCCTCTTCTCTCTCTACCTCTTTACTGTAATTCATTTCTCCCCCTTGTTTAATTTTTTCCTTTCCCTCACCTCCTCTTGTATGTAATTTATATAACCCTGAGGGTCTCCTTTTATTTCCATGCAATTTCCCTTCTCTCTCCCTTTCCCTTCCTCCTCTCATCCCTGTTTAATGTTAATTTTCTTCTCATTCTATTCGTCCCTACTCTGTTCTTAGTTACTCTCTTTATATCAATAAAGACATTTGGCATTTGGTTTTACGGATTGGCTAGCTTCACTTAGCATAATCTGCTCTAATGCCATCCATTTCTTTGCAAATTATATCATTTTGTCATTTTTTAATGCAGAGTAATATTCCGTTGTGTATAAATGCCACATTTTTTATCCATTCATCTATGGAAGTGCATCTAGGTTGGTTCCACAGTCTTGCTATTGTAAATTGTGCTGCTATGAACATCAATGTAGCAGTGTCCCTGTAGCATTTTTTTTTAGGTCTTTAGGGAATAGACTGAGAAGGGGAATACCTGGGTCAAATGGTGGTTCCATTCCCAGTTCTACAAGAAATCTCCATACTGCTTTCCAATTTGGCTGCACCAATTTGCAGTCCCACCAGCAATGTACAAGTTTACCCTTTTCTCCACATCCTCACCAGCACTTGTTGTTGTTTGAGTTCATAATAAATATCTGGAATGGAAAATGCTCAGGAGTTCACAACCTTTAAGGTGGTAGAGGAGTTTCCAAAAGTAAGGGACAGGGTAAATACCACAAACATGGAGCTGTGTCGGCCTTAAGACTTCTTGAGAAAATGCCTCTGAGGTTGGGCACTTGAAATATATGTTGTTGTCAGGAGCTTTAGCTTCCTTTGTAGTGAGACCATCAAAGCTGAGTCTGCATCTATGTGACCTGAAGAACATGGTTTTTTATTTTCCTATAAACACGAGGCAGCAGTGCTGAATTCTCTCTTTGTAGGCAAACTGGGGCTACTGGGGGCTAAGTGTCTCCCCGTGTGGACTGTGAAGCCATTTGATCATCCTTCACATTTCGTCATGTTATTTGATGCTGCACTGAAAGTTTGGTATTTACTTTACGAAATAAAGGAGTTTAACTGCGATACAGTGCTGCAGGGCGTTCTGTCAAGTGTTGTGGTCAGGATCGGCAGGAGAATGTACCAAGCAGGCTTCTATCACACATAGTTGCCCCCTTGACCATAGCAATATGATTCTGAACATTGCCCTGAAACCTCTCCATTCAACAAGATGCCTTTACATCCAAAGGTCTGCTAGCTGCACATGTCAGTCACAAACCATTTCTAAGCCAATGGCAGATCCACGTGGCCGCACCACAGATGTTTTTTCACACACCTACACTCTACTGCTCTTGGCCCACTACTCAGCAGGCTCCAACTTACTGGCATCTCTTTTCTACACCATTATCATGAAACTCAGTCAAACCAGACACTGTCTTGTATACTCATGATAAGTACCAGGACATCAAATGGTTTTCCAGTTCCAGCTGGTCATGGAAATTTCAAAAATTTCATGGTATTTTCTAGCCATTTTTCAAGGATGAAGTTGGAGGTACTGTGGGTTTCAATTAATTCAGGAACCATTAAATGTTGAGGAAGCTCATTTCAATGGAAGCTCTAGAGAACTCTCACAGGCAAGTCTTCCGAAAGAGTGGCCCAATGTCACATAAAGCCAGCCACATTGAGGTCTACAATGTGAGGTCCATGTGTGTTTTGACTCTCAACTATTGCTTCCAAGTCTTTCAGAATATAATCAAGTGATATCCTCGCTGAGATTCCCAGTGCTCTGTGGAAAGCCACCCTGGGCCTAGATCTCAGTTTCCAAGGGTGACTCTCATGTGTGGCCTCCGAAAATCCCAACACAATTCATGGCAATACTTCTCTAAGGTCAGTTCCAGAACTCTGTCTCCAAGGGGAATCCCACAAGAGTTGAAACCCAGGTGGACACAGTCATCTTTTCCAACTGCCACACAAATGACCACAATTGAAACCAAAACACTCCCACATGGCCCTCATGTTTTTCCATATAGACACTCATCATAACCTCTCGCTGGAGGTTTCCATGAGGGGCGCAGACCAAGACACTGTCCAAAATAAGCTCCCTTGCCCCTAATTTGCCGAAAGTCAGGGTGGCCTACACACCCTTACTGTGAACCAGAACTGATCAAATAGGGATGTAGTTAATACTGTTCTGCTTTTCCAATTTGAGGCCTACTGACTGTCAGGTATAGATTCTTTATGTGATTTGGAGTCATCAGAAAACCCAAGCACTTCTGCAGGGGTTCAAAGAACTCATTTGAACTAAAGGATCCTGATTCTTACTTGATGAAGGTCAGGAATCTAATAGAGGAAGGCAAGAGACTCATTTGCCATTTCTGTTTTGAATGCACACATGGAATCTATCTTTAGATGCATCAGGTGCTGAGAATCTAAGCCACAACCTCACACAGAACCAAGAGGCTGATTCAGACACATCCTTTTACAAAGCAATTAAGCAAATAGCAACATGTGATGCCCATTCATTTTCATTTGAAAACTGTTTTCTTCAGGCTTCACAAAGGGGTGGCCAGAGGCAAAGACCTTCCTGACATTTAGGGCAACAGATAAACAGGTAAGCAAAAGACCCAAAGCAGGGTTTCTCCACTGAGACTTTCCTGGTCACACTGATATCTGAGTTTTCTAAGATGCTCCCCATTCACTTCAGCTATCAAGTACATGGTCATGTCACAGAGCTTGGAGGTTGTATATATCTTGGACACAAAACCATGAGCCTATTCTGGAGAGTGGCCAGAATTCAGGAAGAAAACAGGATCTTAGGAAGATAGTAGGTTTTGCCCATCCAGAAGGCAAGCCGCGGTCCATTCATCAATTGGGCAGGATGAATGTCAGGAAGCTTTCTACTAGACAGGACACATCCATTAATTCATTCTCTTTTCTAATGTCTACAACCACAGACACAGTGGGATACACAGACATAGAAACACTCACATGTCAAACGACTTACTAGAAACAGTGCAATCCAAACCAAACAAACCGCATTTTCTACCTATTCTCAGAACATGTGACAAAACCACAAAACCACAACCACTCCCACAAAGGCACCTCCTTCCCCCAAGTAGGTCTGTGACTATCCAGAGTGTCCTCTGACTGGTGGGCCATACAATGTTCTCCCGAAATGTCCTGTCCTGACTCAGATCTGGTCTCCTTGGCCAACTCTGTGAAGTTGTCAGGAGCCAGCGGTGAGCCACTACCTGCTTTCTCAGAAATGGTCCCTCTTCAGAGCTCTCCTGGCCTTTGGCCATCCTCACATAGGTAGGTACCAAGAAAGACTGACCCTGTCCTTGGTAAAACCGAACAAGTGAGCCTACTGGGAGTGGGACTGGGACTGGCTCTGGGTGCCTGTCTTCATGGATCCCAAGTTCAGAGAATTCCTTCACCAAGGAAGTGAATCAGGTTACTGCCTTGGCAACCAATTTGTCCTAACAGTTGCTTCCAAGAGTCCAATGAGTTGGAGGCTGCCCCTACTTCCAGTGAAACTTTCACAATTTTGCATGGTATATCAACCATAGGCACCCAAAAAAAGCTCTCCAGATAGGCCTGGTTTGGTCCATCTTCTATACATTAAGAAAAGAAATGTTGATTCAGACACATCCCTTCATGCTAACCAGGTTGTTTGTCATGGAAGATGACTTTTGCTCTCTGACGTCATTCATAGCTGCCTACATTTAATCCAGGGATCATTTCTTTAATGACCTTGGAGGTTCTCAGCAAGTGGAAGATCCCCTAATTTCTGTATTGAAAGACCAACTCTGTCCCTGCTCTTCAGTAAAGTTAGATTGAGAGAACAGTGTATGGTCAGGGTTAATAACATGTTCCATTTGGGTTAGGAATCATTCTGCGGGATGAATTATGGTATTGGGAACGTGTGATATTTATAAGAATATAAGTGAATTATAAGTATGAAAACAGACATCTAGGTAATATTTGAAGCCCAGAATTGCATTGGACCCTTAGCTGGGATTCTTAGCTTTGAATTATATTCTGCACAGATGTCTCAGATAAATCGATATACAATGGCATAACTACTTGTACCTTGGTTTATTGAATGTTGAAGAGAACATCCCGTCAAAAAGGGATAATTTGTAGGATTAGTAGAATAGTTGGTAGGTTTTGAAAGAAGAGTGAGTATAGGATTTGGATAAAAAGATCTTTAGCTGTAGGGTTTCGGATAGAGTGAATGTAATTGTCAGCACATGTGGAGAGTCTGTCAAAAGGATGAACTGGGGAAAAAAGTAGGAATGCAGATATCAATTGACATTAGGATATCAGGCAAAGTATAAAGTGAGTGATAGAATTATACATTTTCAACAGGCTTGAGTTTGAATATATAATCTTAGGAAGAAACAAACATGTAGTCACCAATAGGATGAACTTTTGAGAGCATTAGGCAACATGGACATGGATGTTTTCCGTAATCCATGCTCACTTTTCATTTAGGCTTTGATACAAACATAAGTTTGACCTCTTCTTTCTGTGTGCAGAATACTACTGTGGTAAAATGTATATGTAGATCAGGTGACATGAGTATTTCTTCCACCATTTCTGGGAGCAATATTTTGAAGACGTATAAATTATTTTTGGAGGTAAAAATGGTGTACACTGTGTCTATAATTATAGAAAAAATGCATGAATAGACCATACTGTAAATAAATATTATAACGGGTTCTAACTTTAAATAATGGATTGAATTGATATCTGAAAATATACAGAAAATCTTACATTGATATACAATCCTTCATTCCAACCAGTAATATATCTAATGGTTATATCAGCATTATGGTTTTTCATGAAGAATGTGTGAGTTTTGCTTCAAAAGTGATTATGGAAATCGGAAATAATGTGTTTGGAAAGAAGTCTCATGAAAAGACCAGTCAAGAAACCTGGAGGAATACATGTGTTTTGAAGGAGAAAGTGATTGAAAGTGAATCAAATGCCTATATATTTGTGAACTTGTGGATCAAATATATATCCTATGATGTGCATAAACTGAAGAAATAGTAATGTACCACTGTTACATAAAAATGAACGTCAAAATACACATCATGTCCTCTCCCACAGGAATCTACTTGCATTGATGTTAAACTGGGTCAGTTATTGTAGAAATATTAGGATAATGCCGCAGTCTTGCTGGGCACAATCAGGAGCCACTTGCCAAAAGAAACAAACTTTATTTTTAGAACCACACACGCCAAACAAAACAGCCTCTCAGGAAAAACCTTCAGAGCCCCAACTGCCACCACTGGCTTCCCAAAACCTCTCCCTCCCACATGAGCCTCTCTCCGCCTCCCACAATCCTCCTGCTCTTGAGGCCGATTGGCTGGGTCATGTGTGCAAAGTCAAAAAAAGTCCCCCAATGAGCAGTTTTGTGGTCTGAAAGGGCAGGGAAACAGCCCATTGAGCATCACCGCAGAGGAGCCAATCAGCTAGTTGTTGCTGGGGCCGCTGTGAGCCAATCATCAGCCGGCAGCTGGAAGTTTGCTGGCAGCAGGAATTTTGCTGGGGCCCCTTCGGCTGTGGCTCTCAACATCTTCCCCTCTCTGTTTAAACAACACGCATGTGGCTTAGGGACCGTGCCTGCCTTAGGTTGTCCAATAGTACATATGGTCTTTACCTGTTAAGTTGGTACCATTGCAATTGGATCTTACCCGTCACTGACTACCCGTCCAGTATAGAGCCACACCTGTGGAGAGGTCTTTGTACCAGCGGGGGTGGGTGAGGTTCTTTGCCTCACTTCTGTTGGCCCCCCCAAATTTTAGCTGGACGATCATGACACGCAGAAGGGAGGAAGATACACCAAGCCAATTGACGGCTCCTTTTGGAAAAATTGTACCACCGATGACATCATCAGCAAATATACCCCAACACTACGACAAGTCGCTGCACCAACAGATAGTTCACAATGCATTTAGGTGAGTTCACATGTGTCCAGGCAAGTTCTGCAAGCAGTACAGGGATGGCTATTGCAGAAGCTGTAGACTGGAATTATCTTTGATTTCACCTGCACTGGGATGAAGATAGGAACTCTGGCAATAATGTCTAAAGAAAAAAATTATGCAACATTCCAGAAGGCACTAAAACCAAAAAAAAAAAAACATATGTAACATTCCAGAAGGCACATCAAAAACCAAAATGGCCCAAAAAGCATTCATTGAGGATGAAGTCTCTCACCTTCCTCTGTAAGGTTCCTGACCTCCATAAAATGAGAATAGGGATTTATTGGGTCAAATGAGTTATTCAAAACCCTGCAGAGGGTAGCCAATGGGTTATTGGGTTTTTTCATTACTCCAATTCACATCAAGAATCTATACTCCACAGACAGTAGGCCTCAAATTAGAGAAGCAGAGCAGTACTAAAGTCAGGGTTATTTGATCACTCCTGGTTCACAGAATGGGTCTCCAGGCCACCTTGACTTTAGGCAAATGAGAGGAAAGGGAGATTATTTTGGACACTGTCTTGGGCTGTGCCCCTCAAGGAAACGTCAAGCCAGAGGTTATGATGAGCGTCTATATGGAAGAAGATGAGGGCCATTTGGGAGTTTTTTGGTTTTCCTTGTGGTCATTTATGTGGCAGTCGGAAGAGATGACTGGGTCCACCAGGGCTTGAACTCTGGTGTGATTCCCCTTAGAGACTGAGTTCTGGAACTTACCTCAGAGAAGTATTGCCATGATTTGTGTTGGGATTTTAGGCGGCCACCCATGAGAGTCGCCCGTTGAAACTGAGATCTAGGCCCGGGGTGGCTTTCCACAGAGCACTGGGAATCTCAGACAGAATATCATATGATATTATTTTGAAATACTTGCCAGACATAGTTGAGAGTCAAAACACACATGGACCTCACATTGTAGACCTCAATTGGCCTGGCTTCATGTGACTATTTGGCCACTCTTTGGAAAGCCTTGCCTGTGAGAGTTCTCCAGAACTATCCTTGAAATGAGCTTCCTCAACATTGAATAATTCCTGAAAGAATTGAAACAAATAATGCCTCCAACTTCATCCTTGTAAAATGGCTAGATAAATACCATGAAATTTTTGAAATTCGCATAATGAGGTGGCACTGGAGAACCTTTGATGTCCTGTTGCTGATCATTAGTGTACCAGACAGTGCCTTGATTGATTGGGTATAATGAAAGTGGTGTAGAACAGAGATGCCGGTTAGATGGAGACTGCGGAGTAGTTGGCCCAGAGTTGTGGTGTGCAGGTGTGTGATAAAATATTTATGGTGGTGCCATGTGGATCTGCCATTGACTTCCAAATGGCTTTTAGCTAACATGGTGCACCCAGCAGACCCTTATATGCAAAGGCATCTTGTTATATGGAGAGGTTTCAGGGCAATGTTCAGAATCAGGTTGCTATGCTCAAGGGGGCAAGCTATGTGGGATAGAAGCCGGATTGGTGCGTTCTCCTGGAGACTCTGACCCACCACATGTCATAGAACTCCCTCCAACACTGTGTCCCAGTTGAACTCCTTGTATTTCTTGAAGCAAATACCAAACTCCCAGTTCAGCACCAAGAAACACCATGAAAATTGAAGGATGACTAAATGGCTTCATCGTCCACACAGTTAGACACTTTGGCCCAGTGGCCTCTGTTTACCTACAAAGAGAAAAATCAGCACTGCTGCCTCAGGTTCATTGGAAAATAAGAAACCATGTTCTCCAGGTCACATAGATTCAGACCCAGCTTTGATGGTTTCACTACAAATGAAGACAAAGCTACTGACAACAACATATATTTCAAGTGCCACACCTCAGAGGCAGTTTCTCCAGAAGTATTTTTTCCAGCACACCTCCATGGTTGTGGAGTGTTTACCCAGTTCCTTACTTCTGGAAACTCCTCTACCTGCTCCCAGGTTGAGAACTCCTGAGAATTTTCCATTCCAGATATGTATTCACAGATTTTCTTACTCTTCTCCTCTAATTGTGTCTCACTTGGGGCAAAGGTAATGTCAAGGCATTGTTCTAGGTGAGAGTGGGAAGACTATTGTGTAGCACATATTTGCATACACATTGGATACATTATCCTATTTTCCATTTGAAATACTGAATTCCCGACACTAACCCATACCCTACTAGACTCTGACTACTTATCCTAAAATGATGGAGAAAAAGAAACAGAACAGAATAGAAATACAGGCCTTTTGTAGGAGGCATGGTGTGTACTTGGATTTTCCTTCTCCTTTATCAAGGATATGTGTTATGAATCTAGTCAACTTTTCATTGTAATATTTCTCCATGAGTTTTCAAAGTTAACACATATGTAAATTCCTGTCTCCTTTTCTCTGTAGCCTCTTTAGAACATGTATATTTTTATGCATATATAGACTCCTACCTGGTAACACACGTACATTCTTGTGAGCTCACTGACTTTGGAATATACAAATTATGAGAATAGATAACTTCCCCTAAATACTGATGGAACTGAAAATTCAACCTATGGGTGAGCTTCCTAGTGAACAACATCATACATAAATCCATGTTCAGTAAAATGAATATTTTTAGATATGTGGATGATATATATTTCATGATAAATTTTGATTGGCATATATATTGCTACATTTTATTGTTGTGTGTGTGTATATGTATATATATATATGTATGTATGTATATATATATATATATATATATATATATATATATATTCACGAGATTTTCCAGATTTTCCAAAATATGAAATAAATGTGTCTTATTATACACTCCCTAAATTCATTCAAGTTCATGTATGTGGATTTAAAATCAACATTTTACATGATTATCATCAGTCTGGCTGGGCACAATTCAGGAGCCAATTGTCAAAAGAAACGAACTTTATTTTTAGAACCACACAAACCAAACAAAACAGCTTCTCAGGAAAAACCCTCAGAGCCCAACTGCCACCACAGTCTTCCCACAAGCCTCTCCCTCAACCACAAGCCTCCTCTTTTTGAGGCCGATTGGCTGGGTCACATGGGTGGAGCCAAAAAAGTCCACCAATGAGCAGCTCCGTTGTCTGAAAGGGCAAGGAAACATCCCATTGAGCATCACCACAGAGGAGCCAATCAGCTAGATGTTGCTGGGGCCTCTGTGAGCCAATCATCCACTGGCAGTCTGAATGGGCGGGGAAACAGCTCAATGAGCATCTGCAATGAGCATCACCACAGAGGAGCCAATCAGATAGATGTTGCTGGGGCCGCTGTGAGCCAATCATCAGCCGGCAGCTGGAAGTTTGCTGGCAGTTGGAGGTTTCCTGGGGCCCCTTTGGCTGTGGCTCTCAACATCTCCCCCTCTCTGTTTAAACAACAAGCATGTGGCTTAGGGACCATGCCTGCCTTTGGTTGTTCAAAAGTACATATGGTCCTTACTGGAGAACCTTGGCTGTGGCTATCAACAGGATTTGTATGTACCATTCACTGAAGTTAGTTTTCAGTACTAGGAAACAAATATGTATTTCAGGTGGATAAATATTTCTGCGAAAAATCTTGTGAAAAGTTGATTATAAATCCACATACTTGAACATAAATGAATTTAGGGAGTGTAAATAAGATACATATATTTCATATTTTGAAAAATCTGGAGAGTGTGTGGGTGTGTGTGTGTATACACACACACACACACACAGATATTAAAATGTAGCAACATATATGCAAATCGAAATTCACCATGAAATATACATCAATCACAGATCCAAAAATATTCAATTTTCTTAAAAGGGATTTATGTATAATGTTGTTCTACTAGGAAGCTCACCCATTATTTGAATTTTCAGTTCCAACAGCGTTTAGGAGGAGTGATGTCTTCTCACAAATTGTATCTCCCAAGTCAGTCACCTCACAAGAATGTAGGTGTGACACCAGGTAGGATTTGATATGTGCATATAAAAATACATTGCTAAATAGGCTACAGACAAAGGGAGACAGGAATTCACATATTTGTTAACTTTAAAAACACATGGAGATCTATTTCAATTAAAAATAGACTGGATTTATAACACCTAACATTTATCATGCAAAAGGCAAGATCAACTATACACCATGCCTCGTCTGAACTGCTTGTATTTCAATTCTGTTTGTGTTACTTTTCTGCATCATATTAGAATTAGTAGTCAGAGTCTAGTAGGGTATGGGTTCGTGTCAGGGATTCAGTATTTCGAATGGAAAATTGGAAAATGAATCCAATGTGTATGCAAATATGTGCTACACACAAAAAATTCCCACTCTCATTCAGAACAATGGCTTGAAATAACCACGCCCCATGTAAGAAACAATTAGAGGAGAAGAGTTAGAAAATCTGTGAATACATACATAGAATGGAAAATGCTCAGTAGTTCACAACCTTTGAGGTGGAAGAGACGTTTCCAAACCTTAGGGACAGGGTAAAACTCCACAAACATGGAACTCTGCTGGCCGAAACACTTCTGGAGATACTGACAATGAGGTTGGGTACTTGAAATATATGTTGTTGTCAGAAGCTTTAGCTTCCTTTGTAGTGAGACCATCAAACTTGCGTCTGCATTTTTGTGACCTGGAGGACATGAATTCTTATTGTCCAATGAACATGAGGCAGCAGTGCTGAATTCACTCTTTGTAGCTAAACTGTGGCCACTGGGGGATAAGTGTCTCCCCGTCTGGACTTTGAAATCATTTGGTCATGCTCCACTTTTCGTGGTGTTTCTTGCTGCTGCAGTGGGTGTTTTGTATTTGGTTCATGACATACAAGGAGTTAAACTGGGACACAATGCTGGAGGGAGTCCTGTAACGTATTGTGTGTCAAGGTCTGCAGGAGAATGCACCAACCAGGCTTCTATCCCTCATTGCTTGCCCCCTTTACCATAGGAACTTGATTCTGAATATTTCCCTGAAAACTCTCCATGTAACATGATGCCTTTACATACAAAGTTCTGCTAGCTGCACCATGTCAGTCACAAGCCATTTGAAAGCCAATGTAAGATCCACATGACCCCACCACAGATGTATTGTCACACACCTTCACACAACTGCTCTAGGCCCACTACTCAGCAGGCTCCAACTTACTGGCATCTCTGTTCTACACCATTTTCATGAAACGCAGTCAATGAAGGCATTTTCTGGTACACTCATGATCAGGAACAGGACATCCAAAGGTTCTCCAGTGCCACCTGGTCATGGAAATTTCAAAATTTGGTGGTAGTTATCTAGCCATTTTTGAAGGATGAAGTTGGAGGCACTGTGGGTTTAAATTCATTCAGGAGCCATTAAATATTGAGTAAGCTCATTTCGATGAAAGCTCTGGAGAACTCTCACAGGAAAGGCTTCCCAAAGAGTGGCCCAAGGTCACATGAAGCCAGGCCCATTGAGGTCTACAATGTGAGGTCCATGTGTGTTTTGACTCTCAACTATGGCTGTCAAGTCTTTCAAAATAAAATCATGTGATATCCTTGCTGAGATTCTCAGTGCTCTGTGGACAGGAACCCTGGGCTTAGATCTCAGTTTCCAAGGGTGACTCTCATGCATGGCCTGCTAAAATCCCAACACAATTCATGGCAATACTTCTCTGAGGTCAGTTCCAGAACTCAGTCTCTAAGGTAAATCACACCTGAGTTCAATCCCAGGTGGACCCAGTCATCTCTTCCAAATGCCACACAAATGACCACAATTAAAACCAAAACACTCCCACATGGCCCTCATCTTCTTCCATATAGACACACATCATAACCACTGGCTGGTGGTTTTCATGAGTTGCGCAGCCTAAGACAGTATCCAAAATAAGCTCCCTTGCCCCTCATTTGCCTAAAGTCATGGTGGCCTGGACACCCTTCCGGTGAACCATGAGTGATCAAAAAGGCTTGCTGTTAATACTGCTTCGATTTTCCAATTTTAGGCCTACTGACTCTTGGGTTTAGATTCTTAATGTTAAATGGAGTCATGAGAAAAACCAAGCACCTCTGGGCTAGCCTCTTCAGGGCTTTGAAAAACTCATTTGATCAAAAAGATCTTGATTCTCACTTGATGGAGGTCAGGATCCTTAGAAGAATTCGAGAGACTTCATCCACAATGACTGCTCTTTTGGCCATTTTGGTTTTGGATACACAAGAGATCTTTCTTTAGATCCCTCAGGTTCTGAGAATCTAGGCCACAGCCTCACAGGGGGCCAAGAGCCTGAATCAGACACATCCCATTCCAAAGCAATTAAGCAAAGAGCCACAGGTGATTCCCATTTATTTCCATTTGAAAACTGTTTTCTTCATGCTTCACAAAGGGGTGGCCTGAGGCAAAGATGTTCCTGACATTCAGTGCAACAGAACAATAGGTAAGAAAAATTCCCAAAGCAGGGTTTCTCCACTGAGACTTTCCTGGTCACACTGATATCTGAGTTTTCTGAGATGCTCACCATTCCCTTCAGCTATGTAGTACATGGCCATGTCACAGAGCTTGGAGGTGGTACATATTTTGGACAAAAAACCATCAGTCTATTCTTGTGAGTGCCCACAATTCAGGAAGAAAACAGGAACTTAGGAAGATAGTAGGTGTTGCCCATCTATAAGACAAGCCACAGTCCATTCATAAATCGGGCAGGATGAATGCTGAGAAGATTTCAACTAGACAGGACTCATCCATTGATGCATTTTCTTTTCTAATGTCTACAACCAGGGGCACAGTGGGATACACTGATATCCAAACACATGCCTTGTCAAACGACTTACTACAAACAGGTCCCACCAAAACAAACAAACCGCCATTCCTACCTATTCTCAGAAGATGAGACAAATTCACAAATCCCCACCCACACCCACAAAGACACCTCCTTCCCCCAAGTTGGTCTGTGACTATCTGGAGTTTCCACTGACTCGTGGGCCATAGTATGTTCCAAATAAATGGCCTTCCTGTCTCAGACCTGCTTTCCTTGTGCAACTCTGTGAATTTGTCAGGAGCCAGCAGTGTGCCACTACCTGCTTTCTCAGGAAAAACCCCTCTTCAGAGCTTTCCTGCGTTTTGGACATCCTCACATCAGTAGGTACCAAAAATGAATGTCTGTGTCCTTGGTAAATCCAAACAAGGAGACCACTGGGACTGGGACTGGACTGGCTATGGGTTCCTGTCTTCCTGGATCCCAAGTTCAGAGAGTTCCATCACCAAAGAAGTGATGTGAGGTCACTTCCTTCAGGAACTGAATCAGATCACTGCCTTGGCAACCTCTTTGTCCTAACAGTTGCTTCCAAGGCTACCATGAGAAAGAGGCTGCCCCTACTTCCTGTGACACTTTCACAAGTTAGAATGCTATATCAACCATAGGCACCTGGGAGCAGCTCTCCACACAGGCCTGGTTTGGTCCATCTTCTCTACATTAAAAAGAGAGAGGCTGATTCAGAAACAACCCTTCATTCTGACCATGTTGTTTGCCAGGGAAGATGACTTTTGCTCTCTCAGGTCCTTCATAGCTGCCTACATCTTCTCCAGTGATCATTTCTGCATGGAACTTTGTGGTTCTCAGCAGGTGGAAGATCCCCTACATTCCTATATTGTAAGACCAACTCTGTCCCTGCTCGTCTGTAAAGTTAGATTGAGGGAACAGTGTATGGTTAGGGTTAATAACATGTTCGATTTGGGTTAGAAATTATTCTGCTGGATGAATAATTGTACAAGAATAATGAGGTGAAATGTATGTAGGAAAACAGAAATCTAAGTAAAATTTGAAGCCCAGAAGGGGATTGGGCTTCAAGGGATTGTGATACTTAGCATTGGGATCAAGGGATTGTGATACTTAGCATTGAATTATGTTCTGCAGAGATGTCTCAGAGAGATCGATACACAATGGCATAAGACCCTGTACCTTGGATTATTGAATGTAGAAGAGAACATCCAGTCAAAAAGCGTTAATAGGTAGGATTAGGAAGATAGTCAGTAGGTTTAGGAGGAAGAATGAGTATAGGATTTGGAACAAAAGTTTCTTAGCAATAGGGTTTCGATTAGAGTGTGAATGGAAATGTCAGCACATGTGAAGAGTCAGTCACAATGATGAACTGGGGAAAATATGTAGGAAAGCAATGAATAGAGACATTATGAAATCAGGAAAAGTATAAAGTGAGAGAAAGGATTAGATGTTTTCAACAGGGTTGAATTTGAATATATAATCTTAGGAAGAAACAAATATATTGTCACAAATAGGATTGATTTTTGAGAGCATTAGGCAACTTGGACATGGATGTTTTTAGTAATCCATATTCACTTTACATTTAGGCTTTGGTACAAACATAAGTGTGACCTTTTCTTTTTGTGTCCAAATATTACTGTGATAAAATGTATATGTAGATAAGGTGACATGAGTATTTCTTCCATCATTTCTGAGACCAATAATTTGAAGACGTATAAATTAGTATTGGGTTTACAAAGAGGTGTACCCTGTGTCTATGAATATAAAGAAAAAGCATGAATAGACTGTACAGTGAATAAATAATATAACTGGTTTCACTTTAAATCATGGATTGAATTGATATCTGAAAATATATAAGAAATATTATATTGATACAAAATCATTCATTCCAACCAGTTACACATCTAATGGTAATATTGGGGTTATGGATTATCATGAAGGGTGTGTGAGTTTTGCTTCAAAAGTGATTATGGAAATCGAAAATAATGTATTTGGAAAGAAGTCTCATGAGAAGACCAGTCAAGAAACATGGAGGAATACATGTGTTTCGAAGCAGAAAATGATTGAAAGTGAAACAAATGCCTATAATTTTGTAACTTGTGGATGAAATATATATCTTATAATGTGCATAAACTGAAGAAATAGTAAAATACCAGTGGTGAATAAGAATGAACATAAAAATACACATCATGTCCCATAGGAATCTATTTGCATTAATGAGAAACTGGGTCAATTATTGTAGAAATATTAGGATTTGTATTCACGATTCACTGAAGTTAATTTTCAGTAATAGGAAACAAATAGTATTTCAGGTGGTTGAATATTTCCGAGAATAATCTTGTGAAATGTTGACTATAAATCCACATACATGAACTAGAATGAAATTAAGGAGTGTATAATAAGACACATATATTTAATATTTTAAAACATCTGGAGTGTGTATACACACACACACACACACACATTAAAAAGTAGTAGTATATATGCCAATCGAAATTCATCATGAAATATATATCATCCACAGATCGAAAAATATTCATTTTCCTGAACATGGAATTATGTATAATATTGTTCAACTAGGAAGCTCACAGAGAGGATGAATTTTCAGATCCCACAGTGTTTAGGAGGAGTGATCACTTCTCACAATTTGTATCTGCCAAGTCAGACACCTGACAAGAATGTACGTGTGATACCAGGTAGGATTCTATATATGCATATAAAAATAGATGTGCTGAATAGGCTACATAGAATGGGAGAGAGGAATTCACATTTTTGTTAACTTTAAAAACACATGGAGAACTATATCAATTACAAATTGACTAGATTTATAACACCAACACTTTGTCACGCAAAAGCCGTGTCCAACTATACACTATGCCTCCTCTGATATGCTTGTATTTCTATTCTGTTTGAGTTATTTTTCTCCATCATATTAGGATTAGTAGTCAGAGTATAGTAGGTTATGGGTTAGTGTCAGGGATTCAGTATTTCAAGTAGAAAATAGTAAAATGAATCTAATATGCATGAAAATATGTGCTACAAAAAATATTCCCACTCTCATCCAGAAGAATGCCTTGAAATTATCTTCGCCCCTAGTATGACACAATTAGAGGAGAAGAGTTAGAAAATATGTGAATACATATCTGGACTGGAAAATGCTCAGCATTACACAACTATGGAGGTGGTAGAACAGTTTCCAAAAGTAAAGGACAGTGTAAACCCTCCACAAACATGGAGCTATGCTGGCCCAAAGACTTCTTGAGAAACTGCCTCTGAGTTTGGGTAGTTGAAATATATGTTGTTGTCAGGAGCTTAACTTCCTTTGTAGTGAGACCATCAAAGTTTGGTCTGCATCTATGTGACCTGGAGGACATGGTTTCTTATTTTCCAATGAACATGAGGCTGCAGTGCTGAATTCACTCTTTGTAGCTAAACTGTGGTCACTGGGGGCTAAGTGTCTCCCCATGTGGACTTTGAAGCCATTTGGTCATCCTCCACTTTTCCTGGTGTTTCTTGCTGCTGCACTGGGTGTTTTGTATTTGCTTCACGACATACAAGGAATTCAACTGGGAAACAGTGCTGGAGGGAGTCCTGTAACATGTGGTGGGTCAGGGTCTGCAGGAGAATGCCCCAACTTGGCTTCTATCCCACATTGCTTGCCCCCTTGACCATACCAACCTGATTCTGAACATTGCCCTGAAACCTCTCCATATTACAAGATGCCATTTCATATAATGGTCTGCTGGCTGCACGAAGTCAGTCACAAGCAATTTGGAAGCCAATGTAATATCCACATGGCCACACCACAGATGTATTATCACACACCTGCACACCACTGCTCTAGGCCCACTACTCAGCACGCTCTAACTTACTGGCATCTCTGTTCTACACCATTTTCAAGAAACCCAGTAAATCAAGGCACTGTCTGGTACACTCATGATCAGCAATGGGACATCCAATGGTTATCCAGTGCCACCTGGTCATTGGGAATTTCAAAAATTTTATGATATTTATCTATCCATTTTTCAAGAATGAAGTTGAAGGCACTTTGGGGTTTCCATTCATCCCGGAACCATTAAATGGTGAGGAAGCTCATTTCAATGAAAGCTCTGAGGAACTCTCACAGGCAAGGCTTCCCAGAGTGTGCCCAAAAGGTCACATGAAGAAAGGCCCTTTAAGGTCTATAATGTGAGGTCCTTGTGTGTTTTGACTCTTAACTGTGGCTGCCAAGTTTTTCAGAATAAAATCATGTGATATCCTTGCTGAGATTCTCAGTGCTCTGTTGAAAGCTTTCCTGGGCCTAGATCTCAGGTTTCAAGGGCGACTCTTATGCATGGCCTCCTACAATCCCAACACAACTCATGGCAATACTTCTCTGAGGTCAGTTTCAGAACTCAGTTTCTAAGGGGAATCACACCAGAGTTCAAGCCCATGTGGACCCAGTCATCTATTCCAAACGCCACAAAAATGACCACATTTGAAACCAAAACATTCCCACATTGCCCTTATCTTTAACCATATAAACACTCATCATTAACTCTGGCTGCAGGTTTCCAAGAGTGGCGCAGCCCAAGACAGTGTCCAAATAATGCACCCTTGCCCCTGATATGTCCAAAGTAAGGGTGGCCTGTTCACCCTTCTTATGAACCAGGAGTGATCAAATAGGCCTGCCATAAATACTGCTCTGCTTCTCCAATTTGAGGCCTACTGACTGTCAGGTATAGATTCTTTATGTGATTTGGCATCATGAGACAACCCAAGCAGTTCTGCAGGAATTTGAAGAACTCATTTCATCCAAAGGATCCCTATTCTCACTTGATGGAGGTCAGGAACCAAACAGAAGAAGTCAAGAGACTTCATCCACAATGACAGATTTTTTGCCATTTTGGTTTGGATGCACACATGGGATCTTCTTTAGATCTATCAGGAGCTGAGAATTTTAGCCACAGCCTCAAACAGGGCCTAGTGTCTGATTAAGACACATCCCTTTCCAGAGCAATTAAGCAAAGGGCCACAGGTGATGCCCATTCATTTCCATTTGAAAACTATTTCTTCAGGCTTCACAAAGGGATGGCCTGAGGCAAAGACCTTCCTGACATTCAAGGCAACAGAAACATAGATAAGCAAATGGAGCCAAGCAGGGTTTCTCCACTGAGACTTTACTGGTCACACTGGTATCTGAGTTTTCAGAGATGTTCCCATTCCCTTCAGCTAACAAGGACATGGCCATGTCACAGAGTTTGGAGGTGGTACATATCTTGGACAATAAACCATGATACTATTCTGGAGAGTGGCCAGAATTCAGGAAGAAAACAGCAACTTAGGAAGTTAGTAGGTGTTTCCCATCCATAAGGCAAGCAACAGTCCATTAATCAATTGTGCAGGATGAATGCTGTGAATCTTTCTACTAGACAGGACACCTCCATTGATGCATTCTCGTTTCTAATGTCTAAAACCACGGACACAGTGGCTACACAGACATAGAAACACTCGCCTTGTCTAAAGACTTACTAGAAAAAGTCGACTCCAAACCAAACCAACCACCTTTCCTACCTATTCTCAGAACATGAAACAAAACCACAAACTCACACCCACAACCAAAAAGGCACCTCCTTCCCAAAAATAGGTCTTTAACTATCTGGAGTGTCCTCTGATTGGTGGGCCATACTATGTTCCACTCGAAATGGCCTGTCCAGTCTCAGATCTTGTCTCCTTGGCCAAATCTGTTATTCTGGGAGGAGCCAGTGGTTAGCCACAACCTGCTGTCTCAAGAAAGGCCCCGCTTCAGATCTCTACTGGCATTTGGCCATCCTCACATCACTAGGTACCAAGAAGGTCTGACTCTGTACTTGGTAAATCCAAACAAGTGAGCCCACTGGGACAGGGACTGGGACTGGCTCTTGGTGCCTGGCTTCTTGCATCCCAATTTCAGAGAGTTCCATCACCAAGAAAATGAGGTATGTCACTTTCTTTGGAACTGAATGAGGCCACTGCCTTGGCAACAACTTTGTCCTAACACTTGCTTACAATGGTCCCATGAGTTGGAGGGTGCCCCTACTTCCTGTGACAATTTGACTAGTTAGAATGGTATATCAAAATAGACACCATGGAACAGCTCCACGAAGGCCTGGTTAGGTCCATCTTCTCTCTACATTAAGAAGAGAGAGTCTGATGCATACACATCCCTTCGTCCTGTGCAGGTTGTTTGCCATGGAAGATGGCTTTTGCTCATTCAGGTCCTTCATAGCTGCCTACATCTTCTCCAGGGATAATTTCTACATCGAACTTTGAGGTTCTCAGCAGTTGGAAGATCACCTACATCCCTTATTGAAAGAATAGCCCTGTCCCTGCTCTTTTGTAATGTTAGATTGAGGCAACAGTGTATGGTTAGGGTTAATAACAGGTTCGATTTGGGTTAGGAATCATTCTGCGGGATGAATAATGGTATTGGGAACCTGCAATATATAGAAATATAGTGGTTAAATATAAGTATGGAAACAGAAATCTAGGTAAGATTTGAAGCTCAGAAGTGCATTGGGCAATAGATTGGGACACGTAGCTTTGAATTACGTTCTGCATACATATTTCAGAAAAATCGATATACAATGGCATAGGACCTTGTACCTCGGATGATTGAATGTAGTAGAGTACATCCACTCAAAAAGGGATAGTCGATAGGATCAGGAAGATAGTCAGTATGTTTCGGAAGAAGATAGAGTATAGGATTTGGACCAAAGTTCATTAGCAATAGGGTTTTGGTTAGAGAGTGAATGTCAATGTCAGCACATGTGAAGGGTCAGTCACAATGTTGAACTGGGAAAAATATGTAGGAAAGTAGATATCAATAGAGACATTAGGAAATCAGGCAAAGTATAAAGTGAGTGAAAAAACTAGACATTTCCAACAGTTTTGAGGTTGAATATATAATCTTAGGAAGAAACAAAAATGTGGTCACCAATAGGATTGACATTTGAGAGCATTAGGCAACCTGGATATGGATGTTTTTAGTAATCCATGTTCAGTTTCCATTTAGGCTTTGGTACAATCATACGTGTGACTTTTGCATTTTGTGTCCAGAATATTACTGTGGTAACATGCATATTTAGATCAGGTGACATGAGTATTTCTTCCACCATTTCTGGTAGCAGTATTTAGAAGATGAATAAATTAGTATTGGGCATACTAAGAGGTGTACCCTCTGTCTATGAATATAGAGATAATGCATGAATAGACCATATAGTGAATAAATAATATAACTGGTTCCACTTTAAATAATGGATTAAACTGATATCAGAATATATATAAGAAATACTATATTGATATGAAATCATTCCTTCCAACCAGTTATACATCTAATGGTGATATTATAGTTATGGTTTATCATGAAGTGAGTGTCAGTTTTGCTTCAAAAGTGATAAAGGAAATCAAAAATAATGTATTTGGAAAGAAGTCTCATGATAAGACCAGTCAAGAAACCTGGAAGAATCCATGTGTTCTGAAGCAGGAAGTGATTGAAAGTGAAACAAATGCCTATAAGTTTGCTAACTTGTGGATGAAATATATATCCTATGATGTGCACAAATTGAAGAAATAGTAATGTACCAGTGTTGAATTAAAATAAATTTCAAAATACACATCATGTCACATAGGAATGTACTTGCATTGATGTTAAACTGGGTCAGTTACTGTAGAAGTATTAGTATTTGTATGCAACATTAACTGAAGTTAGTTTTCAGTACTGCAAACAATATGTATTTCAGGTGGATGAATATTTCTGAGAATGATCTTGTGAAAAGTTGATTATAAATCCATATACATGAACATGAATGAATTTAGTGAGTGTATATAAGACACATATATTTCACATTTTGAAAAATCTGGAGAGTGTATATATATATATATATACAAAAAAAAACCACACACAGACAATAAATTAGCAATAGAAATTTATCATGAAATATATATCTTCCACAGATGCAAAATTATTTCTTTTAGAACATGGATTTATGTATAATGTTGTTTTTCTAGGAAACACACCCCTAGGTTAAATTTTCAGTTCCAACAGAGTTTAACAGGAGTGATCATTTCTCACAAATTGTATTTGCCAAATTAGCCTCCTCACAAGAATGTAGGTGTGATACCAGGTAGTGTTCTATATGTGCATTTAAAAATACATGTGCTGAATAGGCTACAGAGAAAGGGAGAGAGGAATTCACATATTTGTTAACATTAAAAACACATGGAGAACTATTTCAATTAAAAATTGACTAGATTTATAACACCTACAATTAATCATGCAAAAAACAAGTCCAACTATACACCATGATTCCTCTGAACTGCTTGTATTCCTATTCTGTTTGTGTTATTTTTCTCCATCATATTAGGAGTAGTAGTCAGAGTTTATTAGGGTATGCGTTAGTGTCAGGGATTCAGTATTTCGAATGGAAAATTGGAAAATGACTCTAAAGGGTATGCAAATATGTGCTACACAAAAATGTTCACACTCTCATCCAGAAGATTGCCTTGGCATTACCTTAGTTCCAAGTAAGATACAATAAAGGAGAAAAGTTAGAAAATCTGTAAATACATATCAGGAATAAAAAATGCTCAGGAGTTCACAAACTTGTAGGTGGTAGAGGAGTTTCCAATAGTAAGGGACAGGGTAAACACTCCACAAACATTGAGCTCTGCTTGTGTAAAGACTTCTTGAGAAACTCTCTGAGTTTGGGCTCTTAAAATACATGTTGTTGTCAGGAGCTTTAGCTTCCTTTGTTGTGTGACCATCAAATCTGGGTGTGCAAATATGTGACCTGAAGGACATTGTTTCTAATTTTCCAATGAAAATGAGGCAGCAGTGCTGAATACTCTTTTTGTAGTTAAACTATGGCCACTGGGGTGTAAGTGTCTCCCCGGGTTGACTGTGAAGCCATTTGGTCATCCTCCAATTTTCGTGCTGTTTCTTGCTGGTGCACTGGGAGTTTGGTATTTGCTTCATGAAATACAAGGAGTTCAACTGGGACACAGTGCTGGAGGGAGTTCTGTCACGTGTGGAGGGACACGGTCTGCATGAGAATGCACCAACCAGGATTCTGTCCCACATAGGTTGCCCCTTTGTCCATAGCAACCTGATTCTGAACATTGCCCAGAAAGCTATCCATATAACAAGATGCCTTTACATATAAGGGTCTGCTGGCTGTACCCTGTCAATCACAAGGCAATTGGAAGCCAATGGCAGATCCACATGCCCCAACACACATGTTTTTTCACACACCTTCACACCACTGCTCTAGGCCCACTAATGAACAGGCTCCAACTTACTGGCATCACTGTTCTACACAATTTTCATGAAACCCACTCAGTCAAGGCACTGTCTGATACACTCATGATCAGCAACAGGACATCCAAAAGTTTTCCAGTGCCACCTGGTGATGGGAATTTCAAAAATTTCATGGTATTTATCAAGCCATTTTTTGAGGATAAAGTTGGAGGCTCTGTGGGTTTCAATTCATTCAGGAACAATTAAATGTTGAAGAAGCTCATATCAATGAAAGATCTTGAGAACACTCACAGGCAAGGCTTCCCAAAGAGTGGCCAAAAGGTCACATGAAGTCAGGCCCATTGAGGTATACAATGTGAGGTCCATATGTGTTTTGACTCTCAACTGTGGCTTTAAAGAATTTCAGAATAAAATCATGTGATATCCAGGCTGAGATTCCCAGTGCTGTGGGCAAAGCCACCCTGCACCTAGATCTCCCTGCACCACAATTAATACCTGAGATGTTGGTTGCATGGCCTAGTAAAATCCAAACACAATTCATGACAATACTTCTCTTATGTCACTTCCAGAATTCAGTCTCTAAGGGGAATCATACCAGAGTTCAAGCCCAGGTGGACCCAGTCATCTGTTCCAAGCGCCAAACAAATTACCACAATTCACAACAAAATGCTCCCACATGCCCCTTATCTTATTTAATGTAGACACTCATCATAACATCTGGATGGAGGTTTCCATGAGGGGCACAGCACAAGACAGTGTCCAAAATAACCTTTCTTGCCCCTCATTTGCCTAAAGTCAGTGTGGCCTGGAAATCCTGACTGTGAACCAGGAGTGATCAAATACGCCTGCCGTTAATACTCCTTGGCTTCTCCAATTTGATGCCTACTGACTGTGGGGTTTAGATTCTTTATGTAAACTGGATTCATGAGAAAACCCAAGCACCTATGGGCTAAACTCTGCAAGGCTTTGAACTCATTTGACCCAAATGATCCCTATTTTCACTTGATGGATGTCAGGAATCTTAGAGAAGAAGGTGAGAATCTTCATCCACAATAACTGCTCTTTTGGCCATTTTGGTTTGGGATGCACCCATGGGATCTTTCTTTAGATCCATCAGGTGCTGAAAATCTAAGCCACAGCCTCACACAGGGCCAAGAGGCTGATTCAGACACATCCCTTTCCAAAGCAATTAAGCAAAGAGCAAATCACACACAGACATTATAAAGTGGCAATATATATGCCAATTGAAATTCATGATGAAATATATATCGTCCACAGATCCAAAAATATTAATTTTACTGAACATGGATTTATGAATAATGTTGTTCAACTAGAAAGGTTACCCTTAGGTTGAATTTTAAGATCCAATAGCGTTTAGGAGGAGTGATCTCTTGTCATAATTTGTATCTGCCATGTCAGCCACCTCACAAGAATGTATATGTGATACCAGGTAGGATTCTATATGTTTATATAAAAATACATGTGATGAATAGGCTACAGAGAAAGGGATAGAGGAATTCACATATTTATTAACTTAAAAAACACAAGGAGAACTATTTCAATTAAAAATTAACTAGATTTATAACACCTACCCTACATAATGCAAAAGGCAAGTCCAACTATACACCATGCCTCTTCTGAACTGCTTGTATTTCTATTGTGTTTGTATGCACTGTGGGTTTCAAGAACCATTAAATGTTGAGGAAGCTCATTTGAATGAAACTCTGGAGAACTCTCATAGGCAAGGCTTCCCAAAGAGTGACCAAAAGGTTAGATATAGCCAGGCCCATTGAGGTCTACAATGTGAGGTCCATGTGTGTTTTGACTCTCAACTATGGCTACCAAGTCTTTAAGAATAAAATCATGGGATATCTTGGCTGAAATTCTCAGTGCTCTGTGGAAATCCACCCTCGGCCTTGATCTTAGTTTCCAAGGGCGACTCTCATGCTTGGCCTCCTAAAATATCACCACAATTCATGGCAATACTTCTCTGAATTCAGTTCCAGAAGTCAGTCTCTAAGGGGAATCACACAAGAATTCAAGCCCAGGTGGACCCAGTCATCTCTTCCAACCGTCACACAAATGACCACAATTAATACCAAAACACTCTCACATGGCCCTCCTCTTCTTCTATAAAGGCACTCATCATAACATCTGGCTGGAGGTTTCCATGAGGGGCACAGCCCAAGACAGTGTCCCAAATAAGCTCCCTTGCCACTCATTTGCCTAAATTCAGGGTGGCTTGGACACCCTTCTTGTGCACCAGGAGTGATCTGAAAGGGTAAAATAAATTGAAATTAAAGTGTAAAAGTTGAAGTGTAAAAGACTGGGTTTTGTAAAGTTTCTAAGCTGCAAGGCCTGAGTTAAAATGTAAAGGACCAGGTATTGTTAAGTTCCTATGCTACATGCAAAACCTGAAATTCCTGTAGCTTGTAGTACAATTCCCGACTGCCCAGTAAATATTCCCCCTGACCGCCTGGTTATTTAATAACCTAGGACCCTGTGTGGCCTGGCACATAGGCATTGCAAGGCCTAAAGCAATCTGTTTGAATGTGTACCTCGCTTTAGAACTGACCTATCACTCCTGCCTCACCTGTTCCTGCCAATGAATGAACTAATCATGTTTAGGAATTGTTGTTTGATTTTTCTGCGGTGTATGTTGATTTCTTAAAGGAGACTGTGATATATGTAAAGTCCCGCCCTCCCCCAAAAGTGTACTTAAGCACTGCTCAACCCCTGCTCGGGGCTCTGGGCTGCTCTCCCTTCTTGAGTGAGCACGTAGCCCCAGCATGCTGGATTGGATCCTCAATGAACGCCTTTTTCTGTTGCATGAGCCGCGGTCTCTTGGTGGTCTCTTCCTCCGACGTTCACCGGATCCTTACATTTGGTGCGTTGGCCGGGAATCACGCAACATAGGACAAGGACACCCCAACAGACCCCTTTGGGGGTAAGTAAGGCGCTTCTTTCCATTTTTCCTTGCGATCGCTCAGAGCTTTTTGTTCAGGTTCCGTTTTTCCGTTTTTGGTTTGGGTTGGCAGAGTGGCTGCCAGCGGAGAACGTAATTTCCCCCTGTCAGTGGTGGACAAACGTGTCCTAAAGCCACAGACCACGTCCTTGCAAGGGATGCCTTGGAGGACTCAGGGAGTGATGGATGTGCCCTCATTAGGTGAGGAGGGATCGATGAGCCCACATTAGGTGACTCTGCTGCCAACCCATCATATCTTGCTGGCTACTTTTTTCTCTCAGGTTGAATTCACTGTCTGGCTTTGTGGTCTAACCCATCAGGTTTTGCCAGTTACTAGGTTCTAATCTTTACTTCTGAACTCGTGTTAAATGTTACCTGTGTGTACATGTTTGTGTCACGTTTGTATTGTCCTTGTCTCTGTTTGAGAAACTCTCATTATGGGACAAAGCCATTCCATGCCTCTGTCCTTGAAGCCTTTCCTGGTCCCTGCCTCCAATCCGACACCGTCACCCAGGATCCTATCACTCAAACCTTCTACTCCTTCCCCTCTTCCCTCCATTCTCCCTGAGTCACAAGATTGTAGATCTTGGGGTTGTGAACAAACGGGAGCTGCATGATGGTCTTTGTGTGTCTTTTTATCTGTGTTTCTGTTAAATGTGATGGCATTGTTTGGACCGATGCAGAGTCCCGAGTTCCAACCTGTCTTACATATGTGGAAGTTACTTTAGCTAAATTTTAAACTAATGCTTCTCCTGTGAGGGACCAAAAGTCAATAGAACCGCCAGTTTTTCTGTTCTCACCTTTTGCACCTCTCTTAGCTGTGTTTTAAAGAACTTTGATAAACTTTACTCCCCTTTGTTAAGCAAGATTACGGAAGCAGTGATTTCTTTTCTTCCCGTAGTAGGCTTGAGCATGCCCACTGCAGAGGGAAATGTCTGGGGTCAAAGAACATTGATATCTCGCTTAAACTTTTCTCAAAACCCTGTCCTCATTATTAAATTGGCATTAATTGGCTTTGGGATGGGAACCAAGCCTTCAGTCATAAATTTTGACACCCCAGAGGGGACTTTAAATAAACCCCACTCTGCCCTCTTGGGGAAGCCTAGCACTCAAAACAACTGCAAGCAGAGGATGAAATTTTTGGGAGCTGACTACTGCAAAGTTGGGAGACATAGAATATGCCTGGTGCCTGGGGTCAAAGCAAACCAAAGGAACTAATCCTGTAAGTAAATGGTGAGGCTAAGGGACTCCCAGCAGCTGCCAGAGCCATTTTGCTGTGGGGAACTCCCTTATTCCTTACGTGCACTTTAAGGATTTCTCCACCTCTGTTTACATAACAAAAGGGACAATGAATGCATTAATATGTTGATATTATAGATTGTTTCTTGGGGATGATCTAGGGTGAATGTGTATCTAAAAATGATTTTTTTTTTTATTTTAACCATCTCGTATCTAAATGGGTTTCTAAAGCATTGCACTATGTTACAGTTAAAAGTTGGGTTTAAACAATTGTTTAGTTTGATTTCAGGTAGTTCATGCTAGGAAACTTAAATACTTAGGATAAAAAATAATTAAAGAGTTTTAATTTTGAACTAGGCAGCCTGAAAAAATTTCACTAGATATACCAGTGCATTAACTTGGGAAGAGATAATAAATTATGATATGGTATCTATTCCCATCAGTGTGTAAGATTTTAAAAAATGGTACTAAATTAAAACGTTGGTCTGGCTTATTGAAATGACATTAATTAGCAACAGTCTTGGAAATTTTTAAAGCTTAATTTCGGATACACATGGTAGTGTGTGGTTCTTTTTAAAAAATTTTCAGCCAATTTAATGTAACTTAATACTATTAGAAACTTCATAACAAAGAAAGGGGCTTAACGATCCTATAGAAACTTCTTCTGATGGTGGCTTTAATATTATCAAAAAATGATCCTATTTTCAGTTTTGTGTGAGCAAGTTTTTCTAGTGTAGAAATATCTAAAGATATAAAATTTTGAGAATTACATCTTAAACTTGCATCAAAATTTTCAACCTCCAAACCTGGAAATTATGACTTATAGCTAAAATGCCTTAGGCCTGAGGTTTCTGCTACGAATTCCAGTCTTTTCAGTTTTCCAGACCTCAGCCAGGACTTAAGTTGATATGCAAATAAAAGAAGCCTGCAGCACTCAGCAGGAGACAGATAAAAAAGAGTAAATGTGTCTTTTTACCTGAACTCAAACTAGACCTAACCAAAAAATTATATTATACGGTATTTACTAATTACTGGCCAATCATCTTTTTTAGGACTCTTGCTTTTCTTAGATTCTGTATTTTTTTTTTTTGAGCTCATGATCTTGATTCTGCTGATGGGTTATTGTTTTCTGATCAGTTCTATTTTTGATCGACTCTGGAGTTTTTAGCATTTCAATGGAGATTTCACCTGAAAAAGCTACAAGGCTTTTACTATTGTGTTATGTGTTACATTTGTGTTACGTGTTGTATGTTGGTATGTCTGTATGTGTGTATGTCCATATATCATGCAGTGATATGACAATTGACAGATGAGGAGCACTCATGAAAAATTTAGAATGTATCCAAATGTGTTTGATTCACGTGATTCATATGTTTTAATTCAAATTGGGTAAACAGATAAAAATAAAGATGTCTTTAAAATTAGGCCTATAAGTTTTCTAGGTTTTCAAAAAGGCCCTAATAAAATGTAGATGTCTATAAAATAATCTGCCTAAATTCAGAAATTTACAAGTATTGTATTGAAATGTGAACAGAAAGAGGTTAGTAGATGATAAAGAGAAACTAAAAGGTTCCAGATATAGATCTAATAGAGGAAAAACGTGTTTCTGGATAAGAGAGTCTATATGATTAAGTAATTAAAAGGGTTTAAGTAAATAATAAAAAAAGGTGTGTGTAACTTGGTTATATGTGTAAGTTTTGAGCAAGTAATCTTAAAAAATTAAACAGCTGGTAAAACAAGTACTGTTTTTATAAAATTGTGCCATGTTATTTCTTTAAAATCTAAACTTGTTTAATACAAAAACATCAATGTAATTGTGGTGTTAATGTGTTCATATCTTCCAGGTATACAAGTCTGTAAGGTAGAAGCTTCCAAAGACCATTGTATCAAGCTGGTGTTCTAAGGTTGTATGGTAATTCTAGGCTTAAAAGAAAAACATGTTGGAGATTTATGTATATCATTTGTGTTCTATAATTGGACTTGTTATCAATAAGATATGTACAGTTCCATGTTACTTTTTACACTGAGATACAATCTAAAAGTATTTTTAACTTAATGAGAGCCAAATCTGTGAAGGTTTTATTGTAAACACAAAGGTAATGCCCATTCATTTCCATGTGAAAACTGTTTTCTTCAGGCTTCACAAAGGGGTGGCCTGAGACAAAGACTTTCCTGATATTCAGGGCAACATAACAATAGGTAATCAAAAGGCCCAAAGCAGGGTTTCTCCACTGAGACTTTACTGGCTACACTGATATCTGAGTTTTCTGAGATGCTTGCCATTCCCTTCAGCTATCCAGTACATGGCCATGTCACAGATCTTGGAAGTGTTTCATATATTGGACACAAAATCATGAGCCTATTCTGGAGAGTGGCCAGAATTCAGGAAGAAAACAGGAACGTAGGAAGATAGTTGGTGTTGCCCATTGATAAGGCAAGCCACACTCCATTTATAAATTGTGCCGGATGAATGCTGGGAAGTTTTCTCCTTGAGAGGATACACCCATTGAGGCATTCTCTTTTCTAAAGTCTACAACCACGGACACAGTGGGATACACAGACCTAAAAACACTCGCCTTGTCAAAGGACTAACTAGAAACACTCCACTCCAAACCAAACACACCCCCTTTCCTAACTATTCTCAAAACAAAAGAAAAAACCACAAACCCATACCCACAACCACAAAGGCACCTCCTTCCCCCAAGTAGGTCTGGAACTATCCAGAGTGTCCTCTGACCGGAGGGCCATACTATGTTCCCCAGAAATGGTCTGTCCTGTCTCAGATCTGGGCTCCTTGGTCAACTCTGTGAAGTTTTCAGGAGCCAGCAGTGAGCCTCTACCTGTTTTCTCCAGAAGGGCCCCTCTTCAGAATTTTTCTGGAATTTGGCCATTCTCACATAAGTAGGTACCACAAAAGACTGACTCTATCCTCGGAAAATCCAAACAAGTGAGAACACTGGAACTGGTGCTGGGACTGGGTCTTGGTGCCTGGCTTCCTGGAACCCAAATTTGGAGAGTTCCATCAACAAGGATTTGAGGTGAGGTCACTTCCTTTAGTAACTGAATGAGGTCACTGCCTTGGCAACCAATTTGTCCTAACATTTGCTTCCTAAGGTCTCATAACATGGAGGATGTCCCTACTACCTGTGACACTTTCACAAGTTAGAATAGTATAGAAACCATAGTCACCTGGGAACAGCTCTTCACAAAGGCCTAGTTTGGTTCATCTCCTCTACCTTAAGAAGAGAGAATCTGATTCAGACAAAACCCTTCATCCTGACCAGGTTGTTTGCCATGGAAGATGCCTTTTGCTCTATCATGTCCTTCATAGCTGCCTACGTCTTCTCCAGGGATCATTTCTGCATGGAACTTTGAAGTTTTCAGCAGGTGGAAGATCCCCTGCATTCCTGTATTGTAAGACCAAATCTTTCCCTGCTTTTCTGAACACTTAGATTGAGGGAACAGTGTATGGTTAGGGTTAATAATATGTTCAATTAAAACCAAAATACTCCCACATGGCCCTCATTTTCTTCCATGTAGACATTCATCATAACCTCTGGCTGGAGGTTTCCATAAGGGGCGCAGCCCAAGACAGTGTCCAAAATAAGTTCCCTTTCCCCTCATTTTCCTAAAGTCAGGGTTTTCTGGACACCCTTCCTGTAAACCAGGATTGATCAAATAGGCCTGCCAGTAATACTGCTCTGTTTCTTCATTTTGAAGCCTACTGACTGTGAGGTATAGATTCTTTATGTGATTTGGAGTCATGTGAGAACCCAAGCACTGCTGCAGGGCTTTGAAGAACTCATTTGTCTCAAAGGATCCCTCTACTTACTTGATGGAGGTCAGGAACCTAACAGAGGAAGCAAGAGACTTCATCCACAATGACTGATCTTTTTGCCATTTTGGTTTTGGATGCACACATGGGATCTTTCTTTAGATCCATCAGGTGCTGAAAATCAAAGCCACAGCCTCTCTCAGAGCCGAAAGGATGATACAGACACATCCCTTTCCAAAGCAATTAAGCAAAGAGCCACAGGTGATGCTCATTCATTTCCAATTGAAAGCAGTTTTTTTCAGGCTTCACAAACTGGTGGCCTGAGGAAAAGACCTTCCTGACATTCAGGTCAACAGAACAGTAGGTTAGCAAAAGGCACAAAGCAGGGTTTCTCTACTGAGACTTTACTGGTCACACTGATATCCGAGTTTTCTGAGATGCTCCCAATTCCCTTTATCTATCCAGTACATGGCCATGTCACAGAACTCAACAGAGGTCCATATCTTGGACAAAAAAACATGAGCCTATTCTGGAGAGTGGCCAGAATTCAGGAAGAAAACAGGAACTAAGGAAAGAAGTAGGTGTTGCCCATATAAGGCAAGCCACAGTCCATTCATAAATTGGGCAGGATGTGTGCTGAGATGCTTTCTACTAGACAGGACACATCCATTGATGCATTCACTTTTCTAATATCTACAACCACGGAAAAAGTGGGAAACACAAACATAGAAACACTCGCCATGTCAAATGACTTACCAAAAACAGTCCACTCCAAACCAAACATACTGCCTTTCCTACCTATTCTCAGAACATGATACAAAACTACAAATTCACACCCACACCCACAAAGGCACCTCCATTACCCAAGTAGGTCTGTGACTATCCAGAGTGTCCTCAGACTGGTGGGCCTTACTCTGCTCCCTCGAAATGGACTTTCCTGTCTCAGATCAGGTCTCCTTTACCAACTCTGTAAAGTTGTCAGCATCAATCAGTGAGTCACTACCTGCTTTCTCAGAAAAGGCCCCTCTTCAGAGCTTTCCTGGCATTTAGCCATCCACACATCAGTATGTACCAAGAAAGACCGACTCTGTCCTTGGTAAATCCAAACAAGTGAACCCACTGGGACTGGGACTGGGACTGGCTCTGAGTGCCTGGCTTCCTGAATCCCAAGTTCAGAGAGTTCCATCACCAAGGAAGTGAGGTAGGTCACTTCCTTCAGGAACTGAATGAGGTCACTATCTTGGCAACCACTTTATCCTAACATTTGCTTCCAAGGGTCCCATGAGAGAGAGGCTTCCCCTACTTCCTGTGTCACATCCACAAGATAGAATGGTATATCAACCATAGGCACATGTTAACAGCTCTCCACACAGACCTGGTTTGGTCCATCTTCTCTACATTAAGAAGAGAGAGGCTTATTCAGACACATCGCTTCATCCTGACCAGGTATTTTACCAAGGAAGATATCTGTTGCTCTCTCAGGTTCTTCATAGCTGCCTACATCTTCTCCAGGGTTTATTTCTGCATGGAACTTGAGGTTCTCAACAGGTGGAAGATCCCCTATCTACCTGTATTATAACACCAACTCTGTCCCTGCTCTTCGAAAAGTTAAATTGAGGGAACAGTGCATGGTTAGGTTTAATAGCATGTTCGATTTGGGTTAGGAATCATTCTGTGAGATGAATAATGGTATTGGGAACCTCCGATATTACAAGCATATATAGGTGTAATATAAGTATGAAAACAGAAATCTAGGAAAGATTTCAAACCCAGATGAACATTGGGCCCTTGATTGGGATACTTAGCTTTGAATAATTTCCGCAAAGTTGTCTCAGATAAATCGATATACAATGGTATAGGACCTTGTACCTTGGATGACTGAATGAGGAAGAGATCGTCCAGACAAAAAGAGATAGTTCGAAAAATTATTTAGATATAGGGTTTTGGTTAGAGAGTGAATGTAAATGTCAGCATATGTGAAGAGTCAGTCACAGTGATGAACTGGGGAAAATGTTTAGGAAAGCAGATATCAATAGAGACATTAGGAAATCAGGGAAAGTACAAAGTGAGTGATAGGATAAGATGTTTTTAACATGGTTGAGTTTGAATATATAATCTTAGGAAGAAACAAATATGTAGTCACCAATAGGAATGATATTTGAGATCATTAGTTAATCAGGACATGGATGTTGTTAGTAATACATGCTCACATTAAATTTAGGCTTTGGTACAATCATAAGGGTGTCCTTTGCATTTTTTGTCAGGAATATTACTGTGTTGAAATGTAAATGTATATCAGGTGACTACAGTATTTCTTCAACTATTTCTGAAAGCAACATTTTAAGACTGATAAGTTAGTATTGGGGACACAAGTACGTGTACCCTGTGCCTATGATTATAAAGATGATGCCTTAATAGACCATAATGTAAATAAATAATATAACTGGATCAAACTTTAAATAATTGATTGAATTGACATCTGAAAATATATAGGAAATCTTATATTGATATACATAAGTTCATTCTAACCAGTTATACATCTAATGGTAATTTTAGCATTATGGTTTATGATGAAGAGTGTGGGAGTTTTGCTTCAAAAATGATTATGGAAATCGAAAATAGTATGTTTGGAAATAATCTCATGCAAAGAACAGTCAAGAAACATGGAGGAATACATATGTTCTGAAGCAGCAAGTAATTGCAAGTGAACCAAATGCGTACAGATTTGAGAACTTGTGGATGAAAAGTATTATCCTATGATGTCCATAAACTGAAGAAATTGTAATGTACCAGTGTTGAATAAAAATGAACTTCAAAATACACATCATGTCCCATAGGATTTTACTTGCATTGATGTTAAACTGGGTCAGTTACTGTACAAATATTAGGATTTGTAAGCACCATTCACCAAAGTTAGTTTTCAGTACTGGGAAATAAATATGTATTTCATGTGGATGAATATTTCTGAGAATAATCTTGTGAAAATTTGATTATAAATCCACATATAGGATCATGAGTTAAATTAATGAGTGTATAATAAGACACACATATTTCATATTTTGAATAATCTGGAGAAAAAAAAAAAAAAATATATATATATATATATATATATATATATATATATATATATATATATATATATATATAGATACAAACACAGACATTAAAATGTAGTAATATGTATGCCAGTCAAAATTCATTATGAAATATATATCATCCTCATATCCAAAAATATTCTTTTTACTGAGCATGGATTTATGTATAATGCTGTTCATCTAGGAAATTCACCAATATGTTGAATTTTCAGTTCCATCAGTATTTAGGGGCAGTGATCTCTTCTCACAATCTGTATCATCCTAAAACAGCAAGCTCACAAGAATGTACGTGTGATACCAGGTAGGATACTAAATATGCATAATAAATTTCATGAGATGAATAGGCTACAGAGAAAGGGAGACAGAAATGTACATATGTGTTAACTTTAAAAACTCATGGAGAAGTATTACAATAAAAAGTTGACTAGATTTATAACACATACACTTGATAAAGCAGAATGCAAGTCCTAGTATACACCATGCCTCCTATGTACGGCCTGTATTTCTATTCTGTTAGGTTTCTTTTTCTACATCATATTAAGATTAGTAGTCAGAGTCTAGTAGGGTATGGGTTAGTGACAGGGATTCAGTATTTCTAATGGAAAATAGGAAAATGAATCTAATGTGTATGCAAATATTTGCTAGACAAAAATCTTTCCACTGTCCTCCAAAACAATGCCTTGATATTTCCTTCGCCACAAGTAATACACAATTAGTGGAGAAGAGTTTGAAAATCTGTGAATATATATCTGGAAAAGAAAATGCTCAGGAGTTCACAACCTTGGAGGTGGTAGAGGAATTTCCAAAAGTAAGGTACAGGGTAAACACTCCACAAACATGGAACTCTGGTGGCCTAATGAGTTTTTGAGAAACTGCCTCTGAGTTTGGGCCCTTGAAAAATTTGTTGTTGTCAGGAGCTTTAGCTTCCTTTGTATTGAGACTATCAAACCTGGGTCGGCATCTATGTGACCTGGATGACATGGTTCCTTATATGCTATTGAACATGAGGAAGAAGTTCTGAATTTTCCCTTTGTTAGTAAACTGAGGACACTGGGGTCTAAGTGTCTAACCATGTGATCTGTGAAGCCATTTGGTCATACTCCACTTTTCGTGGTGTTTCTTACTGCTGCACTGGGAGTTTGGTATTGGCTTCACGTAATACAAGGAGAAAAACTGGGACACAGTGCTAGAGAGAGTACTCTCACGTGTAGTGGGTGAGGGTCTGCAGGAGAATGCACCAACCAGGCTTCTATCCCAAAAAGCTTGCACCCATGTCCATAGCAACCTGATTCTGAACATTGCCCTGAAACATCTCCATATAACAAGGTCCCTTTACTTGTAAGGTTCTGCTGGCTGCAACATGTCAGTCACAAGTCATTCGGAAACCAATGGCAGAACCACGTGTCCGGAAGACAGATGTTTTATCATACACCTGCCCACCACTGCTCTGGGCCCACTAATCAGCAGGCTCCAACTTTCTGGCACCTCTGTTCTCACCATTTTCATGAAACCCAGTCAATCAATGCAATGTCTGGTACACTCATGATCAGCAACAGATATCCAAAGGTTCTCCAGTGCCATCTGTTCATGGAAATTTAAAAAATTCATGGTATTTATCTAGCCAATTTTCAAGGATGAAGTTGGAGGCACTGTGGCTTTCAATTTATTCAGGAACCATGAAATGGTGAGGAAGCTTATTTCAATTAAAGCTCGGGAGAACTCTCAGAGGCAAGGTTTCCCAAAGAGTGGCCAAAAGGTCACATTAAGCCAGGCCCATTGAGGTCTACAATTGAGGTCCATGTGTGTTTTGACTCTCAACAATGGCTGCCACGTCTTTCTGAATAAAGTCATGTGATATCCTGGCTGAGATTCCCAGTGCTCTTTGGAAAGCTATCCTGAGCATAGATCTCAGTCTCCAAGGGCAACTCTCATGTGTGGCCTCCTAAAATCCCAACACAATTCATGTCAATACTTCTCTGAGTTCATTTCAGTCTCTAAGGGGAATCACTCCAGAGTTGAAGTCCATGCGGACCCAGTCATCTCTTCCAACCACCACACAAATGACCACAATTAAACCAAAACACTCCCACATGGCCCTCATCTTCTTCAATATAAACTCTCATCATAACCTCTTGCTGGAGGTTTCCATGAGGGGCGCAGCCTAAGGAAGTGTCCAAAATAAGCTCATTTGCCCCTTATTTGCCTAAACTCAGTGTGGCCTGGAAACCCTTCCTGTGAACCAGATGTGATCAAATAGGCCTGCCATTAATACTGCTCTACTTCTCCAATTTGAGGCCTACTCTCTGTGGGGCATAGATTCTTTATGTGAATTGGGGTCATGAGAAAATCAAGCACCTATGGGCTACCCTCTGCAGGGCTTTGAAGAACCCATTTCAGTGAGTCGAGGAATTGGACCAAATGTTCTTTAGATATAGGGTTTTTGTTAAAGAGTGAAAGTAAATGTCAGAATATTTGAAGAGTCAGTCACAGTGATGAACTGGGGAAAATGTGTAGGAAATCACATATCAATAGAGACATTAGGAAATCAGGCAAAGTACAAACTGAGTGATAGGATAAGACATTTTTAACAGGGTTCAGATTCAATATTTAATCTTAGGAAAAAACAAATATGTAGTCACCAATAGGAATGATATTTGAGATCATTAGTTAATCAGGACTTGGATGTTGTTAGTAATACATGCTCACTTTCAATATAGGCTTTGGTACAATCATAAGTGTGTCCGTTGCATTTTGTGTCAGGAATATTACTGTGATAAAATGTGTATGTATATCAGGTGACTAGAGTATTTCTTCCACCAATTCTTAAAGCAATATTTTAAAGACTTATAAATTAGTATTGGGGATACAAATAGGTATACCATCGGTCTATGAATATAGAGATGATGCCTTAATAGACCATACTGTGAATAAATAATATAACTGGTTCAAACTTTAAATAATGGATTGAATTGATATCTGAAAATATATAGGAAATTTTATATTGATATACATAAATTCATTCTAACCAGTTATACATCTAATGGTAATATTAGCATTATGGTTTATCATGAAGAGTGTTTGAGTATTGCTTCAAAAATGATTATGGAAATCAAAAATAATGTGTTTGGAAAGAATCTTATGAAAAGAACAGTCAAGAAACATGGAGGAATACATGTGTTCTGAAGTAGGAAGTGATTGAAAGTGAACCAAATGCCTATAAATTTGTGAAATTGTGGATGAAAGGATATATCCTATAATGTCCATAAACTGCAGAAATAGTAATGTATCAGTGTTGAATAAAAATGAACTTCAAAATACACATCATGGTCCCATAGTTGTCTACTTTCATTGATGTGAAACTGGGTCAGTCACTGTGGAAATATTACGATTTGTATGCACCATTCACTGAATTTAGTTTTCAGTACTAGGAAATAAATATGTATTTAAGGTGGATGAATATTTCTAAGAATTATTTTGTAAAAATTTGATTATAAATCCACATACACACACATGAGTGAATTTAGAAAGTGTATAATAAGACACATATATTTCATATTTTGGAAAATCTAAAGAGTAGATATCTATATCTAGATAGATAGATAGATAGATAGATAGATAATTAGATACTCACATACACAGACATTAAAATGTAGCAATATATATGCCATTCGAAAATCATAATAAATAGATATCATCCACGTATCCAAAAATATTCGTTTTACTGAACATTTATTTATGCATAATACTGTTCATCTAGGAAATTCACCCATAGGTAGAATTTCCAGTTCCATCAGTATTTAGAGGGAGCGATCTCTTCTCACAATTTGTATCTTCCAAAATAAGCAAGCTCACAAGAATGTACATGTGATACCAGGTAGAATTCTAAAGATGCATTAAAAATTACATGTGATGAATAGGCTACAGAGAAAGTGAGACAGAAATTTACATATGTGTTAATTTTAAAAACTCATGGAGAAGTATTACAATGAAAAGTTGACTAGATTTATAACACATACCATTGATAAAGCCGAAGGCAAGTCCAAGTATACACCATGACTCCTATGAAAGGCCTGTATTTCTATTCTGTTAAGTTTCTTTTTCTCCATCATATTTTGATTAGTAGTCAGAGTCTAGTAGGGTATGGGGTAGGTTCAGGGATTCAGTATTTCAAATGGAAAATAGGAAAATGAATCTAATGTGTATGCAAATATGTGCTACACAAAAATCTTCCCACTCTCATCCAGAACAATGCTTTGACATTACCTTCACCCCAAATAAGACACAATTAGTGGAGAAAAGTTAGAAAATCTGTGAATACATATGTGGAAAGGAAAATGCTCAGGAGTTCACAAACTTGTAGGAGGTAGAACGGGTTACAAAAAGAGAGAGGGTAAACACTCCACAAACATGGAGCTCTGCTAGCCTTTTTGAGAAACTGCCTCTGAGGTTGGGCAGTTAAAATATACGTTGTTGTCAGGAGCTTTACCTTCCTTTGTAGTGAGACCATCAATTCTGGGTCTCCATCTATGTGACCTGGATGACATGTTTTTTTTATTTTCTAGTGAACATGAGGCAGCAGTGCTGAATTCTCTCTTTGTAGGTAAACTTTGGCCACTGGGGTCTAAGCATCTAACTGTGTGGTCTGAAAAGCCATTTGGACATTATCCAGTTTCGTGGTGTTTTTTACTGCTGCACTGTGAGTTTGGTATTGGCTTCACGAAATACAAGGAGTTCTACTGGGACTCAGTGCTGGAGGATGTACTCTCACGTGTTGTGGGTTACTAAAATGCACCAGTGGGGCTTCAATCCCACATAGCTTTTCAACTTGACAATAGCAACCTGATTCTGGACATTGGCAGGAATCCTCTCCATATAATAAGATGCCTTTACATACAGTCTGCTGGCTGTACCATGTCAGTCACAAGTGATTTCTAAGCGAATGGCAGATCCACGTGGCCCCACCAGAAATGTTTTTTTCACACACCTACACTCCACTGCTCTAGGCCCACTAGTCTGCAGGCTCCAACTTTCTGGCATCTATGTTCTACACTTTTTCCATGAAACCCAGTCAATCAAGGCACTGTCTGGTACAATCATGATCAGCAACAGGACATCCAGAGGTTCTCCAGTGCAACCTGGTCATGGTAATTTCAAAAAATTCATGGTATTTATCTAGATATTTTTCAATAATGAAGTTGGAGGCACTGTGGGATTCAATTTATACAGGAACCATTAAAAGGTGAGGAATCTCATTTCAATGAAAGGTCTGGATAACTCTCACAGGCAAGGCTTCCCAAAGAGTGGGCAAAAGGTCACATGAAGCCAGGCCCATTGAGGTCTACAATGTGAATTCCATGTGTGTTTTGACTCTCAACTATGGCTGACAATCTTTCAAAATAAAATCTTGTGATATCCTGCCTGAGATTCCCAGTGCTCTGTGGAAAGTCACCCTGGGCCTAGATCTCAGTTTCCAATGGCGAATCTCATGCATGGCCTCCAAAAATCTCAACACAATTCATGGCAATACTTCTCTGAGCTCAGTTCCACAACTCAGTCTCTAAGGGGAATCACAACAGAGTTCAAGCCCAGGTGGACCCAGGCATCTCTTCCAATTGCCACACAAATGACGACAATTAAAACCAAAACACTCCCACAGGGCCCTCTTCTTCTTTTATATAGACACTAATCATAACCTCTAGCTGGAGGTTTCCATGAGGGGCACAGCCCAAGACAGTGTCAAAAATAATCTCACTTGCCCCTCATTTGCCTAAAGTCAGGGTGGCCTGGACAACATTCCTGTGAAACAGAAGTGATCATATAGGACTGCTGTTAATACTGCTCCACTTCTCAAATTTGAGGCCTACTGACTGTGGGGTATAGATTCTTTGTGTGAATTGGAGTCATGAGAAAACGCAAGCACCTATTGTCCAGCCTCTGCAGGGCTTTGAAGAACTCATTTGACACAAATGATCCCTATTCTCACTTGATGGAGGTCATTAATATTACAGAGGAAGGCGAGAGGCTTCATGTACAATGACTGATCTTTTTTTCCATTTTGGTTTTGGATGCCCACATGGGTTCTTTCTCTAGATACATCAGGTGCTGAAAATCTAAACCACAGGCTCACACAGGGCCAAGAGGCTGATTCAGACAAATCCCTTTCCAAAGCAATGAAGTAAAAAGCCACAGGTGATTCCCATTCATTTCCATTTGAAAACTCTTTTCTTCAGGCTTCACTAAGGTTTGGCCTGAGGCAAAGACCTTTCTGACATTCAGAGCAACAGAACAATAGGTAATCAAAAGCCCCCAAGCAGGGTTTCTCCTAGGAGACTTTCCTGGTTCCTGTGATATGTGAGTTTTCTGAGATGCTCGCCATTCCCTTCAGCTATCCAGTACATTTCTATGTCACAGAGCTTGGAGGTGGTATGTATCTTGTACAAAAATACATGATACTAATCTTTAGAGTGGCCAGAATTCAGGAAAAAAATGAGAACATAGGTAGATAGCAGATGTTGCCCATGGATAAGGCAAGCCTCAGTCCATTCATTAATTGGGAAGGATGCATACTGGGAAGTTTTCTACTAGACAGGACACACCCAATGAGCTATTTTCTTTTCTAATATCTACAAAGAAAAACACAGTGGGATACACAGACACAGAAACAGTCTCCTTGTCAAATGACTTACTAGAAACAGTCCACTCCATACCAAACAAACCTCCTTTTTTACCTATTCTCAGATCATGGGAAAAAACCACAAACACAAACCAACACCCACAAATGCACCTCCTTCTTCCAAGTAGGTCTGTGACTATCTGGAGTGTCCTCTGACTGGTAGGACATACGATGTAACCCAGAAATGGCCTTTCTGTCTCAGATCTGGTCTCCTTCGTCAAATCTGTGAATTTATAAGGAGGCAGTGGAGAGCCAATTCCTATGCTCTCAGGAAAGACCCCTCTTCAGAGCTTTCTTGGTATTTGGCAACCCTTACATCAGTAGGTACCAAGAAAGACTGACTCTGTCCTTGGTAAATCCAAAGAAATGAGTCCACTGTGACTGCGACTGGGACTGGCTCAGGGTGCCTGGCTTCCTGGATCACAAAATTCAGAGACCTCCATCACCAAGAAAGTGAGGTGAGGTCACTACCTTCAGAAAATGAATGAGGTCACTGTCTTGGCCACCACTTTGTCCTAACAGTTTCTTCCTATTGTCTCCTGACATGGAGGCTGCCCTACTTCCTGTGATACTTTCACATGTTAGAATGGTATAGAAACCATAGTCACCTGGGAACAGCTCTCCACACAGGCCTGGTTTGGTCCATCTTCCCTACATTAAGAATAGAGAGGCTGACTCAGACACATCCTTTCATCCTGACCATGTTGTTTGCCATGGAATATGACTTTTGTTCTCTCAGGTCCTTCATAGCTTCCTGCATCTTCTCCAGGGATAATTTCTGCATGGATTTTGAGGTACTCAGCAGGTGGAAGATCTCCTAACTTCCTGTATTGTAATACCAACTTTGTCCCTGCTCTTCTGTAAAGTGAGATTGAGGGAATATTGTATGGTCAGGGTTAATAGCATGTTCGATTTGGGTTGGAAATCATTCTGCTGGATGAATAATTGTATTGGGAACCAGCGATATTTATAAGAATATAGAGGGAAAACATAAGTATGAAAACAGAAATCTAGGTAATATTTGAAGCCCAGAAGGATTTGGACCCTTAATTGGGATCCTTAGCTTGAGTTATGTTTTGCACCGAGGTCTCAGTTAAATTGATATACAATGGCATAAGACCCTGTACCTCAGATGATTAAATGTAGAAGAGAACATCCAGTCAAAAAGGGATTGTGTGTAGGATTAGGAAGATAGTCAGTAGGTTTAGAAGGAAGAGTGAGTCTACGATTTGGACCAAATGTTCTTTAGCAATAGGGTTTTGGTTAGAGAGTGAATATAAATGACACCATATGTGAAGAGTCAGGCACAATGATGAACTGGGGAAAATATGTAGGAAAGCAGACATCAATAGAGACATTAGGAAATCTGGCAAAGTATAACATGATAGGATTAGAGATTTTCAACAGGGTTGAGGTTGAATACATAATCTTAAGAAGAAACAAATTTGTAGTCACCAATAAGATTGACATTTGAGAGCATTAGGCAACCTGGACATGGATATATTTAGTAATCCATGTTCACATTCCATTGAGGCTTTGGTACAATCATAAGGGTGACCTTCGCATTTTGTGTCCAAAATATTACTGTGATAATATGTATATGAAGATCAGGTGACATGAGTATTTCTTCCACCATTTCTGGGGGAAATATTTTGAAAAGATATAAATTAGTACTGGGGATACTAATAGGCTTACCCTGTGTTGATGAATATAGAGATGATGCATTAATAGACCATAATGTGAATAAATTATATGACTGGTTCCAAATTTAAATAATGGATTGTATTGATATCTGAAAAAATAGAAGAAATCATTTATTGATATACATACATTCATTCCAACCACTTACATATCTAATGGTTATCTTAGGGTTACCGTTTATCATGAATAGTGAATGAGTTTTGCTTCAAAAATGATTATGGAATCGAAAATAATGTGTTTAGAAAGAAGTCTAGTGAAAAGACGAGTCAAGAAACATGGAGAAATATAAGTGTTCTGAAGGAGGAAGGGATTGAAAGTGAACCAAATGTTTATAAATTTGTGAATTTGTGAATGAAAGGATATATTTTATGATGTCTATAAACTGAAGAAATAATAACGTACCAGGTTTGAATAAAAATGAACTTTAATAAACACATCATATCCAATAGGAATCTACTTGCATTGATGTTAAACTTGGTCAGTTACTGTAGAAATATTACGATTTGTAAGCACCCTTCCCTGAAGTTAGTTTTCAGTACTAGGAAACAAATATGTATTTCAGTGGATGTATATTTCTGAGAATAAACTTGTTAAAAGTTGATTATAAATCCACATATATGAATATGAATGAATTCAGGCGGTGTATAAGAAGACACATATATTTCATATTTTGGTAAATCTGGAGAATATATATATATATATATATATATATATATATATATATATATAGAGAGAGAGAGAAAGAGAGAGAGAGAGAGAGAGAGAGAGACAAACACACACACATTATAATGTAGCAATATATATGCCAATTGAAATTCATCATGAAAAATAACTCATCCGCATATCCCAAAATATTCATTTTACTGAACAGTAATATATGTATAGTGTTGTTCATCTAGGAAGCTCACTCATGGGTTGAATTTTCTGTTAAAACAGCGTTTAGGAGGAGTGATCTCTTCTCACAATTTGTATCTGCCAAGTCAGCCACCTCACAAAAATGTACATGTGAAACCAGGTAGGATTCTATTTGTGCATATAAAAATACATTTGCTTAATAGGCTACAGAGAAAGGGAGACAGGAATTCACATACTTCTTAACTTTAAAAACACATGGAGAATTATTTCAACAAATAATTGACTAGATTTATAACTCCTACCTTATATCATGCATAAGGTAAGTCCAACTATACACCATGCTTCCTCTGAAATGCTTGTATTTCTATTCAGTTTGGGTTATTTTTCTCCATTATATTAGATTAGTAGTCAGAGTTTAGTAGGGTATGGGTTAGTGTCAGGGATTCAGTATTTCAAACAGAAAATTGTAAAATGAATCCAATGTTTATGCAAATATGTGCTAAACAAAATCTTCTCTCTCTCATCCAGAACAATGACTTGACATTCCCTTCGCCCCAAGTAAGTCAGAATTAGAGGAGAAGAGTTAGAAAATCTGTGAATATATATTTAGAATGGAAAATGCTCAGGAGTTCACAACCTTGGAGTTGATAGAGCAGTTTCCAAAAGTAAGTGACATGGTAAACACTCCACAAACATGGAGATCTGCTGGCCTAAACACTTCTTGAGAAATTGCCTCTGAGCTTGGGCACTTGAAATATATGTTGTTTTCAGGAGCTTTAACTTCCGATGTAGTGAGACCATCAAAGCTAGGTCTGCATCTATGTGACCAGGAGGACATGGTTTCACATTTTCCAATGAACATGAGGCAGCAGTGCTAAATTCTCTCTTTGTAGCTAAATTGTGGCCACTGGGGCTAAGTGTCTCCCCATGTGGACTGTGAAGCCATTTGGTCATCCTCGACTTTTCATTTTGTTTCTTGCTGCTGCACTGGGAGTTTGGTATTTGCTTCACGAAATACAAAGAGTTCAAGTGGGACACAGTGCTGGAGGGAGTTCTGTCACGTGTGGTGGGTCAGTGTCTGCATGAGAATGCACCAACTAGGCTTCTATCCCACATAGCTTGCCCCTTGACCATAGCAACCTGATTCTAAACATTGCCGTGAAAAATCTCCATATAACAAGATGCCTTTATATAGAAGGGTCTGCTGGCTGCACCGTGTCTGTCTCAAGGCATTTGAAAGTCAATGGCAGATCCACATGGCCCCACTAGAGATGTTTTGTCACACACCTGCACACCACTGCTCTAGGCCCACTACTCAGCAGGCTCCAACTTACTGGCATCTCTGTTCTACACGATTTTCATGATACCTAGTCAATCAAGGCACTGTCTGGTATACTCAAGATCAGCAACAGGACATCCATTGGTTCTCCAGTGCCACCTGGTCATGAGAATTTCTAAAATTTTATGGTATTTATCTAACTATTTTTCACAGATGAAGTTGTTGGTACTGTGGGTTTCAATTCATTCAGGATCCATTAAATGTTGAGGAAGCTCATTTTAATGAAGGATCTGGAGATCTCTCACAGGCAAGGCTTCCCAAAGAGTGGCCAAATTGTCACATGAAGCCAGGACCATTGAGGTCTACAATGTGAGGTCATGTGTGTTTTGACTCTCAACGATGGCTGCCAAGTCTTTCAGAATAAAACCTGTGATATCCTAGCTGAGATTCCCAGTGCTCTCTGGAAAGCCTCCCTGGGCCTAGACCTCAGTTTCCAAGGGCGACTCTCATGTGTGGCCTCCTGAAATCCCAACAACATTCATGGCAATACTTCTCTGAAGTTAGTTCCAAATCTTATTTTCTAAGGGGAATCACATCAGAGTTCAAGCCCAGGTGGACCCAGTCATCTCTTCCAACTACCACACAAATGACCACAATTAAAACCAAAACACTCCCACATGGTTCTCATCTTCTTCCATATAGACACACATCATAACCTGTGGATGGAGTTTTCCATGAGGGGCACAGCCAAACCAGTGCCCAAAATAAGCTCCCTTGCCCCTCATTTGCCTAACGTCAGGGTGGATTGGACATGCTTCCTGTGAACCAGGAGTGATCAAATAGGCCTGCCGTAAATGCTCCACTTCTCCACTTTGAGGCCTTCTTACTGTGGGGATTATATTCTTCTGTTTCTAAATTTTTTTGGAAATTTAATTGGAAAGTTAAAAAAAATTGTTTTGCAGAATGTTAAATTTCTAATGGCAAAGCCTTCACCTTGTTTGTGAAGGAAACCTTGATGCCTTGCCAATCTGGTAACATGGAGACACTCAAAATTTTCTGTTACATACTACATGAATGAATGGCTATAGCACATAGTTTTTTAAAACTGAAAGGCAGATACCAGCAAGTAAGATAACAAATAAAAGACAATTTTATTAGAAAATAAAGTTGTTAAATGACTCAAATATTGGAAATTCAATTCTTTTTATTTTTGGTTGTTCAAAACATTATAAAACTCATGATATATCATCTTTCATACATTTGACTCAATTGGGTTATGAACTCCCATTTTTACCCCAAATACAAATCGCAGAATCACATCAGTTACACACTCACGTTTTTACATAATAGCATACTAGTTATTGTTGTATTCTGCTACCTTTCCTATCCCCTACTATTCCCCCTCCCCTCCCATCTTCCCTCTCTACCTCACTGCTGTTGTTTAATTCTCTCCCTTGTTTTCCCCTCTTTAGCCTCACAACCTCTTATATGTAATTTTGTGTAACATTGAGTAGTCTCCTACCATTTCCATATGCTTTTCTTTCTCTCTCCCTTTCTCTCCCCCCACTCATCTCTGTTTAGTTTTAATATTTTTCTCATGTTCTTCCTCCCTGTTCTGTTCTTATTTGCTCTCTCTATATAAAAGGAAACATTTGACATTTGTTTTTTAAGGATTGGATAGATTCGCTTAGCATAATCTATTCTAATGCCATTCATTTCCCTGCAAATTCTATGATTTTGTCATTTTTCAGTGCTGTGTAATACTCCATTGTGTATAGATGCCACATTTTTATTATCCATTCGTCTATTGAAGGGCATCTAGGTTGGTTCCAAAGTCTAGCTATTGTGAATTGTGCCGCTATGATCATCGATGTGGCAGTATCCTTATACTGCTCTCTATTAACATCCTCAGGGAAGAGTCTGAGAAGGGCGATATCTCGGTCAAATGGTGGTTCCATTCCCAGCTTTCCCAGGAATCTCCATACTGCTTTCCATATTGTACTCACCAATTTGCAGTCCCACAAGCAGTGTACAAGTGTACCCTTTACCCCACATCCTCACCAACACTTATTGTTGTTCGACGTCATAATGGCTGCCAATCTTACTGGAGTGAGATGGTATCTTAGGGTGGTTTTGATTGCATTTCTCTGACTGCTAGAGATGGTGAGCATTTTTTCATGTACTTGTTGATTGATTGTATGTCCTCCTCTGTGAAGTGTCTGTTAAGATCCTTGGCCCATTTGTTGATTGGGTTATTTGTTATCTCATTGTTTAATTTTTTTGAGTTCTTTGTATATTCTAGATATTAGGGCTCTATCTGAAGTGTAAGGGGTAAAAATTTGTTCCCAGGATGTAGGCTCTCTATTTACCTCTCTTATTTTTTCTCTTGCTGAGAAAGATCTCTTTAGATTAAGTAAGTCCCATTTGTTTATTCTTTTTATTAACTCTTGGGCTATGGGTTTCCTATTAAGGAATTTGGAGCCCAACCCCACAGTATGTACATCGTAGCCAACTTTTTCTTCTATCAGACACAGTGTCTCTGATTTTATATCTGGCTCCTTGATCCGTTTTGAGTTAACTTTTGTGCATTGTGAGAGAAAGGGATTCAGTTTCATTTTGTTGCATATGAATTTCCAGTTGTCCCTGCACCATTTGTTGAATATGCTATCCTTCTTCCATTGCATGCTTTTAGGCCCTTTTTCAAATATAAGAAAGTTGTAATTTTGTGGAATTGTCTCTGTGTCCTCTATTCTGTACCATAGGTCCATCTGCCTGTTTTGATACCAGTACCACACTGTTTTTGTTACTATTGCTTTGTAGTACAGTTTGAACTCTGGATTCACACTTCCTGCTTAGAATTGCTTTCGCTATTCTGGGTCTTTTGTTTTTCCATATGAAATTCATGATTACTTTATCTATTTCTACAAGAAATGCCATTGGGTTTTTGATTGGCATCGCATTAAACCTGTAGAGAACTTTGGGTAATATCGCCATTTTGATGATGTTATTTCTGCCTATCCATGTACAGGGCATACTTTTCCATCCTCTAACATCTTCTTCTATCTCTCTCTTTAGGGTTCTGTAGATTTCATTGCATAAATCTTTCACCTCTTTGGTTAGGTTGATTCCCAAGTTTTTTATTTTCTTTGAGTATACTGTAAAAGGAGTGGTTTTCCTCATTTAAATTTCAGAAGTTTTGTTGCTGATATACAGGAATGCCTTAGATTTATGCGTGTTGATTTTATATCCTGCCACTTTGCTGAATTCATTTACTAACTCTAGCAGTTTCTTTGTAGACCCTTTTGGGTCTGTTAAATATATTATCATGTCATCCAAAAATAGCGATAATTTAAGTTCTTCTTTTCCTATTTTTAAGTCTTTAATTTCTTTTTTTTGTCTAATTGCTCTGGCTAGTATTTCAAGAACTAAATCGAATAGAAGTGGTGATAGATGGCATCCCTGTCTTGTTCCAGATTTTAAAGGGAATGCCTTCAGTTTTTCTCCATTTACGATGATGCTAGCCTGAGGTTTAGCATATATAGCTTTTACAATGTTGAGGTAAATTCCTGTTATTCCTAGTTTTTATAGAGTTTTAAACATAAAGGGATGCTGTACTTTGTAGAATGCTTTTTCTGCATCTATCGAGATGATCATATGGTTCTTCTCTTTAAGTCTATTGATGTGGTGAATAGTATTTATTGATTTCCGTATATTGAACCAGCCTTGCATCCCTGGGATGAATCCCTCTTGATCATGATGCACAATTTTTTTATATGCTTTTGTATTTGATTTGCCAGGATTTTATTGAGAATTTTTGCATCCAAATTTATTAGAGATATTGGTCTGTAGTTTTCTTTCTTTGAAGTGTCTTTGTCTGGTTTTGGGATCAGGGTGATGTTGGCCTCATAGAATGAATTTGGAAGAACTCCTTCTTTTTCTATTTTTTGAAATAGCTTGAAAAGTATTGGTATTAATTCATCTTTGAACGTTTTGTAGAACTCTGCTGTATAACCATCTGGTCCAGGGTTTTTTTTGGTAGGTAGTCTTTTGAAGGTTTCTTCTATTTCTTCCTTTGTTATTGGTTTATTTAAATTTTGTGTGTCTTCCGGACTCAATCTGGGCAGATCATATGACATAAGAAATTTATCGATATCTTCATTATCTTCTGTTTTATTGGAATATAGGGTTTCAAAATACTTTCGAATTATCTTCTGTATTTCTGTAGTGTCTGTTGTGATATTGCCTTTTTTATCCCATATGTTAGTAATTTGAGTTCTCTCTCTACTTCTCTTCATTAGCATGGCTAAGGGCCTGTCGATTTAATTTATTTTCAAAGAAACAACTTTTATTTGTTCAATTTTTTTTGTTTCAATTTTGTTGATTTCTCCTCTAATTTTAATTATTTCTTGTCTTCTACTACATTTGTTGTTTTGCTCTTTTTTTTCTAGGTTTTTGAGATGTAGTGTGACATCATTTATTTGTTGTTTTTTTTCTTTTTTTGAGGAAAGAATTCCAAGAAATGAATTTCCCTCTTAAAACTGCTTTCATTGTTTCCCACAGAATCCGGTATGTTGTGTCTGTATTGTCATTTGTCTCTAAGAGATTTTTTATCTCCTCCTTTATGTCTTCTGTAACCCATTGATTATTCAGTAACATATTGTTCATTTTCCATGTGATGTAGAATTTTTCCTTCCTTCTTCAATCATTAATTTCAAGTTTCATTCCATTATGATCAGATATGGTGCATGGTATTATCTCCATACTTTTATATTTACTAAGAGTTTCCATATGGCATAATATATGGTCTATATTTGAGTAGGACCAATGTGCTGCTGAGAAGAACATGTATCCACTTTATGATGTTTGATATATTCTATATATGTTGGTTAAGTCTAGGTTATTGATTGTGCTATTGAGTTCTATAGTTTCTTAATTCAGATTTTCTCTAGAGGATCTGTCCAATGGCGAGGGTTGTGTGCTGAAGTCACCCGTAATTATTGTGTTATAGCCTATATGACTCTTGAACTTGAGGAGAGTTTGTTTTATGACTTGGCACCACCATTGTTTGGTGCATACAAATTGATAATTGTTATGTCTTGTTGGTGAATGTTGCCTCTTAACAGTATATAGTGTCCTTCTTTATCACTTTTGATTAACTTAGGTTTTAAGTTGATTTTATTCGAAATGAGTATGGCCACTCCTTCTTGCTTCCGAGGGCCAACAATGGCTGCGAAGTCTTTCAGAATAAAATCATGTGATTTTCTGGCTGAGATTCCCATTGCTCTGTGGAAAGCCACCTTGGGCCTAGATCTCAGTTTGAAAGGGTGACAATCATGCGTGGCCTCCTAAAAACCAACACAATTCACATCAATACTTCTATGAGGTACGTTCCAGAACTCAGGCTCTAAGGGGAATCACACCAGAGTTCAAGCCCAGGTGGACCAAGTCATCTCTTCCAACCCCCACACAAATGACCACAATTAAAACAAAATAACTACCACATGGCCCTCATCTTCGTCCATAAAGACCCTCATCAAATGTTCTGGATGGAAGTTTCCATGAGGGTTGCAACTAAAGACAGTTTTCAGAATAAGCTCCCTTGCCTCTAATTTCCCTAAAGTCAGGGTGGCCTGGACACCCTTCCTGTGAACCAGGAGTGATCAAAAAGGCCTGCCATTAATTCCGCTTTGTTTCTATAATTTGAGGCTTACTGAATGTCAGGTATAGATTTTTTATGTGATTTGGAGTCATGAGAAAACCCAAGCACATCTGCAGAGCATTCAAGAATTTATTTGACAAAGAGGATCCCTATTCTCACTTGAAGGGGGTCAGGAACCTAACAGAGAAAGGCAAGAATCTTCATCCACAATGACTGCTCTTTTTGCCATTTTGGTTTTGAATGCACACATGGGATCTTTCTTTAGATCCATCAGGTGCTGAGAATCGAAGCCACAGCCTCACACAGGGCCAAGAGGCAGATTCAGACAAATTCCTTTCCAAAGCAATTAAGCAAAGAGCCACAGGTGATGCCCATTTATTTCCATTTGAAATTTTTTTCTTCAGGCTTCACAAAGGGGTGGCCTGAGGCAAAGACCTTCGTGACATTCAGGGCAACAGAACCTTGATTGGTATACTGAGCTTGAATTATGTTCTGCACCGAGGTCTCAGATAAATCGATATACAATGGCATAGGACCGTGTACCTCGGATGATTGAATGTAGAAGAGAAGATCCAGTCAAAAAGGGATAGTCTGTAGGATTAGGAAGATAGTCAGTAGGTTTAGGAAGAAGAGTGAGACTAGGAGTTGGACCAAAAGTTCTTTAGCAATAGGGTTTCAGTTAGAGAGTGAATGTAAATGTCAGCACATCTGAAGAGAAAGTCACAATGATGAAAAGGGAAAAATATGTAGGAAAGCAGATATCAATAGAAAGATTAGGAAATCAGGCAAAGTATAAAGTGAGTGATAGGATTAGACATTTTCAACAGGCTTGAGGTTGAATATATAATCTTAGGAAAAAACAAATATGTAGTAATCAATAGGATTGACATTTGAGAGCATTAGGCACCCTGGACATGGATGTTTTTAGTAATCCATGGTCACTTTCCATTTAGGCTTTGGTACAATCATATGTGTGACCTTTGCATTTTGTGTCCAGAATACTACCGTGATAAAATTTATATGTAGATAAGGTGACATGAGTATTTCTTCCACCATTATGGGGAGTAATATTCTGGAAACTTATAAATTAGTACTGGTGATACAAATAGGTGTACCTTGTGTTGATCATTATTGAGATGTTGCATGAATAGACCAGATTGTGAATAAAGTATATAAGTGGTTCCAACTTTAAATAATGGATTGAGTTTGCATCTGAAAATATATTGGAAATCTTATATTGATATATATACAATCATTCCAACCAGTTATATATGTAATGGTAATATTAGGGTTACGGTTTATCGTGAAGAGTGAGTATTGCTTCAAAAATGATTATGGAATCAAAAATAATGTGTTTAGAAAGAAGTCTAGTGAAAAGACCAGTAAAGAAACATGGAGGAATACATGTGTTCTGAAGTAGTAAGTAAATGAAAGTGAACCAAATGCCTATAATTTTGTGAAGTTGTGGGTGAAAAAATATATCCTATGATGTCCATATACTGAAAAAATAGTAATGTACCAGTGTTGAGTAAAAATGAACTTCAAAATACACATCATGTCCCATAGCAATCTACTTGCATTGATGTTAAACTGGGTCAGGTACTGTAGAAATATTAGGATTTGTATGCACCACCTACTGAACTTAGTATTCAGTAGTAGGAAACCAATATGTATTACAGGTGTATAAATATTGCTGAAAATAATCTTGTAAAAATTGGATTTTGAACCCACATACATGAATATAAATGAATTTAGGGAGTGTATAATAAGACACATATTTTTCATATTTTTTTAAAATCTGGAGAATATATATACATATGTATATATATATACATATATATACATATATAATATATATATATATATATATATATATACACATATACATTTTTTTTCCAGATTTAAAAAAAAATACATACACACACACACACACACATTATATTTAGCAATATATATGCCAATCGAAATTCATCATGAAATATAATTCATCCACATATCCAAAAATATTCATTTTACTGAACATGGATTTATGTATAGTGTTTTTCACTAGGAAGCTCACCCATAGGTTGAATTTTCAGTCCCATCATTATTTAGGGAGAGTCATCTGTTCTCACAATTTTATATTCCAAAGTCAGGGAGCTCACAAGAATGTCCGTGTGATACCAGGTAGGATATTATATATATATGTATAAAAAAATACATGTGCTGAATAGGATACAGAGAAAGGGAGACAGGAATTTATATATGTGATAATTTTAAAAAATCATGGAGAAATATTACAATGAAAAGTTGACTAGATTTAAAACACATACTCTTGATAATGCAGAAGGCAAATAGAAGTATACAACATGCTTCCTATGAAAGGACTGTATTTCTATTCGGTTAGGTTTCTTTCTCTCCATGATATTAGGATTAGTAGTCAGAGTCTAGTAGGGTATGGGTTAGTGTCAGGGATTCAGTATTTCAAATGGAAAAAAGGAAAATGAATCTAATGTGTATGCAAACATGTGATACACAAAAATCTTCCCTCTCTTATCCAGAACAATGCCTTGACATAACCATCGCTAAAAGTAAGACACAATTAGAGGAGAGGAGTTAGAAAATCTGAATATATATGTGGAATGGAAAATGCTCAGGAGTTCACAACACTGGAGGTGGTAGAACAGTTTCCAAAAGTAAGGGAGAGGGTAAACAATCCAGAAACATGGAGCTGTGCTGGCCTTGAGACTTCTTGAGAAACTTCCTCTGAGGTTGGGAACAAGAAATATATGTAATTGTTAGGAGATTTAGCTTCGTTTGTAGTGGCACCATGAAATCTGGGTCTGCATCTCTATGACCTGGAGCACATGGTCCTTATTTTCTAATGAACATGAGGGAGCAGTTCTGAATTCTCTCTTTGTAGGTAAACTGTGGCCACTGGGAGCTAAGTGTCTTTCCGTGTGGACTGTGAAGCCATTTGGTGATCCTCCACTTTCCAGGGTGATTCTTACTGCTGCACTGGGAGTTTGGTATTTGCTTCACGAAATACAAGGAGTTCAACTGGGACAAAATGCTGGAGGGAGTTCTGTCATGTGTGGTTGGTCAGGGACGCAAAGAGAATGTACGAACCAGGCTTCTATCCTACATAGCTTTCCCCTTGACTATAGCAACCTGATTCTGAACATTGCCCTGAAACCTCTCCATATGACAAGATGCCTTTACATATAAAGGTCTCCTGCCTGCACCATGTCAGTCATAAGTCTTTCGAAGCCAATGGAAGATCCAGGTGGTCCTACCAAAAATATTTATTTACACACCTACAGTCCACTTCTCTATGCCCACTACTCATTAGGCTCCAAATTACTGGCATCTCTGTTCTACACCATTTTCACGAAAACCAGTCAATCAAGGCACTCTTTGGTACACTCATGATCAGCAACAGGAAATCCAAAGTTTATCCAGTGCCACCTGGTCATGGGAATTTCAAAAATTTTATGGTATTAATCTAGTCATTTTTCAAAAATGAAGTTAGAGGCACTGTGTGTTTCAATTAATTCAGGAACCATTAAATGGTGAGGAAGCTCATTTCAATGAAAGCTCTGGAGAACACTCACAGAAAAGCCTTCCAAAAGACTGGCCAAAAGGTCACATGAATCCAGACACATTGAGGTGTACAATGTGAGGTCCATATGTGTTTGGACTCTCAACTAGGGCTGCCAAGTCTTTAAGAATTAAATCATGTGATATCCTGGCTCAGAATCCCCGAGCTCTGTGGAAAGCCATCCTGGGCCTAGATCTCAGTTTCCAAAGGCGATTCTCACGCGTCGCCTAGTAAAATCCCAAGAGAACTCACGACAATACTTCTCTGAGGTCAGATCCAGAACTCATTCTTTAAGGGGAATCACACCAGAGTTCAAGCCCAGGTGATCCCAGTCATCTTTTCCAACTACCACACAAATTACCACAATTAAAACAAGAACACTCCCATATGGCCCTCATCGTCTTTCATATTGACACTCATCATAATTTTGCTGGAGGTTTCCATGAGGGGAGCAGACCAAGACAGTGTTCAAAATAAGCTCCTTTGACCCTCATTTGCCTATAGTAAAGGTGGCCTGGACACCCATCCTGTGAACCAGGAGTGATCAAATAGGCCTGCCATTAATACCGCTCCAATTCTCCAATTTGAGGCCTACTGACTGTTTGGTTTAGATTCTTTATGTGAATTTTAGTCATGAAATAACCAAGCACCTATGGGCTAGCCTCTGCAGGTTTTGAAGAACTCATTTGACCCAAAGGATCCCTATTTTCACTTGATGGAGTTCCGGAACCTTACAGAGGAAGTCGAGAGACTTCATCCCAATGGCTGCTCTTTCTGCCATTTTTCCTTTGGATGCAAACATGAGAACTTTCTTTAGATCCATCAGGTGCTGAGAATCTAAGCTTCAGCCACACACAGGGCCAGGGGGCTGATTCAGTCACATCCCTTTTCAAAGCACTTAAGAAAAGAGCCACAGGTATGCCCAATCATTTCCATTTGAAAACTGTTTTCTTCAGGCTTCACAAAGGGGTGGCCAGATGCAAAGAACTTCCTGACATTCAGGGCAACAGAACAATAGGTAAGCAAAAGGCCCAAAGCAGGGTTTCTCCTCTGAGACTTTCCTCGTCACACTGATATCTGAGTTTTCTGAGATGCTCGCCATCACCTACAGCTATCCAGTACATGGCCATGTCACAGAGCTTGGAGGTGGTACATATCTTGGACACAAAACCATGGGCCTATTCTTGAAATTGGCCGGAATTCAGGACGAAAATAGAAACTTAGGAAGGTAGCAGGTGTTGCTCATCGATAAGGCAAGCTACAGTCCATTCATAAACGGGGCAATATGAATGCTGAGAAGCTTTCTACTAGACACGACACATCCATTGATGAATTCTCTTTTCTAATGTCTACAACCACGGAAACAGTGGAATACACAGACATAGAAACACTCGCCCTGTGAAAAGACTTACTAGAAACAGTCCACTTCAAATGAAACAAACCGACTGTCCTACCTATTCTCAGAAAATGAGACAAAACCACAAACCCACAACCACACCCACAAAGGCACCTCCTTCCCCTAAGTAGGTCTTTGACTATGCGGAGTGTCCTCTGACTTGTAGGCCATAATACGTTCCCCTGAAATGGCCTGTCCTGTCTCAGATCTGGTCTCCTTGGCAAACTCTGTGAACTTCTCAGGAGCCAACGGTGAGCCACTAACGACTTTCTCAAGAAAAGCCCCGCTTCCGAGCTTTCCTGGCATTTGGCCTTCTCACGTCTGAAGGTACCAAGAAAGACTGACTGCATTTAGTAAATCCAAACAAGTGAGACCATAGGGACTGGGACTGGGACTGGCTCTGGGTGCCTGGCTTCCTGGATCCAAAGTTCAGAGAGTTCCATCACCATGGAAGTGAGGTGAGGTCACTTCCTTCCTGAACTGAATGAGGTCCCTGTCTTGGCAACCACTTTGTCTTAACTGTTACTTCCAAGGGTCCCATGAGATTGAGGCTGCCCCTACTTCCTGTGACACTTTCACAAGTTAGAATGGTATATCAACCATAGGCACCCAGGAATAGATCTCCACACAGGCCTGTTTTGGTCCATGTTCTCTACATTAAGAAGAGAATCTGATTCAGACACAACCTTTTATCCTGACCGGGTTGTTTGCCATGGAAGATGACTTTTGGTCTCTCAGGTCCTTCATAGCTGCCTACATCTTCTCCAGGGATCATTTCTGCATGGGCCTTTGAGGTTCTCAGCAGGTGGAAGTTTCCCTACATTTCTGTATTATAAAATCAATTCTTTCCCTGCTCTTCTATAAAGTTAGATTGAGGGAATAGTGTATGATTATGGTTAAAAACATGTTTGATTTGGGTTAGAAATCATTGTGCTGGATGAATAATGGTATTGGGAACCTGCTATGTGTATAAGAATATATAGGTGTAATATATGTATGAAAAAAGAAATCTAAGTATGATTTGAAGGCCAGAAGGGCATTGGGCCCTTGATTGGGATACGCAGCATTGAATTACGTTCTGCAGAGATATCTCTGATAAATCGATATTCAATGGCATAGGACCTTGTACCTTGCATGAATTAATGTAGAAGGAACATCCAGTCAAAAAGGGATAGTCGGTAGTGAAAGGTTAATAAAATAGGTACTTGCTATTTCCTGTTTTTCTGTATGCTTAAAAAAACACTGTTGAAATCTTGAGAAATGTTTGCTAATCTTGTTCTAGAATGTACTGTTCCCAACTGCCAAACTGCAGAATGTACTGCCTCACTCGGTGTCACGCAAACCGCCCACTCACCCTTACACATCAGTAAACTTCCCTCCCTTCCCTCTCCAAGGAATGTATGTAAGCTCTGCATAAGCTGTTCTCAGAGCTCTCTGATCTATTTAAGTTAGCTGTGAGCCCCAGCAAGCTGGACCCAAAATAACCCTTTGCTGTTGCATGAGACAGTCTCTTGGTAGTCTCTTCCTCCAACACTCACCTGACCTTTACATATTGAGGTTCCACCGAGTTCCGGCAGTGGCGGATGAGAGACCCCAACGGGCTCCTCTCGGAGCAAGTAAGGCGCCTCATTCCGGTTTCAGGTGTCATGTTAGGGCTTGGCAAAATTGCTGGCGATGAAGAGACTGGGGTCTCTCTGACGGTGGCTGAGAGACGTGTCACAGAGACATAGGGCACCTCCCTGGGGGACCCCGCAGAGGACTCGGAGAATCAAGGAACAATTGCTTCATCGACTCAGTGATATTTTCTTTTAGATTCGGTATTGCCATCCTATCGGGTTTTGCCGGCTACGCATTCCTGGTCTCAGTGTTGGATGTCCATTGCCTGTCTTTATGGTCTTGTCTTATCTGTGTCATGTGTCTTTGCTTTTACTGTTTGTGTACCTTTCATTATGGGACAGAGCACTTCAATGCCTCTGTCCCTGACCCTTGATCACTGAACCAAAGTCCGCTTAAGGGCTCAGAATCTTTCTTTTTTTAGTAAAACGCTGGACCTGGCAGACTCTCTGTGCCTCAGAATGGCCCATCTTTGGAGTCGTATGGCCCCAAGAAAGATCTTTCTACTTCCCACTAATTTAAAAAGTCAGAGATATTGTCTTTCAGCCAGGGCCACATAGCCATCCTGATCAACAGCCATATATCTTAACTTTGCAGGACCTCTGCAAATCTCCTCCTCCATGGGTGAAGCCTTTCCTTGCCCATGCCTCTGCTCATACTCCTTCCCACATGATCTCTCAAACCCTCTCCTCTTCCTCCTCCTCCACCCTCTGTTTTCCCTGAGTCACAAGATTTGACTCTACTGGACTCTTCCTCCTCTCCTTATCCCCTGCCCTCGTCCCCTAACACACAACACACTCTAAGTGATTCCCCTGCTGCTGACTAAGCCTCTCTACCATTGGAGGAAGCTAAGCTGGTAATAGGATCTGATAATGGACCGATGTTCATGGCCCAGGTAAGTCAGGGGTTAGCCAGGAACCTGGGGATTAATTGGAAGTTATATTGTGCTTATAGACCCCAGAGTTCAGGACAAGTAGAAAGAATGAATAGAACCATTGAAGAGACCTTAACGAAATTAAGCTTAGAGACCAGCATAAAAGATTGGACTGTGCTCCTGACTTATGCAATGTTTCATGCAAGAAAAAATCCTTCTGTTTCTTTGAGTAGCCTTACCCCCTGAGAAATTCTCTATGGTGGCCCTCGTCCAGTAAGGGTCCTAAGCCCAACTTTAAGACCTAAGGATCCTTTCCACACCCTCTTGCTTGACAGACTTAAAGCTCTTGAAAGAACTCAGTGATACCTGTGAAAATAGCTGCCCACTGCGTAACAAACTGTGTACCAGGGGATTCCACATCCATATCAAATAAGAGACTTCATGTATGTAAGATGACATCAGGCGTCATCCCTGGAACCCAGCTGGAAAGGACCATACCAGGTGCTACTTATAACACCTACAGTGGTAAAGGTATACAGAATCACTTCTTGGATCCATGCCTCTCATCTCAAGCCTGCTCCTTGTTCAGAATCTTTCTGGAAACTGGAAAAGACTGGTAACAGTTTCAAATTGTGTATTCGCCATGTGGATAAGGTTATATACTCTCCCCTTGGCCACAAGTAGTCCTTACCCTCATCAGCCTTTTAAGCAGCGATGGCTGATCACAAATCCTACTGGAAAAGTGTATAATCTATCTCACATACAGCCCCCTTAGGGACCTGGTGGCCATCTCTCCACCCAGACATTTGTCAGCTGGCCATAGGTTTTTTCTATTGGGATATCCCTGATGAAGAAAATCCCACTAAAATACCATTAAATCCCTTCTGTACCATAGATAATGGAAACAAACATTATGGATGTAGGGACACGCGAGCCAGATGCAGGTTGGCTAGCCTAGATTACTATGTTTGCCCGGGAAACTATCAAAGCCACAAACAGTAACGGCTGTGTGGGGGAAAAACCGACTTCTTCTGTATGTCATGGAGATGTGAGCATACAGAGGCTGCCTGATGGAACCCCAATACTTCATCAAATTCAGTACACAGCATTGGCCATATTACCAAGTAGACAACAGAAAAAGGATGGCCCCCAGAGGGGTCTCTAGATCCTCAAATTTTGCGTGACCTTTTTAACTTCTGCAAGTGCTCAAAAGGGTGAAAGGAGATTCCCCTATGTGGAAGCCCTTTCCCTCCTTCACTCACATCCTGAACTATGCTTCTCCAATAGATTTTTATCCTCAGCCTTCTGCTCCAGACTCTCTGCTGTCACTCCCACCTCAGCAACGTGATTTCTCCCCTCCAATTACTAGATCAGAATCCCAAACCTCCACCAGTTCTCAGACAATTGCCCGCTTGTGAGGTAGCAGGTACTGAGGTACCCCTCCACCCACTCACTCCTCTCTCTTCCTGTCAGTGCCCACACCGGGTGCCACCAGGTCCTCTTTCCAGCTAACCCAAAGCTCAAACGAGCTGAGGAGAGCTCTCAGACCCTTATCCAAGATGTAATATAAATGGCCATTAAAGTTGCTTTGTCATCACTGAAAACAGGTTACTAAAATTTAAAGTCCCTCACAGGATTTTGGGATACTCACTCCCATTTTCTGCACTGCTCTACCTGTTCTACTGCTCAAGTTTTTTGCTAGGAAATTCCCAAACACCTTTCCAATTATTCTTTTACATCTCTCTTTTTCCTCATTCTCAGATCCTCGGAGCTTCTCTCAGCCCCACCTTCCCCGTATTCCCCCTCTGTACCAGGCCCACAGAAAAGTCTTAAATTTCCTTCTCCAGAAGTCTTCACCATGGCTGACTTTAGAACTTTCAGCATAGAGTTTCTATAAAGAGTTCAATGTAGATAAACTTTCTCTTTTTGTATTGCCCTGTTCTACTTGGCCACTGGCTAAAAAACACAGTACTTCTAAGCTAGACAACCCCTAACTAGTTTTTCACAAAATATGTGAACAAGTCCTCTGGCCTTCAGCTGGGGCTTCACAGAAATGGCCACATTTCTAAGATAAAGAAATTACCAACTGGGCTCCGTTGTAACAGCTGGCAGGGGGAAAATAAGAAAGGGAATAAAAAGCTCTCCTCCTCCCAGGTGTCCTTGAAAATTTAACTTGCCCAGAACAGAGGAAAAATCAGAAACATATACTGCTTTTTTGAACTTCTGCAGACTGTAAACTTCTGAGCCCCATCCCTTATATGTTGGGTACACAATTCTGAAACTACCTAAAATTGAGTTTCAGGGGATTAATTGATTACAACAGAAGCAATGCCCTCTGAATCCAGTTGCAACAATATAGGACTGTTTCCCTGTCTTCAGTGCTATCTTAGGTGCCTTGCCTTGTCTGTCCCTACAACAGCATAATTCTATATACTTAAACATTGTTTATGTTTTCATGAAATGGTCAACAGATGTGATTATTTTGAAATGTTGCAGATGTTTCCCAGAAAGCTCTATCATGACGCAGGTTCGTTTGAAGATCAAATAGGGGAGGCATACAACCGGTTCCACTGGGAACTTGTATCCCTCACTTTAGCCATCCTATTAGGAATAGGAGTTGCTGCACGGGTGGGCACAGGAACCACTGCCATTGTCCATGGGACACAACAAATGACCCAATTAGAAGAAGCAATAGAGCAAAACTAAGATATTAGAAACCTCCATCAGAGCTTTGCATGAATCTTTAACCTCTCTCTCTGAAGTTGTTTTAAAGAACAGTTGAGGGTTCGACCTCCTCTTCATTAGAGAAGGGGGCCTTTGTGCTGCATTGAGGGAAGAATGTTGTTTTTATGCTGACCATACTGGAGTTGTAATAAAATCTATGAGTAAATTTAAAAGATACCTTGAAGAGCATCAACAAGAGAGAGAGGCCCAAAAAGGGTGGCTTGAGTCTTGGTTCACACACTCCTCCTGGTTAACTACGTTTTTATCAACCCTGGCCGGTCCAATAATAATCCTCATATTATTGCTAACTATAAAATCCTGTTTGCTCAACCGTGTAATTTCTTTTCTCCAGGCTCAAATTGGACGAGTTAAACTTATGGTAATAGCCCACTAGCAGACATAGAATGTGACACCCTCCAATGATCATTTTTATGATTAAAAGTAGCCAGAAGAAGAAGTGGGGAATTAAAGGTTAATAAAATAGGTACTTGTCACTTCTTGTTTTTCTGTATGCTTAACAAAACACTATTGAAATCTTGAGAAATGCTTGCAAATCTTGTTCCCAGAATGTTCTGTCCCCAACTGCCCAACTGCAGAATGTACTCCCTCACCCAGTTGAATGCAAACCACCCACTCACCCTGACCCATCAATAAAATTCCCTCCCTGCCCTCTCCAGGGAAAGTATATAAGCTCTATTTAAGCTATTCTCAGAACTATCTGCTCTATTAAAGTGATCTCTGAGCCCCAGCATGCTGGACACCCAAAAAACCCTTTGATGTTGCAAGAGATAATCTGTTGGTGGTCTCCTCCTCTGAAGCTCGCCTCACATTTACTTGGATGATTGAATGTAGAAGAGAACATTCAGTCAAAAACGATAGTCTGTAGCATTAGGAAGATAGTCAGTACTTTTATGAAGAAGGGTGAGTATAGGAATTGGAAAAAAATTTCTTTAGCAATAGGGTTTCTATTAGAGAGTGAATGTAAATGTCAGCACAGGTGAAGAGTCTGTCACAATGATGAACTGGGGAAAATATGTAGGAAAGCAGATATCAATAGAGACATTACAAAATCAAGCAAAGTATAAAGTGAGTGATAGGATTAGATATTTTGAACAGGGTTGAGTTTAAATATATAATCTTAGGAAGAAACAAATATGTAGTCACAATTAGGATTGACATTTGAGAGCATTAGGCAAATTTCAGGTGGATGAATATTTCTCAGAATAATCTTGTGAATAGTTGATTATAAATCCACATAATAAACATGAATGAATTTAGGGAGTGTATATAAGACACATATATTTCATATTTTGAAAAATCTGGAGAGTGTATATATATATATATATATATATATATATATATATATATATATATATACAAAACACACACACAGACAAAAAAGTAGCAATATATATGTCAATCAAAATTCATTATAAAATATATATCATCCACAGATCTAAAAATATTCATTTTACTGAACATGGATTTATGTATAATGCTGTTCAACTAGCAAGCTCAACCATAGGTTGAATATCCAATTCCAACAAGTTTAGTAGGAGTGATCTCTTCTAACAATTTGTATCTGCCAAGTCAGCCACCTCACAAGAATGTACGTGTGGTACCAGGGAGGAATCTAAATGTGCATATAAGAATACAGAGAAAGGGAGACAGGAATTCACATATTTGTTAACCTTAAAAATACATGGACAACTATTTCAACAATAAATTGACTAGATTCATAACTCCAACTCTGTATCATGCAAAAGAAAAGTACAACAATACACCAGGCCTACTCTGAACTGCTTGTATTTAGATTCTGTTTGGGTTATTTTTCTCCATCATATTAGAATTAGTAGTCAGAGTCTGGTCGGGTATGGGTTAGAGTCAGGGATTCAGTATTTTGAATGGAAAATAGAAAACTGAATCCAATGTTTATGAAAATATATGCTACAGAAAATTCTTCCCACTCTCCTCCAGAACAATGCCTTGACATTACCTTCGCCCCAAGTAAGACACAATTAGAAGAGAAGAGTTAGAAAATCTGTGAATACCTATCAGGAATGGAAAATGCTCCAGATTTCACATCTTGGAGGCGGTAGAGGAGTTTCCAAAAGTAAGGGACAGGGTAAACACTCCACAAATATGGAGCTCTGCTGGCCTAAAGACTTTTTGAGAATCTGCCTTTAAGGTTGGGCACTTAAAATATATGTTGTTTTCAGGAGCTTTAGCTTTATTTGTAGTGAGACAATCAAAGCTCGATCTGCATCTACATGACCTGGAGGACATGGTTATTTATTTTTCAATAAAAATGAGGCAGCAGTGCTGAATTCTCTCTTTGTAGGTAAACTGTGGCCACTGAGGGCTAAGTGTCTCCCGTGTGGACTGTGAAACAACTTGGTCATCCTCCAATTATCGTGGTGTTTCTTGATGCTGCACTGGGAGTTTGGTATTTGCTTCATTAAATACAACGAGTTTCAATGGGAAACAGTGCTGAAGGGAGTTCTGTCAGCTGTGGTGTGCAGGGTCTCCAGGAGAATGCACCAACCAGGGTTCTATCCCACGTAGCTTGCCCCCTTGACAATAGCAACATGATTCTGAACATTGCCCTAAAACCTCTCCATATAAAAATATGCCTTTACGTATATGGGTCTGATGGCTGCACCATGTCAGTCTCAAGCCATTTGGAAGCCAATGGAAGATCCACATGGCCCCACCACAGATGTTTTATCACTCACTTGCGTAACACTTCTCTAGGCCCACTACTCACTAGGCTTCTACTTACCAGCATCTCTGTTCTACACCATTTTCCTGAAACCCAGTCAATCAAGGCCCTGTCTGGTATATTCATGATCATCAACAGGACATCAAAGGTCCTCCAGTGACATCTGGTCATGGGAATTTTCAAAATTTCATGGTAATTATCTAGCAATTTTTCTCGGGTGAAGTTGGAGGCACTGTGGTTTGCAATTCATTCAGGAACCATTAAAGGGTTAGGAAGCTAATTTCAGGGAAAGATCTGGAGCACTCTCACAGGCAAGGCTACCCAAAGAGTGGCCAAAAAGTCACATGAAGCGAGGCCAATTGAGGTCTATAAAGCGAGGTCCATGTGTGTTTTGAATCTCAATAATGCATGCCAAGTCTTTCAGAATAAAATCATGTAATATCCTGGCTGAGATTCCCAGTGTTCTGTGGAAAGCCAACCTGTGCCTAGATCTCAGGTTCCAATGGCAACTTCATGCCTGGCCTCCTAAAATCCCAACACAATTCATGGCAATACTTCTCTCAGGTCAGTTCCAGAACTCAGTCTATAAGGAGAATCACACCAGAGTTCAAGTCCAGGTGGACCCAGACAACTCTTCCAACCGCGACTCAAATGAAAACAATTAAAACCAAAATACTCCCTCATGGCCCTATTCTTCTTCCATATAGACACTAATCATAACCTCTTCCTGGAGTTTTCCATGAGTTGGGCAGCCCAACAGAATGTCCAAAATAAGCTTCTTGCACCTCTTTTGCCTAACTTCAGGGTGGCCTGGGCACCCTTCCTGTGAATCAGGAGTGATCAAATAGGCCTGCCCTTAATACTGCTCCGCTTATCCAATTTGAGGCTCTCTGACTGTGGGGTCTAGATTCTTTATGTGAATTGGAGTCATGAGAAAAGCCAAGACAGTGTCCAAAATCAGCTCGCTTGCCCCTCATTTGCCTAAAGTCAGGGTGGCCTGGACACCGTTTCTGTGAACGAGGAGTGATCAAATAAGCCTGCCTTTAATACTTCTGTGTTTCTCCAATTTGACGCCTACTGATTTCAGGTATCAATTCTTTATGTGATTTGGAGTTATGCGAAAACCCAAGCACCTCTGCAGGGAATTGAAGAACTCATTTGACCCAAAGAATCCCTATTCTCACTTGATGGAGTTCAGGAACTTAACAGAGGAAGGCAAGAGACTTCATCCATAATGAATGATTTTTTTTTTTGCCATTATGGTTTTGGACGCACACATGGGATCATTCTTTAGATCCATCAGGTGCTGAGAATCTAAGTCATAGACACAAACATGGCCAAGAGACTAATTCAGACACATCCCTTCCCAAAGCAATTAAGCAAAGACCCACAGGTGATGACATTCATTTCCATTTGAAAACTGTTTACTTCAGGCTTCACAAAGTGGTGGATTGAGGCAAAGAACTTCCTGACATTCAGTGCAAAACAACAATAAGTAAGCAAAAGGCCCAAAGCAGGGTTTCTCCACTGAGACTTTCCTGGTCACACTGATATCTGCGTTTTCTGAGATGCTCGCCATTCTCTTCAGCTATCCAGTACATGGCCATGTCACAGAGTTTGGAGGTGGTACATATTTTGGACACAAATCCATGAGCCTATTCTGGATAGTGGCCAGAATTCAGGAAGAAAACAGCAACTTAGAAAGATAGCAGGTGTTGCACATCAACAAGACAAACTGCACTCCATTCATATATTGGGCAGGTTGAATTATGGGAAGATTTACACTAGAAAGTACACATCCATTAATGCATTCTCTTTTCCAATATCTACAACAACGGACACAGTGGGATACACAGACATAGAAACACTTGCCTTGTCAAATGACTTACTAGAAACTGTCCACTCCAAACCAAACTAACCGCCTTTCCCATCTATTCTCAGAACATGAGACAAAACAATAAACCCATACCCACTCCCACAAAGGCACCTCCTTCCCCCAATTAGGTCTGTGACTATCCAGATTGTCCTCTGACAGGTGGGCCATACTATGTTCCCCTGAAATGGTCCGTCTTCTCTAAGATCTGGTGAAATATAAGGATGAAAACAGAAATCTAGGTATGATTTGAAGCCCAGAAGGGTTTTTCCCTTGATTGGGATACTTAGCTTTGAATTATGCTCTGCAAAGTTGTCTCAGATAATTCGATATACAATGGCATAGGACCTTTTACCTTGGATGATTGAATGTAGAAGAGAACATCCAATCAAAAAGGGATAGTCGGTAGGATTAGGAAGATAGTCGGTAGGTTTAGAAAGAAGAGTGAGTATAGGATTTGGACCAAAAGTTCTTTAGCAATAGGGTTTCGATTATAGAGTGAATGTAAATGTCAGCACATATGAAGTGTCAGTCACTAGGATCAACTTGGGAAAATATGTAAAAAAGCAGATATCAATAGAAACATTACGAAATCAGGCAAAGTATAAAGTGAGTGATAGGATTAGACATTTTCAACAAGGTTGAGTTTGAATATATAAATTAGGAAGAAACAAATATGTAGTCACCAATAGGATTGACAATTGACAGAATTAGGCAACCTGGACATGGATGTTTTTAGTAATCCATGTACACTTTACATTTAGGCTTTGGTACAATCATAAATGTGACCTTTACATTTTTTGTCCAGAATATTACTTTGATTAAATGTATATGTACATCAGGTGACATCAGTATGTCTTCCACCATTTCTGCGAGCAATATATTGAAGATGTAAAATTAGAATCGGGGGTACAAAGAGGTGTACCCTGTGTCTATGAATATAGAGATAAAGCATGAATAGACCCTAATGTGAATAAATAATATAACTTTTTTCAACTTTAAAAAATGAATTGATCTAATATCTGAAAAATTACAGGAAATTGTATATTGATATACAATCATTCATTCCAAGCAGTTATACATCTAATGGTAATATTCGTGTTTTGGTTTATCATGAAGAGTGTGTGAGTTTTGCTTCAAAAGTGACTTTGGAAATCGAAAATAATGTGTTTGGAAAGAAGACTCATGAAAATACCAGTAAAGAAACCCTGACAATACATGTGTTCTGAAGCAAAAAGTGATTAAATTTGAAACAAATGCCTATAAATTTGTGAACTTGTGGATGAAATGTATATCCTATCATGTGCAAAAACTGAAGAAATAATAATGTACCAGTGTCGAATACAAATGAATAAAGAATTACATATCATGTCCCATAGGAATCTACTTGCATTGATGTTAGACTGGGTCAGTTACTGTAGAATAATTAGGATTTGTATGCATCATTCCCTGAAGTTAGTTTTCAGTACTAGGAAACAAATATGTATTTCAGGTGGATGAATATTTCTGAGAATAATCTTGTGAAAAGTTGATTAAAAATCTACATACATGAACATGAATGAATTTAGAGAGTGTATATTAGACACATATATTTCATATTTTGAAAAATCTGGAGAGTGTATACACACACACACACACACAAATAAAAAACACTCACAGACATTAAAAAGTAGCAATATAAATGCCAATCGAAATTCATCAGGAAATATATATCATCCACAGATGCAAAAATGTTTATTTTACTGAACATGAGTTTATGTATAATGTTGTTCTACTAGGACGCTCCCTACAGGTTGAATTTTCAGTTCCAACAGCGTTTAGGAGGAGTGATCTCTTCTCACAATTTGTATCTGCCAAGTCAGCCACCTCACAAAGATGTACGTGTGATACCTGGTAGGATTCTATATATGCATATAAATATACAAGTGTGAATAGGCTAAAGAGAAAGGGAAACATGAATTCTCATATTTGTTAACTTTAAAAACACATGGAGATCTTTTTCTATTAAACATTGACCAGATTTATAACTCCTACCTTGTATAATGCAAAATGCAAGTCCAACTATACAACATGGCTCCAATGAACTGCTTGTATTTCTATAGGTTTGTGTTATTTTTCTCTATCATATTAGGATGAGTTGTCTGAGTCTAGTAGGTATGGGTTAGTGTCAGGGATTCAGTATTTCAAAAGGAAAATTGGAAATTGAATCCAATTCGTATGCAAATATATGCTGCACAAATATCCTCCCACTCTCATCCAGAACAATGCCTTGAAATTACCTTCACCCCAAGTAAGACACAGTTAGAGGAGAATAGATAGAAAATCAGTGAATACATATCTGGAATGGAAAATGCTCAGGAGTTCACAACCTTGGAGGTTGTAGAGGAGTTTCCAAAAGTAAGGGACAGGGTAAACACTCCAAAAACATGGAGCTCTGCTGGCCTAAAAACTTTTAGAGCAACTGCCTCTGAGTTTGGGAACGTGAAAATTATGTTGGTGTCAGGAGAATTGGCTTCATTTGTAGTGAGACCATCAAAGCTGGGTCTGCCTCTATGTGACGTGGAGGACATGGTATCTTATTTTCCAATGAACATGAGGTAGCAGTGTTGATTTTCTTCTTTTTAGGTAAACTGTGGCCTCTGGGGGCTAAGTGTCTCCCCGTTGGACTGTGAAGCCATTTGGTCCTCCTCCACTTTTTGTGGGGTTTTTGCTGCTGAACTGGGAGTTTGGTATTTGCTTCATGAAATTCAAGGAGTTCAACTGAGACACAGTGCTGGAGGGAGTTCTGCCATGTGCGGTGGTTCAGAGTCTGCAGAAGAACGCACCAACCACGCTTCTATCCCTCAAACTTGCCACATTGCATCCTTGTCCATAGCAACCTGATTCTGAACATTGCCCTGAATCCTCTTCATATAACAAGATGCCTTTAATTACAAGGGTCTGCTGGCTGCTTCATGTAATCCACAAGCCATTTGGAAGCCAATGGAAGATCCACATTGCTTCAACAGAGATGTTTTATCACACTCCTCCCCACCAAAGCTCTAGGCCCACTTCTCAGCAGGCTGCAACTTTCTGGCACCTCTGTTCTACACCATTTTCATGAAACCCAGTCAAGCAAGGCACTGTCTGGTACATCCATGATCAGCAACAGGACATCCAAAGGTTCTCCAGTGCCACCTGGTCATGGGAATTTCAAAAATTTCATGGTATTTATTTAGACATTTTTCAAGGATGAAGTTGGAGGCACTGTGGGTTTCAATTCATTCAGGAACCAGTAAATGGTGAGCAAGATTATTTCAATGAAAGCTCTGGAGAACCCTCACAGGCAAGGCTTCCCAAAGAATGGCCAAAAGGTCACATTAAGGCAGGCCCATTGAGGTCTACAATATGAGGTCCATGTGTGTTTTCACTCTCAACTATGGCTGCCAAGTCTTTCGAATGAAATCATGTGATATCTTGGCTGAAATTCCCAGAGCTCTGTGGAAAGCCACTCTGGGGCTAGATCTCAGTTTCCAAGGGTGACTCTCATACATGGCCTCTTAAATCACAACACAATACATGGCAATACTTCTCTGAGATCAGCTCCTGAACTCAGTCTATAAGGGGAATCACACCAGAGTTCAAGCCCAGGTAGACCTTGTTATGTCTTCCAACTGTCACACAAATATCCACAATTAAATCCAAAACACTTCCACATGGCACTAATCTTCTACCATTTACACAATCATCATAACCTCTGGCTGGAGGTTTCCATGAGGGGTGCAGCCCAAGACAGTGTCCAATATAACCTCTCTTGCCCCTCTTTTGCCTAAAATCAGGGTGGCCAGGACATCCTTCCAGTGAACCAAGAGTGATCAAATAGGCCTGCCATTAATATGGCACTGCTTCTCCAATTTGAGGCCTACTGACTGTGTGTTTTAGATTCTTTATGTGAATTGGAGTCTTGAGAAAAACCAAGCACTTATGGGCTAGCCTCTGCAGGGTTTTGAGGAACACATTTGAACCAAATGATCACTGTTCTCACATGATGGAGAACAGGACACATACAGAGGAATGCGAGAGACTTCATCCACACTGACTGCTCTTTTGTCCATTTTGGTTTTGGATGCACACATGGGATCCTTCTTTAGATCCATCAGGTGCTGAGAATCTAAGCCACAGTCTCACACAGGGCCAAAAGACTGATTCAGACACATCCCTTTCCAAAGCAATTAAGCAAAGAGCCACAGGTGATGCCCTTTCATTTCCATTTGAAAACTGTTTCTTTAGGCTCTACAATGGTGTGGCCTGAGGCAAAGGCCTTCCTGACATTCAGGGCAACAGAACAATTGATGAGCAAAAGGCCCAAAGCAGGGTTTCTTCACTTAGAATTTCCTGGTCAAACTGATATCTGAGTTTTCTGAGATGCTCCCATTTCTTTCAGCTATCCAGTACATGGCCATGTCACAGAGCTTGGAGGTGGCACATATTTTGGACACAAAACCATGAGCCTATTCTGGAGAGTGGCCAGAATTCAGGAAGAAAACCGGAACTTAGGAAGATTGTTGGAGTTGTCCACCCATAAGTCAAGCCGCAGCCCATTCATAAATTGGGCAGAATTCAGGAAGAAAACAGGAACTTAGGAAGATTGTTGGAGTTGTCCACCCATAAGTCAAGCCGCAGTCCATTCATAAATTGGGCAAGTTGAGTCTAGACAGGACACATCCAATGATTCATTCTCTTTTCTAATATCTAAAACCATGGACACAGTGGGATACACAGACAAAGAAACACTGGCCTTGTCAAACGACTTACCAGAAACAGTTCACTCCAAACCAAACAAACCGCCTTTCCTACCTATTCTCAGAACATGAGACAAAATCTCAAACCCACACCCACACACACAAAGGAAGCTCCTTCCCCCAAGTAGGTCTGTGACTATTGGGAGTGTCCTCTGACTGGTGGGCCAAACTATGTTCTGATAAAATCGCCTGTCCTGTGTCACATATAGTCTCCTTGGCCAAATCTGTGAAGTTGTCACTAGCCAGCGGTGAGCCACTACCTGCTTTCTCAGGAAAGGCCCCTCTTTAGAGCTTTCCTGACATTTGTTCATCCTCACCTCAGTAGGTACCAAGAAAGACTGACTCTGTCGTTGGTAAATCCAAAAAATAAGACCACTGGGACTGGGACTGAGACTGGCTCTGGGTGCCTGGCTTCCCGGATTCCAAGTTCAGAGAGTTCCATCACCAAGGAAGTGAGGTGAGATTACTTCCTTCAGGAATTCTTTGAGGTCATTGCCTTGGCAACCACTTTGTCCTAACTGTTGCTTACAATACTCCTATGAGATGGAGGCTGCCCTTTCTTCCTGTGACACTTTTACAAGTTAGAATGGTATATCAACCATAGGGACCCCGGAACAGCTCTCCACACATGCCTGGTTTGGTCTATCTTCTCTACATTAACAAGAGAGAGGCTTATTCAGACACAACCCTTCATCCTGGGAAGGTTGTTTGCGATGGAAGATGACATTTGCTCTCTCAGGTCCTTCATAGCTGCCTACATCTTCTCCAGGGATCAAATCTGCATGGACATTTGAGGTTCTCAGCAGGAGGAAGATACCCTACATTCCTGTATTGTAAGACGAACTCTGTCCCTGCTCTTCTGCAAAGTTAGATTAAGGTAAGAGTGTATGGTTAGGGTTAATAACATGTTCGATTTGGGTTACGAATCATTGCGAAGGATGATTAATAGTATTGGGAACCTGCGATATTTATAAGATTATAGAGGTGAAATATAAGTATGGAAACAGAAATCTAGGTAAGATTTGAAGCCCAGAAGGGCATTAGGCCCTTGATTGGGATACTTAGCTTATAATTACGTTCTGCACATATGTCTCAGATAAATCGATAATCAATGGCATAGGACCTTACACCTTGGATGATTGATTTTAGAAGAGAACATCCACTCAAATTGAGATAGTCGGTGGGATTAGGAAGGTAGTAAGTAGGTTTAAGAAATAGAGTGAGTATAGGATTTGGGGCAAAAGTTCTGTAGCAATAGGGTTTTTGTTATAGAGTGAATGTAAATTTCAGCACATGTGAAGAGTCAGTCACATGATGAACTGGGGAAAATATGTAAAAAGGAAAATATCAATACAGACATTATGAAATGAGGCAATTATACAGTGACTGATAGGATTAGACATTTTCAATAGGGTTGAGATTGAATACATAATCTTAGGAAGAAACAAATATGTCGTCACCAATAGGAATGACATTTGAAAGCATTAGGCAACCTGGACATTTATCGTTTTAGTAATCCATGTTCACTTTCCATTTAGGATTTGGTACAATCATAAGTGTGATCTTTGCATTTTGTGTCCAGAAAAATATTGTGAACAAATGTGTATGTAGATCATATGACATGAGTATTTCTTCCACCATTACTGGGAGCAATATTTGAAGACATATAAATTAGTATTGGGGGTACAAAGTGGTGTACCCTGTGTCTTTGAATATAGAGATAATGCATGAATAGACCATACTGTGAATAAATATTATAACTGGTTCCACTTTAAATAATGGATTGAATTGATATCTGAAAATATATAGGAAATCATATATTGACATACAATCATTCACTCCAACCAGTTATATATCTAATGGTAATCTTAGTGTTATTGTTTATCATGAAGTGTGTGTGAGTTTTGTTTCAAAAGTGATTATGGAAATCGAAAATAATATGTTTGGAAAAAAGTCTCATAAAAAGACCAATCAAGAAATATGGAGGAATTCATGTGTTCTGAAGCAGGAAGTGATTGAAAGTGAAACAAGTGCCTATAAATTTTCTAAATTGTGAATGAAATATATATCCTGTTATGTGCATAAACTGATGAAATAGTAATGTACCAGTGTTGAATAAAAGTGAACGTCAAAATACACATCATGTCCAATAGGAATCTACTTGCATTGATGTTAAACTGGGTCAGTTACTGTAGAAATATTAGAATTGCATGCATTATTCACCAAAGAGAGTTTTTTTTTTATTTTTATTTATGGTTGTTCAAAACATTACATAGTTCTTGATATATCATATTTTACACTTTGATTCAAGTGGGTTATGAACTCCCATTTTTACCCTGTATACAGATTGCAGAATCACATCAGTTACACATCCATTGATTCACATATTGCCATACGAGTGTCTGTTGTATTCTGCTGCCTTTCGTATCCTCTACTATTCCCCCTGGCATCCCCGCCCCTCCCCACTTCTCTCTCTACTCCCTCTACTGTAATAAATTTCTCCCCCTTGTATTATTTTTCCCTTTCCCCTCAATTCCTCTTGTATGTAATTTTGTATAACCCAGAGGGTCTCCTTCCAATTCCATGCAATTTCCCTTCTCCCTCCCTTCCTCCTCTCATCCTTGTTTAATGTTAATCATCTTGTCATGCTCTTCATCCCTATCTGTTCTTAGTTACTCTCCTTATATCAAAGATGACATTTGGCATTTGTTTTATAGGAATTGTGTAGCTTCACTTAGCATAATCTAGTCTAATGCAATCCATGTCCCTGCAAATTCTATGATTTTTTTATATTTCAATTCAAAGTAATAATCCATTGTGTATAAATGCCACATTTTTTTATCCATTCTTCTATTGAAGGGCATCTAAGTTGATTCCACAGTCTTGCTGTTGTGAATTGTGCTGCTATGAACATCGATGTAGCAGTGTCCATGTAGCATGCTCTTTTTAGGTCTTTAGTGAATAGACCAAGAAGGGCAATAGCTGGGTCAAATGGTGGTTCCATTCCCAGCTTTCCAAGAAATCTCCATACTGCTTTCCAAATTGGCTGCACCAATTTGCAGTCCCACCAGCAATGTACAAGTGTACCTCTTTTCCCACATCCTTGCCAGCACTTCTTGTTGTTTGACTTCATAATGGCTGCTAATCTTACTGGAGTGAGATGGTATCTTAGGGTGGTTTTGATTTGCATTTCTCTGACTGCTGGAGATGGTGAGCATTTTTTCATGTACTTATTGATTGATTGTATGTCCTCATCTGAGAAGTGTCTGTTGAGGTCCTTGGCCCATTTGTTGATTGGGTTATTTGTTATCTTATTGTCTAATTTTTTGAGTTCTTTGTATACTCTGGATATTAGGGGTCTATCTGAAGTGTGAGTAGTAAAGATTTCTTTCCAGTATGTAGGCTCCCTATTTACCTCTTATTGTTTCTTTTGCTGAGAAAAAACTTTTTTAGTTGAATAAGTCCCATTTGTTGATTCTAGTTATTAACTCTTGTACTATAGGTGTCCTATTGAGGAATTTGGAGCCCAACCCCACAGTATGTACATCGTATCCAAATTTTTCTTCTATCAGACAGTGTGTCTCTGATTTGATATCAAGGTCCTTGATTCATTTTGAGTTAACTCTTGTGCATGGTGAGAAAAAGGGATTCAGTTTCATTTTGTTATATATGGATTTTCAGTTTTCCCAACACCATTTGTTGAAGATGCTATCCTTCCTCCATTGCATGCTTTTAGCTCCTTTATCAAATATAAGATAGTTGTAGTTTTGTTGATTGGTTTCTGTGTCCTCTATTCTGTACCATTGGTCCACCTGCCTGTTTTGGTACCAGTACCATGCTATTTTTGTTACTATTGCTCTGTAGTATAGTTTGAAGTCTGGTATCGCTATACCGCCTGATTCACACTTCCTGCTTAGCATTGTTTTGCAATTCTGGGTCTTTTATTTTTTCATATGAATTTCATGATTGCTTTCTCTATTTCTACAAGAAATGCCTTTGGGATTTTGATTGGCATTGGATTAAACCTATAGAGAACTTTTGGTAATATCGCCATTTTGATGATGTTAGTTCTGCCTATCCATAAACAAGGTATATTTTTACATCTTCTAAGATCTTCTATTTCTCTCTTTAGGGTTCTGTAGTTTTCATTGTATAAGACTTTCACCTCTTTTGTTAGGTTGATTCCCATTTTTTTTTTTAGGATATTGTGAATGGAGTGGTTGTCCTCATTTCCATTTCAGAGGATTTGTCACTGATATACAGGAATGCCTTTGATTTATGCGTGTTGATTTTATATCCTGCCACTTTGCTGAATTCATTTATTAGCTCTATTAGTTTCTTTGTAGAACCTTTTGGGTCTGCTAGGTATAGAATCATGTCATCTGCAATAGTGATAATTTAAGTTATTCTTTTCCTATTTATATGCCTTTAATTTCTTTCATCTGTCTAATTGCTCTGGCCAGTCTTTTGATAACTATATTGAACAAAAGTGGTGAGAGCAGGCATCCCTGTCTTGTTCCAGATTTTAGAGGGAATGTCTTCAATTTTTCTCCATTCAGAATGATGCTAGTCTGCGGTTTAGCATAGATTGCTTTTACAATATTGAGGAATGTTCCTGTTATTCCTAGTTTTTCTAGAGTTTTGAACATAAAGGGATGCTGTACTTTGTCGAATGCTTTTTCTGCATCTATCTAGATGATAATATGGTTTTTATTTTAAGTCTATTCATGTGGTGAATAACATTTATTGATTTTCGTATATTGAACCCTCCTTGCATCCCAGGGATGAATCCTACTTGATCATGGTGCACATTTTTTTGATATGTTTTTGTATCTGATTTGCCAGAATTTAATTTAAGATTTTTGCATTTAGGTTCATTAGAGATATCGGTCTTTAGTCTTCTTTCTTTGAAGTGTCTATCTGGTGTAGGAATCAGGGTGATATTGGCCTCGTAGAATGAATTTGGAAGATCTCCCTCTTTTTCAATTTTCTGAAATAGCTTTAAAAGTATTGGTATTAGTTCATATTTAAAGGTTTTGTAAAACTCTGCTGTATACCCATACGGTCCTGGGATTTTCTTAGTTGGTAATCTTTGGATGTTTTTTTTTATTTCCTCAATTGATATTGGTATGTTTAGGTTGTCTATATCCTCCTAACTCACTCTGGTCAGATCATATGACTTAAGAAATTTTTTGATGCCTTCACTATCTTCTATTATTTTAGAGTATAAGGATTCAAAGTAATTTCCGATTATCTTCTGTATTTCTGAAATATCTGTTGTGATATTGCCTTTTTCATCCCGTATGATAGTAATTTGAGTTCTCTCTCCTCATCGTTAGCATGGCTAGGGGTCTGTCCATTTTATTTATTTTTTCCTCCAATTGGTGTGACGTGTCTACCACCCCCGTGGACCCCTGTGGTGTTCTGCCAATCAGTCGCAGGTCTGCCTACCTTGCAGGCGTGGGCGGCGGCACTGCTCTACTCCTACTCCAATTGGGGTGACGTGACTACCATGCCGGCGGGCCGCTGTGCCTGGTCCGCCGGTTGGTCGCAGGTCTGCCTACCTTGTGAGCACGGGCTACAGATCTGTTCTGCCCCTACTCCAAATATGGTAAAGTGTCTGCCGCGCCAGCCGGCCGCTGGGCCTCTTCTTCTGGTCAGGTGCAGGTCTGCTACCTTGCGGGCGCGGGTGGTGGCTCTGCTCTGCCCCTACTCAAATTGGTGTGTCGTGACTACCATGCCGGCAGGTTGCTGTGCCTGTTCTGGGCGTGGGCGAAGGCTCTGCTCTGCCCCTACTCCTATTGGGGTGATGTGACTACCATGCCGGTGACCCACTGGGATTTTACTAGGTGTGGGAGAAGGCTCTGCTCTGCAACTACTCCAATTGGGGTGACGTGACTACCACACCTGCGGGTCGCTGGGCCTGTTCTGTGCACCGGCGGCAGCTCTGTTCTGCCTCTACTCCAATTGGGTTGACTTAACTACCATGCAGGTGTGTCACTGGGTCTGTTCCAGTCGCGGGCAGCTGCTCTGCTCTGCCCCTCTGGCTTGATGACAAAGTGAGAGAGACCCAGGTGTTTGTGACTCACTTTCTTCACCAGGAGACCAACTGTTTCTGTCACTGCTGGTATCAATGAAGTTATCTCCTCTGCTGCTTTCTGATGACATCAGAAATTTGCCATGTTGGTATCCCATGTGAAAGGCAGCATTTCGTTCCCTTTTCTGGGTGACCAAAGCAATGCGTGAGTCTTGACCGGCCCTCACAAGCCATGTCTCAATCCTGTTTCCACTGCCTATGAAGGCTCGGTTGATATTTACCTCCACAGTATTCAGCAAGACCCGGACCGAGAAGCAGTTTCCGCGGGTTCTTTAGCCCTGGGCCAGATCAGTTCCGAGAGGTGGAATTCGGCCACTCTGGGCTTTGTGTATGTTCTAATAGGAGCAGGCTCCAAGACGGAGTTTCTGCAGGTTCTTTAGCACTGAGCCTGAGTAATTTGTCTGCAACACAAAGGTGAATGGCATCCTGAAATTACCTGTTCTATAGCTGAATGAGCTTCGATCAGTCAAAAACAGGGATGGTGACATCAGCTCTCCAAGATAGTGGCCGCTGGCTTCCTCTGTGGTCTGACTGGTGTGGAGAACCGAATTGGACCGCATCCTTCCCCATCTCAAACAAAGAATTCAGCACTTAGCACAGTGATTGCATACCTGGCAGGAGCCCACAGAATCCACACCGCTGTATATTTGCATTGCTATCTCTTCATTTCCCAGTGCGCGCCGCAGACTCTAGCCACAGACCGATTTCCTGAATAAGCAGCATGACGCTCCGTGCGGACAAATCACTCGTGTTTGAGCTCGCGTAGCTGATCCTCGTGAGATGGAAATATGTCCACTAGGTTTCAGAGCACCCCAATTTTGCTGGAAATTTCTAACAAGATATATTTTAGCCGTTATAACTCGTCATTCTCCCGCACAGTGACGCGGTACATGGGGGTGATGCACTCCCTTCACCACCATCATATGATCCCCCGAAGTTAGTTTTCAGTACTAAGAAACAAATATGTATTTCAGGTGGATGAATATTTCTGAGAATATTCTTGTGAAAACATGATTATAAATCCACATACATGAATATGAATGAATTTAGGGAGTGTATAATAAGAAAAATATACTTCATATTTTGAAAAATCTGGAGAGTGAATATATATATATATATATATATATATATATATATATACACTCACAGACATTAAAAAGTAGCATTATGTATGCCAATCGAAATTCACCATGAAATAATATATCATCCACAGATCCAAAAATATTCATTTTAATGAACATGGATTTATGTTGTTCAACTAAGAAGCTCACTCATATGTTGTATTTTCAGTTCCAACAGCGTTTAGTAGGAGTGATCTCTTCTCACAATTTGCATCTGCCAAGCCAGCCACCTCACAAAATGTACGAGTGATACCAGGTAGAATTCTAAATTTGCATATGAAAATACATGTGATGAATAGGCTACAGAGAAAGGGAGACAGTTATTGACATATTTGTTAACTTTTAAAACACATGGAGAACTATTTCAATTAAAATTCGCTAGAATTATAACACCTACCATTTATCATACGAAAGGCAAGTCCAACTATACACCATGCCTCCTGTGAACCTCTTGTATTTCTATTCTGTTTGGGTTATTTTTCTCCACCATATTAGGATTAGAAGTCAAAGTCTAGTAGGGTATGTGTTAGTGTCAGGGATTCAGTATTTTGAATGGAAAATTGGAAAATGTATCCAATGTGTATGCAAATATGTGGTACACAAAAAATTCCCGCTCTCATTCAGCACAATGCCTTGACATTACCTTCGCCCCACATAAGACACAATTAGAGGAGAAGAGTTAGAAAATCTGTGAATACATATGTGGAATGAAAAATGCTCAGGAGTTCACAAATTTGCAGGTGGTAGAGGAGTTTCCAAAAGTAAGGGACAGGGTAAAAACTCCACAAACATGAAGTTCTGCCAGCCTAACATCTGAAGAAACTGCCTCTGAGGTTGGGCAATGAAATATATGCTGTTGTCAGGAGCATTAGTTTAATTTGTTGTGAGACCATCATAGCTGAGTCTTCATCTATGTGATCTGGATGACATGGATTCTTATTTTCCAATGAACATGAGGCAGCAGTGCTGAATTTTCTATTTGTAGGTAACCTGTGGCCACTGGGGTCTAAATGTCTCCCCTTGTGGACTGTAATTCCATTTGGTCATCCTCCACTATTCGTGGCATTTCTTGCTGCTGCACTGGGAGTTTGGTATTTGCTTCATGAAATACAAGGAGTTCAACTGGGACACAGTGCTGAAGTGAGTTCTGTCAAGTGTGGTGGGTCAGGTTCGTCAGGAGAATGCACCAACCAGGCTTCTATCCCACATAGCTTGCCCCATTTTCCATAGCAACCTGATTCTGAACATTGCCCTAAAACCTCTCCATATAACAATATGCTTTTACATATAAGGGTCTACTGGCTGCAAAATGTCAGTCACAATCCATTTGGAAGCCAATGGCAGATCCACATGCCCCCACCACAGATGTTTTATTACACACCTGCCATCCACTACTCTAGTACAACTACTCAGCAGGATCCAACTTACTGGCATCTCTGTTAAACACCATTTTCATAAAACCCAGTCAATCAAGGCACTGTCTTGTATACTCATGATCAGCAACAGGACATTCAAATGTTCTCCAGAGCTACCCGGTCATGGGAATTTCAAAAATTTCATGGTATTGATCTAGCCAATTTTCAAGGATGAAGTTGGAGGCACTGTGGATTTCAATTCACTCAGAAACCATTAAATGGTGAGGAAGCTCATTTCAATGAAAACTCTGGAGAATTCTTACAGGCAAGACTTCCAAAAGTGCCCAAAAGTCAGATTAAGCCAGGCCCATTGAGGTCTACAATGTATGTTCCATGTGTGTTTTGACTCTCAAATATGGCTGCCAAGTCTTTAAGAATAATATCATGTGATATCCTGGCTGAGATTCCCTGTGCTCTGTGGAAAGTCACCTTGGGCCTAGATGTCACTTTCCAAGGACAACTCTCATGCATGGCCATCTAAATTTCCAACACAATTCCTGGCAATAATTCTCTGAGATCAGTAAAAGAACTCAGTCTCTAAGGGGAATCACACCAGAGTGCAAGCCTAGGTGGACCCAGTGATCTCATCCAACCGCCAGACATATGTCCACAATTAAAACCAAACACTCTCACATGGCCCTCATCTTCTTCCATATAGACACTCATCATATCCTCTGGCTGGAGGTTTCCATAAGGGACGCAGCCCACGACAGTGTCTAAAATAAGCTCCCTGCCCCTCATTTGCCTAAAGTCAGGGTGGCCTGAACTCTCTTCCTGTGAACCAGGAGTGATCAAATAGGCCTGCCTTTAATATTGCTTGGCTTCTCCAACTTGAGGCCTTCTAGCTTTGGGGTTTAGATTCTTTAAGTGAATTGGAGTCATGAAAATCAAGCACCTATGGCCTAGCCTCTGCAGGGCTTTGAAGAACTCATTTGACCCAAAGGATCCCTATTCTCACTTGATGAATATCAGGAACCTACCAGAGGAAGGCAAGAGAGTTCATCAACAATATCTGATCTTTTTGCCATTTTGGTTTTGGATGCACACATGGGATCTATCTTTAGATCCATCAGGTGCTGAGAATCTAAGCCACAGCCTCACACAGGGCCAACAGGCTGATTCAGACATATCCCAATCCTAAGCAATTAAGCAAAGAGCCACAGGTGATGCCCTTTCATTTCCATTTGAAAACTCTTTTCTTCAGGCTTCACAAAGTGGTGGCTTGAGGCAAAAAACTTCCTGACATTCAACAGAACAATAGGTAAGCAGAAGGACCAAAGCAGGGTTTCTCCACTGAGACTTTCCTGGTCAACAGATATCTGAGATTTCTGAGATGCTAGCCATTTCCTTCAGCTTCCAGTACATAGCAATGTCACAGATCTTGGAGGCGGTACAAATCTTGGACACAAAACCATGATACTATTCTGGACAGTCGCCAGAATTGAGAGAGAAAACAGGAAATTAGGAAGCTTGTAGGTGTTGCCCATCCATAAGGCAAGCCAGAGTCCACTCATGAATTGGGCAGGATGAATGCTGGGAAGCTTTCTACTAGACAGAACACATCCATTGATGCATTGTCTTTTCTAATGTCTACAACAATGGACTCAGTGGGATACACACACACATAGGAACACTCGCCTTGTCAAAGGACTTAATACAAATATTCCACTCCATACCAAACAAACCGCCTTTCCTACCTATCCTCAGAACATGAGACAAAACCACAAACTCACACCCACACCCACAAAGGCACCTCCTTCCCCCTAGTAGGTCTGTGACTCCCCGGAGTATCCTCTGACTAGTGAGCCATACTATGTTCCTCCAAAATGACCTCTCCTGTCTCAGATCATGTCTGCTTGGCCAACTCTGTGAAGTTCTCAAGAGCCAGCGGTGAGGCACTACCTGCCTTCTCAGGAAAAGCCCCTCTTCAGAGGTTTCCTGGCATTTGGCCTTCCTCACATCTGTAGGTACCAAGAAAGACTGACTCTGTCCTTGGTAAATCCAAACATGTCAGACCACTGGGACTTGGACAGAGACTGTCTCTGGGTGCCTGGCTTCCTGGATTTCAAGTTCAGAGAGTTCCATCACCAAGGAAGTGAGGTGAGATCACTTCCTTCAGGATCTGAATTATGTCACTGCCTTGGCAACCACTTTGTCCTAACAGTTGCTTCCAAAATACTATGAGGTGGAGGCTGCCCTGATTTTCATGGGACACTTTCTCTAGTTAGAATGTTATATCAACCATAAGCACCCGGGAACAGCTTCCACACAGGACTGGTTTGGTCCATGTTCTATACATTAAGAAGAGAGAGACTGATTAAGACTCAACCCTTCATCCTGACCAGGATGATTGCCATGGAAGATGACTTTTGCTTTCTGAGGTAATTCATAGCTGCCTTCATCTTCACCAGGGATCACTTCTGCATGAACATTTGAGTTTCTCAGCAGGTGAACTTCCCCTAGATTCCTGTAGTTTAATACACACACTGTTCCTGCTCTCCTGCAAAGTTAGTGTATGGTTAGGGTTAATAATATGTTCAATTTGGGTTAGGAATCATTCTGCAGGATGAATAATGAGATTGGGAACCTGCGATATTTATAAGAATATATAGGTGAAATATATGTATGAAAATGGGAATCTAAGAAGGATTTGAAGCCCAGAAGGGCATTGAGCCCTTGATTTGGATACTTAGTGTTGAATTATGTTCTGTACAATTGTCTCAGTTAAATCGAAATACAGTGGCATAGGACCTTGTACCTTGGATGATTGAATGTAGAAGAGAACATCCAGTCAAAAAGGGATAGTCAGTAGGATTAGGAAGATAGTCAGTAGGTTTAGGAAGAAGAGTGAGTATATGATTTGGAATAAAAAGCTTCTTTAGCAATAGGGTTTCATTGGGAGAGTGAATGTAAATGTCAGCACATGTGAAGAGTTAGTCACAATGATGAACTGGGGAAAATGTGTAGGAAAGCAGGTGTCAATAGAGACATTACGAAATCAGGCAAAGTATAAAGTGAGTCATAGGATTAGACATTTTCAACAGGGTTCAGTTTGAATACATAATCATAGGAAAAAACAAATATGTCGTCACGAATGGGAATGACATTTGAGAGCATTAGGCAACCTGGACATGGATGTTATTAGTTATCCACGTTCACTTTCCTTTTAGGCTTTTGTACAATCATAAGTGTTACATTTTTATGTTTTTTTTGTTCAGAATATTACTGTGATAAAATGTATATGTAGATCAGGTGACATGAGTATTTCTTTCACCATTTTTGGGGGCAATATTTTGAAGACGTATACATTAGTATTAGGGGTACAAAGAGGTGTACCCTGTGTCTATTAATATAGAGATAATGCATGAATAGACCATACTATGAATAAATAAAGTAACTGATTCCACTTTAAATAATGGATTGAATTGATATGTGAAAATATATAAGAAATCTTATATTGATATACAATCATTCATTCCAACCAGTTATATATCTAATGGCAATATTAGGATTATGGTTTATGAAGAATGGTGTTTGAGTTTTGCTTTATACGTGATGATGTTAAACAAAAATAATGTGTTTGGAAAGAAGTCTCATGAAAAGACCAGTCAAGAAACATGGAGGGATACATGTGTTCTGAATCAGGAAGTGATTGATCGTGAAACAAATGCCTATAAATTTTCTAATTTGTGACTGAAATATATATCCCATGATGTGCATAAACTGAAGACATAGTAACGTACAAGTGTTGAATAAAAATGAAAGTCAAAATACACATCATGTCCCCTAGAAATCAACTTGCATTGATTTTAAACTGGCTAAGTAACTGTAGAAATATTAGTGTTTGTATGCACCATTCACTGAATTTAGTTTTCAGTACTAGGAAACAATATGTATTTCAGGTGGATGATTATTTCTGAAAATAATCTTGTGGAAAGTTGATTATAAATCCACAGATATGAATATGAATGAATTTAGGGAGTGCATAATAAGACACATATATTTCATATTTTGAAAAATCTAAAGAGTATATATATATATATACACACACACGCAAAAGCACAGATATTAAAAAGTGGCAATACAGGAGATCCATTATGAAGGCAGGCATGGAGAAATCAAGTCTCTGATCTCTTCAGCTGCGCGGGCATAGGGAGTCGTAAACTGTCTAAATGCTGTTTGCTCAGAATCACTAGGCAATATTGACCTGTTGTGAATCTGGGGTGAACAGTCTGGGCCCCTCAGAACACACACAAAGCCCGGATTGGCTGCATTCAAGCTTAGATTCGTCTGGTTTTTGTGACTCAGCACTAACATTCCCGCTGAAATAACTGGTCGGGCTTTCTGAATTGAGAGTTAAAAGCCAACTGAGCCTTCATAGGCAGTGGCCACAGGATTGAAATGGGGCTTGGGAGAGATAGTCAGGACCCACCTGTTGCATTGGTCACCCAGCAAAGGGAACGAACGGTCACCATTTGAATGGGATACCACCATGGCAGAGAACTGACGTCACAGGCGGAGGAGATAACTTCATTGAAACCAGCGTGACAAGTGTGTAATCCCATTGCCATATCTCTCAACAACGCAGGGAAACCTCAAGGGCCCTTCCCACCTCTGCCGTAATGGCCCCTCCCAGCTCTCCAAGGAGCGCGATACCCAGACCTAGGCAATCAAGATTGGCTCGGGACTCGCGGCATGGAATTCCCTGCTACCGCTCCCACCAGTGCTGACAATTGAGGTCTCTTACACCACCTACCGGGGCCATGGCTCCTGAAGGGCAAGCAAATTCGCTGGAGGTTCTCAGCCCCAAGCTCTACAAACTTAGGGTCTGAGGAAGGCAAACAAGGAGAGTGTGCCCAGGCATTCATGGAAACAGGGCTACCAGGAGCAGAGGCCTGGCTTGTAACCAGTATTGTGGTGAGCATCACAGGTGAGTGGGGCCTGGCTTGAGGAAGCACAAAAGAAAGCCCTAGGCACTCAGAATTGGAGACCCGCCCAGTCTGGGAGAAAGAGCTGCTGCACAGTGATTGGTTCTCACTTATTGAGAGGAGAAGCTTGGCCCAGTGCGCACAGCTCCACCTACTGGAAGAGAAGTTATTTGAACTCTAGGACTGCATGTATTATTATTATTTTTTTATTTGTTTTCTTTTTCTTTCATTTTCATTTTTGTTATTGTTGTTCTTTAACTTTTTTAAATGTTTTTATTTTTTAATTTTTTAATTTTATTATTATTATTATTATTTTAAATTTTAATTTTCAATTTTTTAATCATCATCATTACTTAAAACTTTCTTTCTTTATTTTCTATTTTTTTCTTTTGTCTTTTCATTTCTTTTCATTTTTCTTATTCCCCCTTCTTTGAATTCTACCTGCCTACTCTCATTCTCTTTAGTGACTTCTCCCTTCCCTTCTAATATCTTTCCTCCCAAGCATCAAATAAATTTATAAGAGTAAGCAGTAACTCAGTAGTCAAACAGAAGAAGAAGTAACATGAGCAGCATATAAAAACAAGGAAGAAAAGGAGTACGAACAATGAAGGACAGCCTAAATATTCAAGAGCACCTAGAGTCATCAAAAAAATGGTCATATAAAGAACTCAAGTAATACCTTAGACAGATGGAATGGAACCTTAAAGAGGATACGAGACAGCAAAAACAAACAGTGATAAAACGCATTGAAAATGAATTACATAAACAGATAAAATGAGAAATTAAGCATCTTTATCAGGAGATAGAGATTATTAGAAAAATCAAACAATAATTCTAGAAATCAAGGAAATGATAAACCAAATTAAAAACTCAATTGAGAGTATCACTAACAGAGTAGAGCAAGTAGAAGACAGAATGTCAGATAATGAAGACAAAATATATCATCTTGAAAAAAGTCTAGCCAACAAAGAAATGCTGTAAAAAATTATGAGAAAACATTCAAGAGATATGGGATAACATAAAAAAAAACAAACTAATGAGTCATATGGATAGAGGAAGGTACAGAGATTAAAACCAAGGGAATGAGAAACCTGGTGAATGAAATAATTACAGAAAACTTTCCAGAAATAAAAATGGAAACGGATAAACAAATTGTAGATGCTTACAGGACACCGAGCACACAAAATCACAGTAGACCAATGCCAAGACACATTGTTATAAAGATATCCAATATACAGAACAAAGAGAAAATATTAAAAGCTACCAGAGAAAGGAGGCAGATTACAATCATTACAATCAGGGGTAAACCAAAAAGTTTAACAATGGATTTTTCATCATAGACGCTGGAAGTGAGAAGATCCTGGAACAACGTACTTCAAACACTGAAAGACAATGGATGCCAACCAAGAATTATGTACCCAGCAAAATTAAGCTTAAGATAAGACAACGAGATAAAAATATTTCATGATAAACAAAAGCTAAAAGAATTTCAGCCAGATAACCAGCATTGCAAAGCATCTTGAGCAAAACACTACACGAGGAAGAAATGAAAATCAACAACGAAAACCATCAGTGAGAAGTGCCTCAGTAATGACAGAGGGAAGGGGAAAAGCAAATCATGGAGAATCAAACTAATTAAAAAAATATATATAAAAACATGGGTGGCAGTACAAACCATATATCAATAGTAACTCTAAATGATAATGGCTTAAACTCTCGAATAAAGTGACATTGGCTTGTAACTTGAAATAAAAAAAAACAAATCCAACAATATGTTGCCTCCAAGGGACACATCTGAATGGAAAAGACATACACAGGCTGAAGGTGAAAGATTGGGAAAATTTATACCATGCACACGGTCCTCGTAAGCAAGCAGGGGTGGCCATCCTCCTATCGAATAAAATCTTCCTCAAGACTAATTTAGTCAAAGGGATAAGGAAGGACTTTATATACTGTTAAAAGAAACCATTCACCGACAAGACATAACAATTATCAATATTCACGCAGCAAATAATGGTGCTGCGACGTTCATAAAACAATTTATCCTCAAGTTCAAGAATCAAATAGACCACAATACAATAATTATGGGTGACTTCAACTCACCTCTCTCACCATTGGACAGATCCTCCAAACAAAAGTTGAATAAAGAAACTATAGAACTCAATATCACAATCAATACCCTATACTTAACTGACATATATAGAATATATCAACCATCATCAAGTGGATATACTTTTTTCTCACCAGCACATGGATCCTTCTCAAAAATAGACCATATGTTATGCCATAGGGCAACCCTCAGTAAATATAAAGGGGTGGAGATAATACCATGAATTTTTTGTGATCATAATGGAATGAACCTGGAAACCAATGATAAAGAAGGAAGAAAAAATCATACATCACATGCAAAATGAAGAATATGTTACTGAATGATCAATGGGTTACAGAAGACATAAAGGAGGAAATCAAAAAATTCTTAGAGATAAATGAAAATACAGACACAACATATCAGATTCTATGGGACACAATGAAAAGAAGTTTTAAGAGGTAAATTCATCGCCTGGAGGTCATTCCTCAAAATAGAAAAAAAAAACAAACAAACAAATGAGCTCACACTTCATCTCAAAGCCCTAGAAGAAGAAGAGCAAAACAACAGAAAATGTAGCAGAAGGAAAGAAAGAATTAAAATCATAGCGAAATTGAAACAAAAGAAACTATTGAAAAAATTAACAAAACTAAAATGTGCTTCTTCAAAAAGATAAATAAGATCGACAGACCCTTAGCCATGCTAACGAAGAGAAGAAGAGAGAGAACTCAAATTACTAACATACGGGATGAAAAAGGCAATATCACAACAGATGCTACATAAATACAGAAGAAAATTAGAAATTATTTTGAAAAACTGTATTCCAATAAAATAGAAAATAGTGAAGACATCGATAAATTTCTTAAGTCATATGATTTGACCAGACTGAGTCAGGAGGAAACACACAATTTAAACTGACCAATATCAATGGATGAAGTAGAAGAAGCAATCAAAAGACTACCAACCAAGAAAAGCCCAGGAACGGATGGGTATACAGCAGAGTTTTACAAAACCTTTAAAGAAGAATTAATACCAATACTTTTCAAGTTATTCAGGAAACAGAAAAACTGGAAGCTCTGCCAAATTCATTCTATGAGGCCAACATCACCCAGATTCTGAAACCAGACAAAGACACCTCAAAGAAAGAAAACTACAGACCAATATCTCTGATGAACCTAGATGCAAAAATCCTCATTAAAATTCTGGCGAATTGGATACAAAGGCACATCAAAAAAATTGTGCACCATGATCAACTTGAATTCATCCCTGGGATGCAAGGAGGCTTCAATATATGGAAATCAATAAATGTTATTCACAACATCAATAGACTTAAAGATAAGAACCATATGAACATCTTGATAGACGCAGAAAAACCATTCAACAAAGTAGAGCATTCCTTTATGTTCAAAACATTTTAAAAACTAGGGATAACAGGAACTTACCTCGACATTGTAAAAGATAACTATGTTAAGCCTCAGGCTAGCATCATTCTGAATGGAGAAAAATTGAAGGCATTCACTTTAAAATGTGGAACAAGGCAGAGATATCCTCTATCACCACTTCTATTCAATATAGTTCTCGAAAAACTGGCCAGAGCAATTAGAGAGATGAAAGACATTAAAGGCATAAATATAGGAAAAGAAGAACTTAAATTATCACTATTTGTAGATGACATGATTCTATACATAGAAGACCCAAAAGGGTCTACAGAAAAAACTACTAGAACTAATAAATGAATGCAGCAATGTGGCAGGATATAAAATCAACATGCATAAATCAAAGGCATTTCTGTGTATCTGCGACAAAACTTCTGAAACAAAAATGAGTGAAAACACTGCATTCCCAATTTCCTCAAAATAATTAAATACTTGGGAATCAACCTAACAAAAGACGTGAAAGATTTATATAATGCAAACTACAGAACCCTAAAAAGAGAAATAGAATAAGATCTTAGAAGATGGAAAAATATACCCTGTTTATGGATAGGCAGAACTAACATCATCAAAATTGCTATATTACCAAAAGTTCTCTATAGGTTTAATACAATGCCAATCAAAATCCCAAAGGATTTTTTTTTGTAGAAATAGATAAAGAAATCATGAAATTCAAATGGAAAAATAAAAGACCCAGAATAGCAAAAGCAATTCTAAGCAGGAAGTGTGAATCAGGCAGTATAGTGATACCAGATTTCAAACAATATTACAGAGCATTCATAACAAAAACAGCATGGTACTGGTACCAAAACAGGCGGGTGGACCAATGGTAAAGAATGGAGGACACAGAGACTAATCCAAAAATCTACAACTGTCTTATATTTGATAAAGGAGCTAATGGCCTGCAATGGAGGAAGGATAGCATCTTCATCAAATGGAGTTGGGTAAACTGGAAATCCATATGCAACAAAATGAAACTGAATCCTCTCCTCTCACCATGCACAAAAGTTAACTCAATGTGGATAAAGGAGCTAGATTCAAATCAGAGTCTCTGCGTCTGATAGAATAAAAAGTTGCCTCCTATCTACATATTGTGTGGTCAGGCTCCAAATTCCTTAATAGGACACCCATAGAATAAGAGTTAATAATAAGAATCAACAAATGGGACTTACTTAAACTGATTTTTTTTCTTAAAGAGAGAAACAATAAGAGAGGTAAATATGGAGCCTACATCATGGGAACAAATTTTTAGTCCTCACCCTTCACATGGAGCCCTAATATCCAGAGTATACAAAGTATACAAAGAACTCAGAAAATTAGACAATAAGATAACCAATAACCCAATGGGCCAAGGACCTGAACAGAAACTTCTCAGAGGAGGACATAGAATCAATTAACAAGTACATGAAAAAATGCTCTCCATTTCTAGCAGTAAGAGAAATGCAAATAAAACCACCCTAAAATACCATCTCAATCCAGTGAGATTGGCAGCCATAATGAAGTCAAACAACAACAAGTGCTGGCAAGGATGTGGGGAAAAGGGTACTCTTGTACATTGCTGGTGGGACTGAAAACTGGTGCGGCCAATTTGGAAAGCAGTATCGAGATTCCTGGGAACTCTGGGAATGGAAGCACCATTTGATCCAGCTATTGCCCTTCTCGGACTATTCCCTGAAGACCTTAAAAGAGCGTACTACAGGGATACTGCCACATCGATTTTCATAGCAGCACAATTCACAATTGCTACACTGTGGAACCAACCCAGATGCCCTTCAATAGGTGAATGGATAAAAAAATGTGACTTTTATATACTATGGAGAATTACGCAGCACTAAAAAATGACCAAATCTTGGAATTTGCAGGGAAATGCATGGCACTGAGCAGATTATGGTTAGGGAAGCTAGCCAATCCCTAAAAATCAAATGCCAAATGTCTTGTTTTATATAATGAGAGCACCTAAGAACAGAGCAGGGAGGAAGAGCATGAAGAAAAGATTAACATTAAGCAGAAACATGAGGTGGGAGGGAAAGGGAGAGAAGAGGGAAATTGCATGGTAATGGAGAGAGACACTTATTGTTACACAAAATTACATATAAGAGGTTGCGGGAAAATAAACAAGGAGAGAAATGATTTAGAGTAGGTATGGTAGAGAGAGAAGATGGGAAGATAGGGGAGTGGGGATAGTAGAGTATAGGAAGGGTAGCAGAATACAACAGTAACTAATAGGGCATTATGTAAAAATATGGATGTGTAACTAATGTGATTCTGCAATCTGTATTTGGAGTAAAAATGGGAGTTCATAACCCACTTGAATCTAATGTATGAAATATGATATGTCAAGAGCTTTGTTATGTTTTGAGCAACCAATAAAAGAAAAAAAAAGTAGCAATATATATGCCAATAGAAATTCATCATGAAATGTATATAATCCACAGATCGAAAAATATTCATTTTACTGAACATGGATTCATGTATAATGTTTTTCAACTAGGAAGCTCACCCATAGGTTGAATTTTCAGTTCCAACAGCGTTTAGGAGGAGTGATCTCTTCTCTCAATTTGCATCTACCAATTCAGCCACCTCACAAGTGTATACGAGTGATATCAAGTAGAATTCTATATGTGCATATAAACATACATGTGCTGAATAGGCTACAGAGAAAGGGAGATAGGGATTCACATATTTGCTAATTTTAAAAACACATGTAGAACTATTTCAACAAAAAATTGACTAGACTTATAACTCCTACATTATATAATGCAAAAGGCAATTCCAACTATACACCATGCGTCCTCTGAACTGCTTGTGTTTCTTCTCTTTTTGGCTTATTTTTCACCATCATATTAGGATTATTAGTCAGAGACTAGTAGGGTATGGGTTATAGTGTCAGGGATTCAGTATTTCAAATGGAAATTGAAAAATGAATCCAATGTGTATGTAAATATGTGCTACACAAAAATCTTCCCACTCACATCCAGAACAATGCCTTGACATTACCTACGCCCCAAGTAAAACACAATTAGAGTAGAAAAGTGTGAAAATCTATGAATACAAATATGGAATGGAATATGCTTGGGAGTTCACAACCTTGGAGGTGGTAGAGGAGTTTCCAAAAGTAAAGGACAGGGTAAACACTCCACAAACAAGGAGCTCTGCTGGCCTAAGAATTCTTGGGAAACGGCTTCTGAGGTTGGGCACTTGAAATATATGTTGTTGTCATGAGCTTTAGCTTACTTTGTAGTGAGACCATCAAAGCTGGGTCTGCATCTATGTGACTGAAAGACATGGTTTCTTATATTCCAATGAACATGAGGCAGCAGTGCTCAATTCTCTCTTTGTAGCTAAACTGTGTCCATTGGAAGCTAAGTGTCTCCCGGTGGGGACTGTGAAGACATTTGGTCATCCTCCACTTTTCGTGGTATTTCTTGCTTCTGCACTGGGAATTTGGTATTTGCTTCACAAAACATAAAAAGTTCATCTGGGATACAGTGCTGGAGGGAGTTCTGTCACGTGTGGTGGGTCAGGGTCTGCAGGAGAATGCACCAACCAGGCTTCTATCCCACATAGCTTGCCCCAATAACCATAGCAACCTGATTCTGAATATTGCCCTGAAAACTCTCCATTTAACAAGATGAATTACATATAAGGGTCTGATGTCTGCACTATATCAGTCACAAGCCATTTGGAAGCAAATGGCAGATTCACATGGCCCCACCATGATGTTTTATCACACACACACCTGCCCAACACTGCTCTAGGCCCCCTACTCAGCAGGCTCCAAATTACTGGCTTCTCTTGTTCTACAGGATTTTCATGAAACCCAGTCAAAAACAAGGCATTGTCTGGTATACACATGATCAGCAACAGGACATCAAAAGTTTCTGCAGTGCCACCTGGTCATGGGAATTTCAAAAATTTCATGGTATTTATCTAGCAATTTTTCAAGGGTGAAGTTAGAGGCACTGTGGGTTTCAATTCATTCAGGAACCATTAAGAGTTGAGAAAGTTCATTTCAATGAAAGCTCTGGAGAACTCTCACAGTCAATGCTTCTCAAACAGTTGCCAAAAGGTCTCCTAAAGCCAGGCCAATTGACATCTACAATGTGAGGTCCATGTGTGTTTTGACTCTCAAATATGGGTGCTAAGTCTTTCAGAATAAAATCATGTGATATCCTGGCTGAGATTCTCAGGCCTCTGTGGAAACCACCCTGGGCCTAGATCTCAGTTTCCAAGAGTGAGTCTCATGCGTGGCCTCCTAAAATCCCAACACAATTCATGGCAATACTTCTCTGAGGTCAGTTTCAGAACTCAGTCTCTAAGGGGAATCACACCAGAGTTCAAGCCCAGGTGGACCCAGTCATCCCTTCCATCCGCCAAAAAATGACCACAATTAAAATCAAAACACTCCCACAGGGCCATCATCTTCTTCCATGTAGACACTCATCATAACCTCTAGCTGGAGGTTTCTATGAGCCCAAGGTAGTGTCCAAATAAGCTCACTTCCCCCTCATTTGCCTAAAATCATGATGGCCTGGAAACTCTTCCTGTGAACCAGGAATGATCAAATATTCCTGCTGTTAAAGTGTTCCACTTCTCCAATTTGAGGCCTACTGGCTGTAGGGTATAAATTCTTTATGTGATATGGAGTCATGAGAAAACCCAAGCAAACATGGGCTAGCCTCTGCAGGGATTTCAAGAACTCATTTGACCCAAAGGATCCCTATTCTCACTTGATGGAGGTCAGGAACCTAAAACAAGAGGGCAAAAATATTCACCCACAATGACTGCTCTTTTGGCCATTTTAGTTTTGGAAACACATGGGATCTTTCTTTAGATCCATCAGGTGCTGAGAATCTAAGCCACAACCTCATACAAGGACAAGAGGCTGATTCAGACACATCCCAATCCAAATCAATTAAGCAAAGAGCCACTGGTGATGTCCATATATTTCCATATGAAAACAGTTTTCTTCAGGCTACACAAAGGGGTGGCCTGAGGCAAAGACCTTCCTGACATTCAGGGTAATAGAAATAGAAGTAAGCAAATGGCCCAAAGAAGGGTTTCTCCACTGAGACTTTACTGGTCACACTGAAATCTGAGTTTTCTTAGATGCTCCCATTCCCTTCAGCTATCCAGTACATGGCCATGTCACAGAACCTTGTGGTGTTACATATTTGGGAAACAAAACCATGAGTCTATTCTGGAGAGTGGCCAGAATTCACGAAGAAAACAGGAACTTTAGAAGATAATAGATGTTGCCCATCCATAAGGCAAGCTGCAGTCCATTCATTAATTGGGCAGTATGAATGCGGGGAAGCTTTCAACTAGAGACAACACATCCATTGATGCATTCTCTTTTCTAATGTCTACAACCACGGATACAGTGGGATACACAGACTTAGAAACACTCACCATGTCAAACGACTTACTAGAAACAGTCCACTCCAAACCAAACAAACCACCTTTCCTACCTATTCTCAGAATATGAGAAAAAACCACAAACTCACACCTACAACGGCAAAGTCACTTCCTTCCCCCAAATAGGTCTGTGACTATCCGGAGTGTCTTCTGACTGGTGGGCCATATTATGTTCCCCCAAAATGGCCTGTCCTGTTTCAGATCTGGTCTCCTTGGCCAACTCTGTGAAGTTGTCAGGAGCCAACGGTGAGCCACTACCTGCTTACTCAGGAAAGGCCCCTCTTCAGAGCTCTGCTGGCATTTGGCCATCCTCACATCAGTGGGTACCAAGAAAGACTGACTATGTCTTTGGGAAAAGCAAACAAGTTAGCCCACTGGAACTGGGAGTGGGACTGGCTCTGCGTGCCTTCCTTCCTGGATCCCAGGTTCAGAGAATTCCATCACCAAGGAAGTGAAGTGAGGTCACTTCTTTCAGGAACAGAATATGCTCACTGCCTTGGTAACCACTTTGTGCTAACAGTTGCTTCCAGGGTTCCCATGAGATGGAGGCTGCCCCAACATCCTGTGACACATTCAGAAGTTAGAATGGTATATCAACCATAGGCACCAGGGAACAGCTCTCCACAGAGGCCTGGTTCAGTCCATCTTCTCTTTATTAAGAAGAGAGAGGCTGATTCAGACCATCAATTAATCCTGACCAGGTTGTTTGCCATGGAAGATGACTATTGCTCTCTCAGGTCCTACATAGCTGCCTATATCTTCTGCAAGGATCATTTCTCCATGGATCTTTGATGTTCTCAGCAGGTGGAAGATGATCTACATTCCTATATTGTAAGACCCACACTGTCCCTGCTCTTAAGTAAGTTATACTGAGGGAACAGTGTATGGTTAGGGTTAATAACTTGTTCAATTTGGGTTACAAATAATTCTGCGGGATGAATAATGGTATTGGCAAAATGCGATGTTTACAAGAGTATATATGTGAAACATAAGTATGAAAGCAGAAATCTAGGTAAGATTTGAAGCCCAGAAGGGCATTGGGGACTTGAGTGGGATACTTAGCTTTGAGTAATGTGCAGCACAGATGTCTCAGATAAATCAATATACACTGGCATCGTACCTTGGATATTGAATGTTGAAGAGAACATCCAGTCAAAAACTGATAGTCGGCAGGATTAGGAAGGTAGTTGGTAGGTTTAGAAAAAAGAGTGAGTATAGGATTTGGACCAAAAGTTCTTTAGCAATAGAATTTAGTGTAGAGAGTGTATGTAAATGTAAGCACATGTGAAGAGTCAGTCACAATGATGAACTGGGGAAAAATATAGGAAATCAGATATCAATAGAGACATTAGGAAATCAAGCAAAGTATAAATTGTGTGATAGGGTTAGACATTTTCAACAGGTTTGAAGTTGAATATATAATCTTAGGAAGAAACAAATATGTAGTCAAAAATAGAATTGATATTTGAGAGCATTAGGCAACCTGGACATGGATGTTTTTAGTAATCCATGCTCACTTTCCATTTACGCTTTGGTACAATTGTAAGTGTGACCTATGCTTTTTGTGTCCAGAATATTTCTGTAATAAAATGTGTATGTAGATCAGGTGACAATAGTATTTCTTCCACCAATTCTGGGAGCAATATTTTGAAGACTTACAAATTAGTATGGGGGTACAAATAGGTGTACCCTGTTTCTATGAATATAGACATAATGCATGAATAGACCATACTGTGAATAAATAATATAACTGGATCCACTTTAAATAATGAATTGAATAAATATCTGAAAATTTATAAGAAATTTTATATTGATATGCAATCATTCATTCCAACCAGTTATATATCTAACGATCATCTTAGGGTTACGGTTTATCATGAAGGGTGTGTGAGTTTTGGTTCAAAATTGATTATGGAAATAGAAAATAATATATTTGGAAAAAAGTCTCATGAATAGACCAGTCAAGAGACATAGAGGAATACATGTGTTCTGGAGCAGGAAGTGATTGAAAGTAAAACAAATGCCTATAAATTTGCTAACTAGTGAATAAAATATATATACTATGATGTGCATAAACTGAAGAAATAGTAATGTACCAATGTGGAATAAAAATTAACATCAAAATACACATCATGTCCCATAGGAACCTACATGCATTGATGTTAAACTGGGTCAGTTAATGTACACATATTAGGATTTGTATGCACCTTTTACTGAAGTTAGTTTTCAGTACTAGGAAACAAATATGTATTTTGGGTGGATGAATATTTCTAAGAATAATCTTGTGAAAAGTTGATAATTAATCCACATACATGAACATGAATGAATTTAGGGAGTGTATATAAGACACATATATTTCATATTTTTAAAAATATGGAGAGTATATATATATATATATATATATATATATATATATATATATATACACACACACACACACACACACACACACACACACAAACACAGACATTAAAAAGTAGCAATATATATGCCAATCAAAATTCATCATGAAATATATACCATAAAGATGCAAAAACATTCATTTTAGTTAACATGGGTTTATGTATAATGTTGTTCCACTGGGAAGCTCACCCATAGGTTGAATTTTCAGTTCCAACAGCGTTTAGGAGGAGTGAACACTTCTCACAGTTTGTATCTGCTAAGTCATATAACTTACAAGGATGTACGTGTGATACCTTGTAGGATTCTATTTGTGCATATAAAAATACATGTGCTGAATAGGCTCCAGAGAATGGGAGACCGTAATTCACATATTTGTCAACTTTAAAAACACATTGAGAACTATTTCAATTAAATATTGAATAGATTTATAACACCTACCCTTTATCATGCAAAAGGCAAGTCCAACTCTGAACTGCAAGTATTTATGTACTGTTTGGGTTACTTTCTTCCATCATATTAGGATTAGTAGTCAGAGTCTAGTAGAATATGGGTTAGTGTCAGGGATTCAGAATTTCAAATGGAAAAAAGGAAAATTAATCTTCCAACTCTCATCCAGAACAATGCCTTGTCATTACCTTCGCCCCAAGGAAGACACAATTAGAGTAGAAGAGTTACAAAATCTGTGATTACATTTCTGGAATCGAAAATGCTCAGGAGTGCACAAACTTGGAAGTGGTATAGGAGTTTCCAAAAGTAAGGACAGGGTACACACTCCACAAACATGAAGCTCTGCTTGCCTAAAACTTTTTGAGAAACTGCCAGTGAAGTTGGGAACTGAAATATAGGTTGTTGTCAGGAGTTAAGCTTCCTTTGTAGTGAGACCCTCAAAGCTGGGTCTTCATCTATGTGACCTGGAGGACATCGTTTCCTATTTTCCAATGAACACGAGGCAGCAGTGCTCAATTCTCTCTTTGTAGGTAAACTGTGTCTCCCTGTGTGGACTGTGAAACAATTTGGTCATCCTCCACTTTTCGTGGTGTTTCTTACTGCTGCACTTGGAGTTTGGTTAATGCTTCACAAAATACAAGGAGTTCAACTGGGAAACAGTGCTTGAGGTATTTCTGTCACGTGTGGTGGGTCAGGGTCTGCAAGAAAATTCACCAACCAGGCTTCTATCTCTCAAAGATTGCCCCCTTGTCCATAGCAACCTGATTCTGAACATTGCCCTGAAACTACGCCATATAACAAGATGCCTTTACATATAAGGGTCTGATGTCTGCACTCTGTCAGTTACAAGCCATTTGGAAGCCAATGGCAGATCCAAATGGCCCCACCATGATGTTTTATCACACACCTGTCCACCACTGCTCTAGGCCCACTACTCAGCAGGCTCCAAAATACTGGCATCTCTGTTCTAAACAATTTTCATGAAACCCTGTCAATCAAGGCACTGTCTGGTACACTCATGGTAAGCAACAGGACATCGAAAGTTTCTGCAGTTCCACCTGGTCATGGAAAATTCAAAAATTTCGTGGTATTTATCTAGCCATTTTTCAAGGATGACGTTGGATGCACAATTATTCAGGAACCATTAAATGTTGAGAAAGTTCATTTCAAAGAAAATTCTAGAGAACTCTCACAGGCAAGGCTTTCCAAAGAGTGGACAAAAGGTCACTTGAAGCCAGGACCATTGAGATCTACAATGTGAGGTCCTATGTCTTTTGACTCTCAACTATGGCTGCCAAGTTTCAGAATAAAATCATGTGATATCCAGGCTGAGATTCCCAGTTCTTTGTGGAAAGCCACCCTGGTCCTAGATCTCAGGTTCCAAGGGCGACTCTCATGCGTGGCCTCCTAAAATCCCAACACAATTCATGGCAATTCTTCTTTGAGATCAGTTTCAGATCTCAGTCTCTAAGTGGAAACACACCAGAGTTCAAGCCCAGTTGACCCAGTCATCTCTTCCAACCGCCACACCAATGACCAGAATTAAAACCAAAACACTCCCACATGGCCCTCATTTTCTTCCATATAGACACTCATCATAACCTTGGCTGGAAGTTTTTATGAGGCACACAGCCCAAGACAATGTCAAAATAAGCTCCCTTGCCCTTCATTTGTCTAAAGTCAGTGTTTCCTGGACAACGTTCCTGTGAACCAGGACTGATCAAAGAGGTCTGCCATTAATACTGTTCTGCTTTTCCAATTTGAGGCATACAGACTGTCGGGTATAGTTTCTTTATGTGATTTGCAGTCATGAGAAAACCCAATCACCTATGGGCTAGCCTCTGCAGGGCTTGAAGAACTCAGTTGACCCAAAGCTCCCTGTTATCACTTGATGGAGATCAGGAACCTTACAAAGGAAGGCAAGAGACTTCATCACAATGACTTCTCTTTTGGCCATTTTGGATTTGGATGCACACATGGGATCTTTCTTTAGATCCATCAGGTGCTGAGAATCTAAGCGATAATCTCACACTGCACTAAGAGGCTGATTCAGACATATCCCTTTGCAAAGCAATTAAGCCAGGAGCCACAGGTGATGCCCATTTATTTCCATTTTGGTAAGCAAAATACCAAAGCAGATTTTCTCCACTGAGACTTTCCTGGTCACACTGATATCTGAGTTTTCTGAGATATTCACCATTCTCTTCAGCTATCCAGTACATGGCCATGTCCCAGATTGTGGAGGAGATACATATCTTGAACACAAAACCATGAGCCTATGGGAGAGTGACCAGATTCAGGAAGATATCAGGAATGTAGGAAGGTAATAGGTGTTGCCCATCCATAAGGCAACCTGCAGTCCATTCATAAATTGGACAGGATGAATTCTGTGAAGAATTCTACTAGACAGGACACATCTATTGATGCATTCTCTTTTCTATTGTCTACAACCACAAATACAGTGGGATACCCAGACATAGAAACACTCACCTTCTCAAAGGACTTACTAGAAACAGTCCACTCCAAACCAAACAAACCGACTTTCCTACATATTCTCAAAACTTGAGACAAAATCACAAACACACAAACACACACACACACACCCACAAAGACACCTTCTTTCCCCAAATAGGTCTGTGACTATCCGGAGCGTCCTCTGACTGGTGGGCCATACTATGTTTCCCCGAAATGGGCTGTCCTATGTCAGATCTGGTCTTCTTGGCCAAAACTGTGAAGTTATCAGGAGCCAGCGGTGAGCCACTGCCTGTTTTCTCAGGTAAAGCCCCTCTTCAGAGCTTTCCTGGCATTTGTCCATCTTCAATTTAGTAGTTGCCAAGAAAGACTTACTCTATCCTTCTTAAATCCAAAAATTTGAGACCACTGGGACTTAGACTGGGACTGCCTCAGGGTGCCTGGCTTCCTGGATTCCAAGTTCAGAGTGTTCCATCAACAAGAAAGTGACATGGGTGACTTCGTCTAGAACTGAATGAGGTCACTGCCTTGGCAACCACTTTGTCCTAACAGTTGCTTCCAAGGGTCCATGAGATGGATCCTGCCCCTACTTCCTATGACACTTTCACAAGTTAGAATGGAATATCAACCATAGGAACCCGGGAACAGCTCTCCACACAACCTGGTTTGGTCCATCTTCTCTACATTAAGAAGAGAGAGACTGCTTCAGACACACCCCTTCATCCTGACCTGTTTTTTTTTTGTCATGAAAGATGACTTTCGCACTCTCAGGTCCATCATAGCTGCCTACATCTTCTTTAGGGATCATTTCTGCATGGACCTTTGAAGTTCTCCGGAAGTTGAAGATCCCCTACATTCCTGTATTGTAAGACCAACTCTGTCCCTGCTCTTCTGTAAAGTTAGATTGAGGGAACAGTGTATGGTTACAGTTAATAACATGTTTGATTTGGGTTAGGATCATTCTGCTGGATGAATAATGGTATTGGGAACCTGCAATATTTATAAGATTATATAGGTGAAATATATGAATGAAAACAGAAATCTCGGTAACATTTGAAGCCCAGAAGGGCATTGGTCCTTGATTGGGATACTTAGCTTTTAATTATGTTCTGCACAGATGTCTCAGATAAATCTATACACAATGGCATAAGATCTGATACCTTTGATGATTGAATGTTGAATGTAAACCATTCAAAGAGGGAGAGTCGGTAGGATTAGGAAGATAGTTGGTAGGATTATAAAAAAGTGTGAGTATAGCATTTGGACAAATAGTTCTTTAGCAATAGGTTTTCAGGTAGACAGAAAATGTAAATGTCAGCATATGTGAAGAGTCAGTCACAGTGATGAACTGGGGAAAATATGTAGGAAAGCAGATATCAATAGAGACATTAGGAAATCAGGCAAAGTATAAAGTGAGTGATAGCAAAAGACATTTTCAACAGGCTTGAGATTGAATATATAATCTTAGGAAGTAACAAATATGTAGTCACCAATAGGATTGACATTTGAGAGCATTAGGCAACCTGGACATGGGTTATGTTCATAATCCATACTCACATTCCATTTAGGCTTTGGTACAATCGTAAGTGTGACTTTGCATTTTGTGGCCAGAATATTACTGTGATAAAACGTATATGTAGATCAGGTGACATGAGTTTTTCTTGCACCATTTCTTGGAGCAATATTTTGAAGGGGTATAAATTAGTATTGGGGGTACATATAGGTGTACCATGTATGTATGAATATAGAGATAATGCATGAATAGACCATACTGCGAATAAATAATATAACTTGTTCCAACTTTAAATAATGGATTGAATTGATATCTGAAAATACACAGGAATCATTTATTGATATACATACATTCATTCCAACCAGTAATACATCTAATGGTAATATTACGGTTGTGGTTTATCACCAAGAGTTTGTGAATTTTGCTTCAAATTTGATTATGGAAATCGAAAATAATGTGTTTGGAAAGAAATCTCATGAAATGATCACTCAAAAACAAGGAGGAATACATATGTTCTGAAGCAGGAAGTGATTGAATATGTTACAAATTTCTTTAAATTTGTGAACTTGTGGATGAAATGTATATTCTATAATGTATAAAAACTGCAGAAATAGTAATGTACCAGTGTTTAATAAAAATGAACCTCAAAATACACATCATGTTCCATAGGAATCTACTTGCATTGATGTTAAAGTGGGTCAGCTACTGTAAAAATATAAGGATTTGTTTGCACCATTCACTGAAGTAACTTTTTAGTACTAGAAAACAAATATGTATTTCAGGTGGATGAATATTTTTAAAATAATCTTATGAAAAGTTTAATATAAAACCACATAAATGAACAAGAATGAATTTAGGGAGTGTATAATAGGACACATATATTTTATATTTTAAAAAATCTAGAGAGTATATATATATATATATATATATATATATATATATATATATATATATACATACACACACACACACACAAAACACACACAGAGACATTAAATAGTAGCAATATATATGCAAATTAAAATTCATTGTGAAATATATATCATCCACAGATCCAAAATATTAATTTTACTGAACATGGATTTATGTATAATGTTTTTCAACTAAGAAGCTCACTCATAGTCTGAATTTTCAGTTCCAAAAGCATTAATGAGGAGTGATCTCTTCTCACACTTTGTATCTGCCAAGTTAGCCACCTCTCAAGAATATACGTGTGATACCAGGTAGGATTCTATATGTGCATATAAAAATACATGTGCTGAATAGGCTACAGAAAAATGGAGACAGGAATTCACATATGTGTTAACTTTAAAAACACATGCAAAACTATTTCAACAAAAAATTGACAAGATTTATAACTCCTACCCTATATCATGCAAAAGGCAAACCAACTATCCACCATGCCTCCTCTGAAGTGCTAGTATTTCTATTCTCTTTGGGTTACTTTTCTCCATCATATTAGAATTAGTAGTCAGAGTCTAGTAGGGTATGGGTTAGTGTCAAAGATTCAGCATTTCGAATGGAAAATTGAACAATGAATCCAATGTGTATGTAAATATGTGCTACACAAAATTATTCCCACTCTCATCCAGAACAATGCCTTGACAATTCCTTCACCCCAAGTAAGACACAATTAGAGGAGAAGATTTAGAAAATCTGTGAATAAATATGTTAAATGGAATATGCTCAGGAGCTCACAACCTTTGAAGTGGTAGAGTAGTTTCCAAAAGTATGGGACAGGGTAAAAACTCCACAAACATGGAGGTCTGCTGGCCTAGAGATTTCTAGAGAAACTGCCTGTGAGTTTGGGCACTTGTAAAATATGTTGTTGTCAGGAGCTTTAGCTTCCTTTCTAGGGAGACCATAAAAGCTTGGTCTGGATCTATGAGACCTGGAGGACATGGTTTCTTATTTCCCAATGTACATGAGGCAGCAGTGCTGAATTCTCTTTTTATGTAAACTGTGGCCACTGGGGGATAAATGTGTGGCAGTGTGCACTTTGAAGCCATATGGTCATCTTCCATTTTCGTGGTGTTTCTTCCTGCTGCACTGGGTGTTTGGTATTTGCTTCACAAAATACAAAGAGTTCAACTGGGTCACAGTGCAAGAGGAAGTTCTGTCATGTATGGTGGGTCAGGTTTTGCAGGAGGATCCAAGAACTAGGATCCTATCCTACATATCTTGCCCCCTTGACCATAGCACCCTGATTCTGAACAATGTCCTGAAACCTCTCCAAATAACAACTTGCCTTTACATGGAAGGTTCTGCTGGCTGCACCATGTCAGTCACAAGGCATTTGAAGCCAATGGAAGATACACATGGCCCCACCACAGATGTTTTATCACATACCTGCCCACCACTGCTCTAACCTACTACTCAACAGAGTCCAACTTACTGGCATCTCTGTTCTACACCATTTACATGAAACCCAGTCAATCAAGGCACTGTCTGGTATATTCATGATCAGCAACAGGACATCAAAAGGTTTTCCAGTGCCACCTGGTGATGGGAAATTCAAAAATTTCATGGTATTTATCTAGCCATTTTTCAAGGATGAAGTTGGAGGCACTGTGAGTTTCAATTTTTTCAGGAACCATTAAATTGTTAGGAAGCTCATTTCAATGAAATCTCTGGAGAACACTCACAGGTAAGGCTTCCCAAAGAGTGGCCAAAAGATCATATGATGTTATGCCCATTTAGGTCTACAATGTGAGGTCCATATGAGTTTTGACTCTCAACTATGGGTGCCAAGTCTTTCAGAATAAAATTTGTGGTATCCTGGCTGAGAGGCTCAGTGCTCTGTGGAAAGCCACCCTGGGCCTAGAACTCAGTTTCCAAGGGCAACTCTCATGCCTGGCTTGCTAAAATCTCAACACTATTTATGGCAATACTTCTCTGAGGTCAGATCCAGAACTCAGACTCTAAGGGAGTCACACCAGAGTTCAAGAACATGTGGACCAAGTCATCTCTTCCAACCACCACCCAAATGACCACAATTTAAACCAAAACACTCCAACGTGGCGCTCATCTTCTTCCATATAGACACTCACAATAACCTATGGCTGGAGTTTTCCATGAGGGGCACACCCCAAGACCGTGTCCAAAATAAGCTCTCTTGCACCTAATTTGCCTAAATTCAGGGTGGCCTGGACACCCTTCTTGTGAACCAGGAGAGATTAAGTAGGCCTCCCGTTAATACTGCTCCGCTTCTTCAATTTGAGGCCAAATGACTGTGGGGTTTGGATTCTTTATGTGAATTGGAGTCTTGAGAAAACCCAAGCAAATATGGGCTAGCCTCTGCAGGGCTTTGAAGAACTCATTTGACCCAAAGGATCCCTAATCTGACTTGATGGAGGTCAGGAAAGTTACAGAGGAAGGCGAGAGACTTCATCCACAAGGACTGCTCTTTTGGCCATTTTGTTTTTGGATGTAAACATGGGATCTTTCTTTAGATCCATCAGGAGCTGAGAATCTAAGTCACAGCCTCACACAGGGTAAATAGGCTGATTCAGACACATCCTTTCCAAAGCAATTAAGCAAAGAGCCACAGGTAATGCCCATTCATTTCCATTTTAAAACTGTTTTCTTCAGGCTTCAAAAAGTGGTGGACTGAGGAAAAGACCTTCCTGACATTCAGGGCAACAGAAGAATAGGTAAACAAAAGGCCCCAAGCAGGGTTTCTCCACTGAGACTTTCCTGGTCACACTGATATCTGAGTTTTCTGAGATGCTCACCATTCCCTTCAGTACATGGTCATGTCACAGAGCTTCGAGGTTGTACATATCTTAAACAGAAAATCATGAACCTATTCTGGAGAGTGGCCAGATTTCAGGAATAAAACAGAAACTAAGGAAGATAGCAGGTGTTGCACATCAATAAGGCAAGATGCAGTCCATTCATAAATAGGGCAGGATGAATGCTGTGAAGCTTTCTACTAGACAGGACATATTCATTGATGCATTCTCTTTTCTAATGTCTACAACCACGGACATAGTGGGATACACAGACATACAAATTCTCGCCTTTTCAAACGACTTCCAAGAAACAGTTCACTCCAAACAAAACAAACTGCCTTTCATACCTATTCTCAGAACATGAGACAAAACCACAAACCCACACCCACACAACAAAGGCACCTCCTTTCCCCAAGTAGGTCTGTGACTATCCGGAGTGTCCTCTGACTGGTGGGCCTTACTATGTTCCCTGGAAATAGCCTGTTCTGTCTCAAATCTGGTCTTTTTGGCCAACTCTGTGAAGTTGTCAGGAGCCAGCGGTGAGCCACTGCCTGCTTTCTCAGGAAAGGCCCCTCTTCATAGCTTTCCTTGCATTTGGCCATCCTTACATCAGTAGGTCCCAAGAAAGACTGAGTCTGTCCTTGGTAAATCAAAATAAGTTTGACCACTGGGACTGGGACTGGGACTGGCTCTGGGTGCCTGGCTTCCTGGATTCCAAGTTCAGAGAGTTTCATCACCAAGGAAGTTAGGTGTGGTCACTTCCTTTTGGAACTGAATGAGGTCACTGCCTTGGCAACAACTTTGTCTTAACAGTTGCTTCCAAGGTTACCATGAGAAGGAGGCTGCTCCTACTTCCTGTGACACTTTCACAGGTCAGAGTGGTATGTCAACCATAGGCATGCAGGAGCAGCTGTCAACACATGCCTGCTTTGGTCCACCTTCTCTACATTAAGAAGAGAGTGGCTGATTCAGACACATCCCTTCATCCTGAGCAGGTTGTTTGCCATGGAAGACTTTTGCTCTCTCAGGTCCTTCGTACTTGCCTACATCTTCTCCAGGGATCATTTCTGCGTGGACCTTTGAGGTTTTCAGCAGGTGGAAGATCCTCTATAATTCTGTATTTTAATACCAATTCTGTCCCTGCTCTTCTGTAAAATTAGATTGAGAGAACAGTGTATGGTTAGGATTAATAACAGGTTCGATTTGGTTTAGAAAGGAAACTACACGGTTGAGCAAACAGGGTCCTACAGTTAGCAATAATATGAGGATTTTTAATGGACCGGCCATGGCAGATAAAAGCGTAGTTAATCAGGTCACTATGTGAACCAAGACTCAAACCTCCCTTTTGGGGCCTCTGTCTCTCTTTGACGCTCTTCAAGTCGTTTTCTTAATTTACTCATAGATTCTTTTACAACTCCAGTATTGTCGGCATAAAAACAACATTCTTCCCTCAATGCAAGCAAAAAGGCACCTTTCTCTCATAAAGAGGAGGTCCAACACTCGCCTGCTTTGTAAAACAACTTCAGAAAGAGAGAGGTTAAAATTCCTGTAAAGCTGTGATGTCGGTTTTTAATGTCTTTAAACTTTGGCATATTTCTGCTTCTAATTGTGTCTTTGTTGTGTCTCATGGACTAGCCCACCCCTTCAGCAACTATTATTTCTAATAGGATGGCAAAAGTGAGGGATACAGGTTCCCAGTGGAACCGGGTTGTATGCCCCCCTATTTGATCTTTAAATGAACCTAAGTCATGATAGAGAACTCTGGAAAACATCTGCATCATTACATAATTAATCACATATATTGACCATTTTATGAAAACATAAATAATGTTAAAGTGTATAGAATTAGACTGTTGTAGGGACGGACAAGGAAAGGGACCTAAGATAGCACCAAACACAGGAAAACAGTCTTATTTGGTTGCATCCGGATTTAGAGGGCATTGCTTCTGTTGTAATCAATTAATCCCCTGAACCCCAAGTTTCGGTAGTTTTAGAATTTGTACCCAACATGTAAGGGAAGTGGCTCAGAAGTTCACAGTCTGTAGAAATTCACAGAAATCAGTTTTTGTTTCTGTTTTTGTTCCTCTGTTCTGCGCAAGTTAACTTTTGAAAGACACCTTGGAAAGGGAGAGTTTTTTTGTCTCTTTTTTTTCTCCCTGCCAGCTGTCACCATGAAGCCCAATTGGTAACTTTTTTATCTTAGAAATCTAGCCATCTCTGTGAAGCCCCAGCTCAAGGCCAGAGGCCTTGTTCACATATTTTGTGAAAATCTAGTAAGGCGGTGTCAAGCTTAGGGGTGGTGATTTTTCCAGCCAGTGGCCAAGTAGAACAGGGCAACACGAAAAGTGGAAGTTTATCTACATGGAACTCTTTCAGAGGGACTCTTTTGCTGAAAGACCTAATGTAAGCCTCGGTGAAGACTTCTGGAGAAGGTTATTTAAGACATATCTATGGACCTGGTACATAGGGGGAAGACGGGGAAGGCGAGGCTGAGAGCAGCTCCGTGGATCTGAGAATGAGGAAGATGAGATGTAAAAGAATAATGGAAAAGGGGTTTGGGATTTTCCTAGAACAAAACTTGAGCAGTAGAACAGGTAGAGCAGAGGTGAAGATGGGAGTGAGTATTCCAAAAAGCCTGTGAGGGACTTTAAATTCTTAGTAACCTGTTTTCAGTGATGACAAAGCAACTTTAAAGGCTATTTTTATTACATCTTGGATAGGGGTCTGAGGGCTCTTCTCAGCTGGTTTGAGCTTTGGTTTAGCTTCTTAGAGGACTTGGTGGGACCTAGTGCAGGCACAGACAGAAAAAGAGAGGAGTGAGTGAGTGGAGGGGTACCTCGGTAACTGCTACCTCAGCAAGGGGGCAATGGTCTGAGAACTAGCGTAGGTTTGGGTTTTTGATGTAGTAATTGGAGGGAAGAAATCAGGTTGCTGAGGTGGGAGTGACAGCAGAGAGTCTAGAGCAGAAGGCTGAGGGTGAGGAACTATTGGAGAAGCATAGTACAGGATGTGAGTGAAGGAGGGAAAAGGATTCCACATAGGGGAATTTTCCCCTTTTGAGCACTTGCCGAAGTTAAAAATGTCACGCAGAATTTGAGGATCTAGAGAACCCTCTGGGGGCCATAGTTTTTGGTTGTCTAATTGGTTATATGGCCAATGCTGTGTACTGAATTTGATGAGGAGTTTGGGTTCCACCAGGCAGCCCCAGTATGCTCACATCCCCATGAATTACACAAGAAGATGGCTTTCCCCCCACACAGCCATGGCTGTTTGTGGCTTTGATAGTCCGCCGGGCATATATAGTAATCTAGGCTAACCAACCTGAATCTGGCTCGCGTTTCCGTGCATCCATTATGTTTGTTTCAATTATCTATGGTATGGAAGGGATTTAATGGAACTTTAGTGGGATCCTCTTCATTGGGGTTATCTCAATAGGAAAGACCTATACCAAGCTGAAAAATGTCTGGGTGGAGAGATAGCCACCAGGTCCCTAAGGGGGCTGTATGCGAGATAGACCATACTTCTTGTCTAGTAGGATTTCAGATCAGCCTTCACTGCTGAACAGGCTGATGAGGGTTAGGAGTACTGGTGGCCAAGGGGAGAGTCTATAGTCTTGTCCACATAGCGAATACGCAATTTGAAATGGTTACCAGTTTTTTCCAGTTTCCAACCAGAGTCTGGACACAGCAAAGGCTTGAGATGAGAGGCATGGATCCAAAAAGTGATTCTGTCTACTTTTATGGCTGTAGGTGTTATAAGTAGCACCTGGTATGTTCCTTTCCAGCGGGGTTCTAGGGATAACACCTGATGTTGTCTTATGTTGACGAAGTCTCTTACTTGATATTGATGTGGAATCCCCTCGTCCCCAGGTAGGTAGGCAGTGGCCAGCTGTTTCCACAGTTATCACTGAGTTCTTTCAATGGCTTTAAGTCTGTCAAGCAAGGGGTGTGGAAGGGATTGGTAGGCCTTAGAGTTGGGGATTAGGTCCCTTACTGGATTATGGGCATCATAGAGAATTTCATAGGGGGTGAGGTTACACAAAGAAACTGAGGGAGTATTTCTCGCATGAAACAGTGCATAAGGCAGGAGCATAGTCCAATCTTTTATGCCGGTCTCTAAGCTTAATTTTGTTAAGGTCTGTTTAATGGTTCTATTTATTTTTTCTACCTCTCCTGAGCTCTGGGGTATATAAGCATAATGTAACTTACAATTAATCCACACCTGACTTACCTGGGCCATGAACACAAGTCCATTATTAGACCCTATTATCTTAGACAGACCATATCTTGGAAAAATATCTTCCAGGATCTTCTTGAGAACCATTTGCGCTGTTTTTTTTTTTTTCTGTGTGTGTGTGTGTGTGTGTGTGTGTGTGTGTGTGTAAGGCTTCAATCCATCCTGAGAATGTATCCACAAAGACTAGGAGATATTTAAGTCCATACCTTGCTGGCTTAATTTCAGTAATGTCCACTTCCCAGAATTGTCCTGGTCTGGTTCCTCGTAGGTGCTTTCGTCTAAGAAACTTGGAAGGGTAAGCATTAAACAATTGACTGACCCGACAGGCTTTTTTTACCAGTTCAATTATTTCCTTTCGCTGTGAGTCAGTTAGTGGAAAACTCTGTTCTTAATCCTACAGGAATGCCTGCAGTTTCTTTGAACCAAGGTGAGTGAGTTGATGTACATTTTTAACGTAGTGTAGGGCCTTCTGTAATTGCAGGCTGAGCTCAGTAAAGTTGAGGCGTTCAATTTCAGTGTCCTTAGATGTTATCTAAAATTTCTGGTACTTAGGGGTCCATTGGAATTGGGCATCTCCCTTTAACAGCGGGTATAAAGGAGCAGCTAAGGACTCAAACCCATTTATCCATAACCTGCAAAACCCAGCAATCCCAAGAAACTCTTAGTTGTCTGCTGTAAGATGGGGTTGGTATCTGCTCAATGGTTTGTTTTCTGGGCTCAGTGAGCCATCGTTTACCGCCCCTAAGGAAATAGTCGAGGAAGATTACTTCTTGCTGGCAAATTGGGCAATTTTGGCCGAAGCTCTATACCCGAGTTGAGCAAGCTCGGATAATAGTGCTTGGTTCCCAGTTCACAGTTTTCCTTGGTGTTGGATGCCAGTAGCAGGTGATCCACATATTGAAGCTGGGTGAATTCGGGGTGTGTAGTTCAGAAATTGTTGAGATCTCTGTGAAGGGCTTCATCAAAGAGAGTGGGGGAGTTTTTGAACCCCTCTGCGAGTCTAGTCCAAGTTAGTTGACTAGACTTTCCGGTTTCTGGGTCTACCCACCCAAAAGCAAACAGCAACTGACTATCTTTATGAAGAGGCAAGCAAAAGAAAGCTTGTTTTAAGTCCAGAACAGTATACCATTTCTGCTCAGGGTTCAGAGTGCAAAGCAGATTGAACAGATTAGGTACCGTGGGGTAAATGTCCTGCACTCTGTTGTTGATCTCTCTTAGGTCTTTAACAGGGTGATAGTCCCTGGTTCCTGGCTTTTTCTTCTAATAGCAGGGGAGTGTTCCAGGCCAATTGACAGGGCCTTAGGACCCCTAAGGCCAGATATTTCTGAATATAGGGCCTTATCCCATCTTTAGCTTTTTATGCTTAGAAGATATTATTTGACATTGATTGGGGAGGCTGAGGTTTTTAACTCCACTGTTACTGGAGGTTGTTTCACGGCCAGGCCTAACACAGCAGTTTTTGCCCAGGCATCTCGGTAATCTGTTATCCATTTCTGGGGTAGCTTGCCTGTTTGATCAGTCTTGGGGGGTGTGAAGAGTGGACGTTCATCTTCTACTAATATAGTTAAAGCCGTGACTATAGGAGTTTTTACTGAAGGATTTAGAAATTTCATTTGGGGGCCTTCAGGGTTAAAAGTTATTTTGGCCCAGAGCTTGGTGAGCAGATCTCTGCCCATCAATGGGTGCGGGCATTCTGGGATTACTAGGAAGGAGTGATGGATTTTTCCTTTCCCCAGGTCCATGGTCCTCTTAGTAGTCAAAGCCCAATATTTACTGCCATTAGCCCTTTGAACTACAGACCTTTTATTTGATAGACGGCCCAATGGGGCCTTAAGGGCTGAGTATACTGCTCCTGTATTCACTTCAAAGTTTACTGGGGTCCCCTACACTTCAAATCTTACCCTGAGCTAGGGGAAAGAATCTGAGCCCCAACTTTCTTAGTCATCCCCCAGAGTCAGAATGGCTGGCTGGCATGTCTGTCTCTTTATTGGGCACTCTTTGGCCCAGTGTCCTTTTTTTTTTACAGTAGGCACATTGATCTGAGGCCAGGGGTGGCCTGTGGCACGGGCCCAGGTATCGCTTCCTGTCACCTTATGTCTTAATTTCTGGCCTCTTTCTTGTTGTGACCAGGATCTTAGTCAATGCCTTAGTCTTTCTTTTGCTTCTCTCATCCTCCCACTGCTCCCTTTCTTTTTCCCTGTTTCTCTCTTATAGTATACTTTTTCGGCTTCTCTGACTAAATCTCTCTTTTAACTTTTTTTTTTAATATCCATGGCAGCTTCAACAATTAAGGCCATCGTGACAGATGCCTTTTGATCTGCTGCCTGAGGATCGAAAGGAGTATATCTCTTATATACCTCCATAATTCTCTCTAGAAACATAGAGGAAGATTCATCAGGCCTTTTAATAATTTCTCTTACCATGGCCAAATTAGTTGGTCACCTAGCGGCCCCTTGGATACCCGCAATTAGAGCCTGGCAATAATTGGACAGATGATCCCTATCTTCAAAGGTGTTGGGGTCCCAGTTGGGTTGGTTAAAGGGGAAGGCAGCTTTTATTATGTTGGGAAGTTGTGTTGGTCGCCCATCAGGTCCGAGGATATTTTTTTCTGGCTTCCAGGAGGTTTTTCTCTCATTCCTCTGTCATGAAGAGAGTCCCTAGGAGTTGTTTGCAGTCATTCCAAGTAGGCAGGTGTGAAAACGTTGGCGAGTTCTCTGAGTTTTTTTAGCCGGGCCAGCTTCCTCCAGGGAAGGAGGCGCTGTGTGTGTCATGGGACAGTCATTTGGAGGGCGCTGAGACATTCTGGCTTCCTCGAATGCTGGAGAGGCTGAGTCAGCAGCAGGGGAATTACTTACAGGGTTTTGGGGGTTGGGAGACAAGGGCAGAGGATAAGGACGAGTAGAGTCTTGAGACTCAGGGAGAACAGAGGGTGGAGGTTGAGGAACAGAGAGTTTGAGAGATAGAATCATAGGGGAAGGAGTAGGAGTGGGTGCAGGGACAAGGAAAGGCTTCACCCATGGAGGAGGAGATTTGCAGAGGTCCTGACAAGTTAAGATATATGGCTATTGATCTGGATGTCTATGTGGCCCCGGCTGAAAGACAATATCTCAGACTTTTCAAATTAGTGCGAAGTAGAAACATCCTTCTAGAGGCCATCCGACTACAAAGGTGGGTTATTCTGAGACACAGAATCTGCCAGGTCTGGTGTTTTAATGAAAAAGAAAGATTCTGAGCCCTTAAGTAGACTTTGGTCCAGTGATTAAGGGTCAGGGACAGAGGCATTGAAGTGCTCTGTCCCATAATGAAATATACACAGACAGTGAAAGCAACAACACATGACACAGACAAGACAAGACAATAAAGACAGGCAATGGACGTCCAATACTGAGACCAGGACTGAGTAGCCTGCAAAACCTGATGGGCTGGCAATTCCAAATCTGAAAGAAAATATCACTGAGTCGAGGAGACTATGGTTCCTCGATTTCCAGAGTCCATCCCCCAGGGACATGGCCTGTGGCTCTGTGACATGTGTGTCAGCCACCGTGGGAGAGAGCTCACGCTCTTAACCAATAGCCATTTTGTCAAACCCTAACCTGAATCCTGAAACCAGAAAGAGGGGCCTTATTTACCCCCAGAGCATCCCGTTGGGGGTCTTTCATCTCCAGCTGCCGGATCTCGCTGGGGCCACCAGAAGTAAAGGTCGGGTGAGCATCGATGAAAGAGACCACCAAGAGACTGTCTAATGCAACAGCAAAGGGTTTATTGGGAGTCCGGCATGCAAGGGCTCAGAGCTCGCTTAAATAGAGCAGAGAGCCCTGAGAACAGCTTAAGAAGTGCTTATATATTTTCCTTGGAGAGGGCAGGGAGGGAAGTTTATTGATGGGTAAGGGCGAGTGGGCGGTTTGCGTGCAAATGGTTGATGGAGTACATTCTGCAGTTTGGCAGTTGGGGGCAGCACATTCTGGGAACAAGAAGAGCAAACAGTTCTCAAGATTTCAACAGTGTTTTATTAAGCATACAGAAAAACAGGAAGAGACAAGTACCTATTTTATTAACCTTTCAATATAAGTATGAAAACAGAAATCTAGGTTAGATTTGAAGCCCAGAAGTTCATTTGGCCCTTGATTGGTATACTTAGCTTTGAATTACGTTCCGTAGAGATGTCCCAGAAATATGGATATACAATGACACAGGACCTTGTACCTTCTCAGAGGTCAGTTTCAAAACACAGTCTCTAAGGGGAATCACACCAAAGTTCAAGACAAGATGGACTCAATTATCTCTACCAACCACCACACAAATGACCACAATTAAAACCAAAACACTCCCAAATGGCACTCATCTTCTTCCAAATAGACACTCATCATAACTTCTGGCAGGAGGATTCCATGAGAGGCGTAGCACAAGACAGTGTCCCAAATAATCTCCCTTTCCCCTCATTTGCCAAAAGTCAGAGTGTCCTGGACACCCTTCCTGTGAACCAGGAGTGATCAAATATGCCTGCCATTAATACAGCTCTGTTCTTCAATTTGAGGCCTACTGACGGTGGGGTTTAGATTCTTTATTTGAATTGGATTCATAAGAAAACCCAAGAACCTATGGGCTAGCATCTGCAAGGCTTTGAAGAACTCAATTGACACAATGGATCCCTTTTCTCACTTGATTGAGGTCAGGAACCTTACAGAGGAATGCGAGAGACTTCATCAACAATGACTGATTTTTTGGCCATTTTGATTTTGGATCCACACATGGGATCTTTCTTTAGATCCATCAGGTGCTGATAATCTAAGCCACAGGCTCACACAGAGCCAAGAGGCTGATTCAGACACATCCCTTTACAAAGCATTTAAGCAAAGAACCACAGGTGATGCCCATTCATTTCCGTTTGAAAACTGTTTTCTTCAGGCTTCACAAAAGCGTGGCCTGAGGCAAAGACCTTCCTGACATTCAGGGCAACAGAACAATAGGTAATCAAAAGGCCCTTCACAGGGTTTCTCTACTGAGACTTTCTGGGTCACAGTGATAGCTGACTTTTCTGAGATGCTTGCCATTCTCTTCAGCTATCCAGTACATGTCCATGTCACAGTGCTTGGAGGTGGTACATATCGTGGATGCAAATGCATGAACCTATTCTGGAGAGTGGCTAGATTTCAGGAAGAAAACAGGAACTTAGGAAAATAGCAGGTGTTGCCCATCGATAAGGCAAGCCCTAGTGCATTCATAAATTGGGCAGGATGAATGCTGGGAAGCTTTCTACTTGACAGGAAACATCCATTGATGCATTCTCTTTTCTAATGTCTACAAGCACGGACACAGTGGGATACACAGACATAGAAACACTCGCCTTGTGAAACAACTTAGTATAAACAGTTCACTCCAAACCAAACAAACCGACTTTCCTGCCTATTCTCAGAACATGAGACAAAACCACAAACACACATCCACACCCACAAAGGCACCTCCTTCCCCAGATACTCACTCTCCAGAGTATCCTCTTACTGCTGGGCCATACTATGTTCCCCCGATATGGCGTTTCCTGTCTCAGATCTGGTCTCCTTGTCCAACTCTGTGAAGTGGTCAGGAGCCAGCTGTGAGCCACTACCTACTTTTTCAGGAAAGGCCCCTCTTCAGAGAACTCCTGGCATTTGGCCATCCTCACATCAGTAGGTACCAAGAAAGACTGACTCTGTCCTTGCTAAATCGAAGCAAGTGAGACACTGGGACTGGGACTGAGACTGACTCTGTGTGCCTGGCTTCCTGGATCCCAAGTTCAGAGAGTTCCATTACCAAGGGATTGAAGTGAGGTCACATCCTTCAGGAACTGAATGAGGTCACTGCCTTGGCAACCACTTTGTCCAAAAAGTTGCTTTCAAGCGTACCATGAGAAGGAGGCTTACCCTATTTTCTGTGGCACTTTCACAAATTAGAATGGTATATCAACCATAGGCACCAAGGAACCGCTCTCCACACAGGCCTGATTTGGTCCATCTTCTTTATATTTGAAAGAGAGCCTTTAGTCCAGGGAGCACTGCAGTGAACCTCTGCACTAAAACTATTAGCAAGCACCTGATGGAGGACGCCTCCATAGGTAAGTGGCTCCTTTATAACATCTGATATCTGGTTAAGGGAGATCTCTTCTGATGACAGAGATGTGGCACGGGGAGGCTTACATATACTTCTGTCCAGGACAGTAACGAGAATCTTTCTGTCCTCTGTTCTGTTCTGTAGGGAATTCCTCTGGAACTGTAGAGAGGTGCCGACGGGCACGCACGCGCTCCTACCCTGGAGCTTTAGCAAGATGTTGCACTCTTGCCCTGTTTCTGTGTTTAGGCGCTGGGTTTCTGTTTTTTTGTGTTCTGTGTTCTATTTTTTGGTTTTTTGTTTGTTTGTTTTTGTTCGTTTTGTTGTGTGATTTTGGTGGTAAAAACTTAAGTATATTGCACCTGAAAATCAGAAATAAAGAGATTAAGCCTGACACCCCTTTGGACTGTGTTTTAAGGAACTGCAATGAACTTTATCCCCCATTGTAAAGCAGGATGATAGAAGCCCCTAGCTGGCTGCCTGGAGCACACCCATTGCAGAGGGCTATGCCTGCTGAGGACCTAAGAACTGAGTATCTCCCAGGTTAACAAGTGAAACTCCTTTAAAACCCCTTGTCCCTCCAGATAAAGAGAGTCACAACTTTGGCATAGTCCCCTGTGTTTCTCCTTTGTTAGCCAAGCAATAAAACTCCTTTTTTCTTTTTCTCAACACCCAGTCCTCATTATTAAATTTGTATTAATTGGCTTCAAGGTCAGGAACCAAACTTTAAGTTACAAATCTTGTACCCACCCTCCGCCCCTGAACTTTGTGAGAGCTATCTACTGAAATGTTAGGAGATAGAGCATGCTTGATGTGGAACTGAATCAGAGGAGCTAATCCTGTATGTGAAAGGGGAAACTGAGGGACTCCCAGCAGCTGCCAAAGCCCTGTTGATTCAGGGAATTACCTCCTTCCTTCCCTGCACTGTAAGGATTATGCCACCTCTGTCTTGTTAAAAAAAGAGAAAAAGAAAAAGGTGACACTAAATGCAATAAAGTCACCATGGAGACACTTTATTTTTCATTTCAGGTTGCCCTTCTGTGAAAACATCTGGTCCCCTTGTGGGGACATCTATGGTGCCACTGCTGTAGGAGATTTTTCTCTTATCTGCTCTGGTTTAAAGGGTTCTGTCTGACAGCCATAGTCTGGACCTCCTTTCTGTCTGTATTGTGTCTTAGTTTCTGGCCCTTTAAGGCATCTGCAATAATGTGTTGATATTATAAATTGTTTTGGGGGAATGATCTTAGCTGAATGTGTGTCTAAATGATGATGTTTTATTTTAACAATCTGGTAACTGAATGGGTTTTTGAAGCATTGCACAATCTTGCAGTAAAAAATCGGGTTTAGGTAATTGTTTAGTTTATGATTTCAGATAATTCATGCCAGAGAACTTAAATACTTAGGATGGATAACTGAAGAACTCTACTTCCAAGTTGGCAAGAAACTTCCCAATCATACGGTCTTTTTTTTTTTTTTTCACCAATTTTGAATTGGGTAGCCTGGGAAAATGTCACTGTGTGTACCAGTGCATTAATTTGGACATGGATAGTAAATCATAGTATGGTGTCTGTTAACCAAACAAGATGTAAAGATATAAAATTTTGTGAATTGTATCTTAAACTTGTATCATAATTTTCAACATCTGAACCTGAAAATTATGGTTAAAATGCCTTAGTCCTGAGATGTCTGTTCAGAATAGCAGTTTTTTTGCTGCTCCTTCCAGACCTCAGCCATGACTTATGTTGAAATGCAAATGAAAGAAGCCTGCAAGCTTTGTAGGAGAGTGATTTGAGGTCTAAGGGAAAAAAAGGTAAATTGCATGTTATTTACTAATTACTGGCATGTCATTTTTTCTAGGACTCTTATTTTTTTTCTTAGATACTTTATGTTTTTTGACCTCATGATTTTGAGCATACAGACCTAGGTTAATGTTTTTCTGATCAGTTCTATCTTTGACCAACTGTGGACTTTTTGAAACATTGCAATAAAGATTTCAACTACGAAAAGCTACAAGGCCTTTACTATTATTATGTGTGCACAAATTGTTATGTGTTGTCTGTCTATATATACATATGTCCGTATATCATATATATGATACACAAATTAACATATATAAGGAGCGCTCATAAAAAAATAGCGCTCGTAAAAACAAATTTTAAAAAAGTGGATCCAAAGATCTTTAATTCACGTGATTTAAATGTTTCAATTTAAATTGGATAAAGAGATAAAAACAAATGTCTTTAAATTTAAGCTTACAAAGTTTTCTAGGTGTTCAAACATCTAACAAAATATTAACATCTACAAAATGTCTAATATGCCTTGGCTCTAGTACCTTTCCTTCAACATAAAATTGGTTTACACTGTTCAATACATTTCTCTAACTTTTTGATAAATAAGTAAAGTAAATTTGATATGGGATTACTCATTCAAGAGTACTTTTGTTAGATATCTGATTGATTTACTAAGATCTGTATTTTTTTTAGTAAACTCTGTATAAGATTGTAAAAATCAGTCATGTGTTAATGAGACAAAAATTTCTTAAAACATAAGTTTACCCATAACATTGAGTTTATTAAGATTTATGTTTTCTAGAGCAAGCAACCATAAAAATTAAACAACTGATTAAATAAAAACTGTTATTTTAGAGCACTGTACTGCCATTTCTTTAAAAGCCAAACTTGATTAATGTAGAAACATAAATGTAATTGTTATGCTATTAATGTTTTCATATCTTACAGGTATGCAAGTCTGTAAGGTAGAAACGTTTAAAGAGTATTATATCAAGCTGGTGCTCTGAAGTTGTGTGGTAAAAAATATATTGTGGATTTATTTACCTGTTATCAATAAGATATGTAAATTTTTATGTTACTTTTTACATTGGGGAACAATTTAAATGTATTTTTAAGTTAATTAGAGCCTAATCTTTGTAAAGGTTAAAAACTTTCAGCCTTTCTTTAATTCATGTTTTAAATGTGATATCATATGGTGTTAGCTAATGTTCATGTGACCTCAAACAATTTATTTAAACATTGTCAAATGATATTTAAAAATAAAGATCAGCTTTAGAACTAAAATAGTTAAGATTTATAAAGAGCCCTGCCTTACCTGAGATAAGGCTGTGTGTCCCATCTTACTACATGTGAGAATGACTATGAAACCATTAGGTCAGATAATATTTCTTTAAAGTTATATTAAAAAGGTTTTTTTTTATTGTCAATATTCCTAGGATCTCAAACAGGGGATATAATGTATAATTCAGCCAAAAAATTCAGGGAAGATATTACACGAACTAAGTATTTTTACTTTTGTTAATTTTAGTTTGAAATTTTCTTATAAGTGATCTAAAGATTCCCTGTTAGTGTTTTACAAATGTGTTGCTTTAAGAACACAACATGGGTTTATTCAAGATAATAAGTCATCAACTACAATACAGACAGAATAATACAGATCCCAATTAATAAAAAGGTAATTATAAAGTTATAGACATTAAAGCCCAGTACTTTTAATGTAAGGCTGTTAAAATTTATTTGCTGGATTTTTAAGATTAGGATTTAAAATGAATGTTAAATGAAAAGGGCCAAGAAAACCAATATTTGGCTCTTGCCCTCTGAGTCAGTCTGAATCCAGGGAACAGGGGACTTCTCTAAAGAGCTTTGCAACTCTGAGCCACATAACCTCCTGATCAGGGAGATTAATGAGACCACTGGAGAACAGAAAGCCAATCAGTGCATTTGTTACAAAGAGGAGAGTCATCATAGAAAGGAGACATCCATGATGCTTCTGAGGGAAGCCAAATGGTCAAGCAAGACCTGGACCCACCTAGCGCAAATGGCACTAGCAGAACTGAGAATCTCTTCTCAAGTTTCCCCAGAATCGATTCCCACAAAATCTCAGCTGACTGTTAACAATAGATTGAAACAAAAGTCAGTTTGACTGCTTCATCTTAAACACTTAGCAAAGACAGTTAAGACCAAAATACAGCCACTCCTGGGCATTTTAAATAATAATAATAATATTAAAATTTTAAGGTATGCACTTTATCTTATCCTCCCAAAATAAGTAAGACTGGAGGCTACAAAGAAAGATTCTCAGACAGGAATGCCTAATACTTATAAAAAGAGACTATCAAGAAGAGCTGCCACAGGCAGAAGTTTTCAGTTTAAGACCTACAGATATTCCTAACCTACACAGGTAGGCTTGGTGTTTGCTAGTACGATTATCCAGCCCTGAGTAACAGAATTAAAGGTTTCTCTATTAGACGCAGAGGTCATACTAGTAAAAGGATTTTTACAAGATCAGATGACATTAAATTATTAAACTGTGTCTTATTGGGAGGGCCAACTGTAACACTTAAAGTTAAATATTAAGTTGACAGTCCTGATAATTGGGGATATTAAAGACTGGTGAGGGAATTTCTATACAGTGACATGTTCCAGCTGCTGCAACATTTATTCAGTACTCATGGTTTTTGTTTCACTCATAGAAGAATCCATTCACAGATGACTTTACAACCTGTTCTTCCCCAACCTGACTTCAAACCGAACTGATTTCTAAAGGGCAACTCATGTCTCTCAACTGACTTCTAATAGGCAACTCATGTCCCTCACGACGAGCCCACTCACGTCACCCTGTCTCAGGACAGAAGAAGAAAAAATTAGTGATGCCACTCTTTTTACAACAATGGAGAGAAAGATAAATAGACTATCAATATAAATAATTAATTAAGTCAGGTAAAATCAGGGAGATCGGTTTTGGGTGAGTTGTAAAAATTTGGAGACTCTTATCTGAGGGGTTAAAATTTCCTCAGTGTTCTTCTCATAATCTATCAAAGATTTGAAAGGGACACAGAGAAAAGGGGGAAATTGTAGACCCAACCTGATCTTTTATTAAAATTGGGAGCCATCATGCCACAAAGCCATGAAAAGATAATTTTGGCTTTACCATAAATTACTTCAAATTCTGAACCTGCGTGGAATGCCTGCCCACGCCTTGAACTCACGCATGCCCAGCTCTCTGACCAGATAGCAGCCCTCTCTGAAACTTTAGTGACACATCATAAATATTTGCCTTCTCTGGCCAGACAACAACCCTCTCTGAGGCTCTAATGGTCCTCATGAATTCTGATGTAGGGACAGCAAAAAAAATTGTAAACTACCTTTAATGTGATGTTTATCAGAGTTCTGTTATCTGTAACCCCCCTTTTGTGTAACTTTCTGGGCTATAAAACTGGGCTGTAGGAAAGCTGGGGATGCTGTCTTGTTCCCACCATTTTGGGAGGGAGAGGCAGCACGGCCGGTGGAAATAATAAGCTTAATTTTATTTGATTTTAATTTGAGTCAGTGGTCTTTTCTAGCGTCCTGGTCTAACAGGTAAACACTCCAAAGACGTGGAGCTCTGCCGGCCTAAAGACTTCTTGAGAAACTTCCTCTGAGGTTCGGCACTTGAAATATATGTTGTTGTAAGGAGATTTAGCTTCCTTTCTAGTGACACCATAAAAGCTGGGTCTGCATCTACGTGACCTGGAGGACATGGTTTTTTGTATTCTAATGAACATGAGGCAGCAGTGCTGAATTTTGTATTTGTAGGTAAACTGTGGCCACTTGGTGCTAAGTGTCTCCCCGTGTGAACTGTGAAGCCATTTGGTCATCCTCCACTTTTCGTGGTGTTTCTTGCTGCTGCACTGGGAGTTTGGTATTTGCTTCATGAAATACAATGAGTTCAACTGGGACCCAGTATTGGAGGGAGTTCTGTCACTTGTGGTGACAGAGAATGCACCAACCAGGCTTCTATCTCACAAAGCTTGCCCATTTGTCCATAGAAATCTGACTCTGAACTTTGCCCAGAAACCTCTCCATGTAACAAGAAGGGTCCGCTGGCTGCACCATATCAGTCACAAGCCATTTTGAAGGCAATGGAAAATCCTCCTGGCCACACCACAGATGTATTATCACACACCTGCCCACCACTGCAATAGGCCCACTACTCAGCAGGGTCCAACTTACTGGCATCTTTGTTCTACACCATTTTCATGAAACCCCGTCAATCATGGCATTCTCTTGTACACTCATGATCAGGAAAAAGACATCCAAAGGTTCTCCAGTGCCACCTGGTTAAGGGAATTTCAAAAATTTTATTGTATTTATTTAGCCATTTTTCATGGATGAAGTTGGAGGCATTGTGGGTTTCAGTTCATTCAGGAACCATTAAATCGTGAGGAAACTCATTTCAATGAAATCTCTGGAGAAATCTCACAGGCAAGTCATCCCATAGAGTGGTCAAAAGGTCACATGAAGCCAGGCCCATTGAGGTCTTCAATGTGACGTCCATGGGTGTTCTGACTGTCAACTATGGCTGCCACATCTTTCAGAATAAAATCATGTGATATCTTAGCTGAGATTCCAAGGCTCTGTGGAAAGTCACCCTTCTTTTTTGATCTCAGTTTCCAAGGGGAAATCCAATGCGTGGCCTCCTAAAATCTGAACACAGTTCATGGCAATATTTCTCTGAGATCAGTTCCAGAACTCAGACTCTAAGGGGAATCACACCAGAGTTCAAGCCCAGGTAGACCCTGTCATCACTTCCAAGCACTACACAAATGACCACAATTAAAACCAAAACACTCCCACAAGGCCCTCATCTTCTTCCATATAGACACTCATCATAACCTGTGGCTGGAGGTTTCTATGAGGGGCTCAGCCCAAGACAGTGTACAAAATAAACTCCCTTGCCCATAATTTGCCTAAATTCAGGGTTGCCTGGACACCCTTCCTGAGAACCAGCAGTGATCAAATAAGCCTGCCATAAATACTGCTCTGCTTCTCCAATTTGAGGCCTACTGACTCTCGGGTATAGACTCTTTATGTGAATTGGAATCATGAGAAAACCCAGCACATATGGGCTATCATCTGCAGGGTTTTGAGAACTCATTTGACACAAAGGATCCCTATTTTCACTTGATGGAGGTTAGGAACGTTACAGAGGAAGGCGAGAGACTTCGTCCACAATGACTGCTTTTTTGGCCATTTTGGTTTTGGAAGCACACGTGGGAACTTTCTTTAGATCCATCAGGTGCTGAGAATCTATGCAACAGCCTCACACATGGCCAAGAGTCTGATGCAGACACATTCCTTTCCAAAGCAATTAAGCAAAGAGCAACAGGTGATGCCCATTAATTCCCCTTGAAAACCGTTTCCTTCAGGCTTCACAAAGGAGTGGCCTGAGGCAAAGACCTTTCTGACATTCAGGGCAACAGAACAAGAGATAAGCAAATGGCCCATTGCAGGGTTTCTCGAAAGATATCTGGGTTTTCTGAGATGATCCCATTCCCTTCAGCTATCCAGTACATGGCCAAGTCACAGAGCTTGGAGGTGGTACATATCGTGGACACAAAACCCTGAACCTATTCTGGAGAGTGGCCAGAATTCAAGAAGACATACAGGAACTTAGGAAGATAGTAGTTGTTGCCCATCCATTAGGCAAGCCACAGTCCATTCATAAATTGGGCAGGATGAATGCTGTGAAGTTTTCTACTAGACAGGACACATCCATTGATGCATTCTCTTTTCTAATGTCTACAACCACGGACACAGTGGGATAAACAGACATAGAAACACTCGCATTGTGAAAAGACTTACTAGAAACAGTCCACTCCAAATCAAACAAACCGACTTTCCTATATATTCTCAGATCATGAGACAAAACCACAAACTCACACGCACACCCACAAAGTCAACTCCTTCCCCCAAGTAGGTCTGTGACTATCCGGAGTGTCCTCTGACTGATGGGACATACTACGTTTCCCCGAAATGGGCTGTGCTATGTCACATCTGGTCTCCTTGGCCAACACTGTGAAGTTGTCAGGTGCCAGTAGTGAGACACTACCTGCTTTCTCAGGAAAGGCCCCTCTTCAGAGCTCTCCTGGAATTTGGCCATCCTCACATCAGTAGTTACACAGAAAGACCGATTCTGTCCTTGGTAAATCCAAACATGTGTGGCCACTGGGACTGGGACTGGGAATGACTCTGGGTGCCTGGCTTCCTGGATCCCAAGTTCAGAGAGTTCCATCACCAAGAAAGTTATATAGGTCACTTCCTTCAGGAACTGAATGAGGTCACTGCCTTGGCAACATCTTTGTCCTAACAGTTGCTTCCAAGTGTCCCAATAGATGGAGGCTGCCCCTACTTCCTGTGACACTTTCACAAGTAAGAATGGTATATCAAACATAGGCACCCGTAAACAGCTCTCCACACAGGCCTGGTTTGGTCCATCTTCTCTACATTAAGAAGAGAGAGACTGCTTCAGACACACCCCTTCATCCTGACCTGTTTTTTTTTTTTTTTTTTTTTTTGTCATGAAAGATGACTTTCGCTCTCTCAGGTCCTTCATAGCTTTCTATATCTTCCCCAGGGTTCACTTCTGCATGGACCTTTGAGGTTCTCAGCAGGTGGAAGGTCTCTTACATTTCTATATAAGACCAACTTTGTCCTTGCTTTTCTGTAAAGTTAGGTTGAGGAAACAAAGTATGGTTAGGGTTAATAACATGATTGATTTGGGTTAGGAATCATTCTGCTGCATGAATAATGGTATTGGAAACCTGCAATATTTATAAGGATATATAGAGGTGAATATATGTATGAAAACACAAATCTAGGTAAGATTTGAAGCCCAAAAGGGCATTGGATCCTTGATTGGGATACTTTACTCTGAATTATGTTGTGCACATGTGTCTCAGATAAATCTATACATAATGGCATAGGACCTTGTACCTTGGATAATTGAATGTTGAAGAGAACATCCAGTCAAAAAAGGATAGTTGGTAGGATTAGGAAGATACTTGATAGGATTAGAAAAAAGAGTCAGTATAGGATTTGGACAAAAAGTTCTTTAGCAATAGGGTTTCAGGTAGACAGAAAATGTAAATGTCAGCACATTTGAAGAGTCAGTCACAATGATGAACTGGGGAAAATATGTAGAAAAGCAGATATCATTAGAGACATTAGGAAATCAGGCAAATGATGAAGTGATTGATAGGATTAGACATTTTCAACAGGCTTGAGGTTGAATACATAATCTTAGGAAGAAACAAATATGTAGTCACCAATAGGATTGACATTTGAGAGCATTAGGCAACATGGACATGGGTGATTTTCATAATCCATACTCACATTCCATTTAGGCTTTGGTACAATTGTAAGTGTGACTTTGCATTTTGTGGCCAGAATATTACTGTGATAAAATGTATATGTAGATCAGGTGACATGAGTATTTCTTGCACCATTTCTGGGAGCAATATTTAGAAGAGATATAAATTAGTATTGGGGGCACAAATAGGTGTACCATGTGTGAATATATAATATAACTGATTCCAACTTTAGAAATTGGAATAAATTGATATCTGAAAATACACAGTAAATGTTATATTGATATACATACATTCATTCCAACAAGTTATACATCTAATGGTAATATTAGGGTTGTGGTTTATCATAAAGTGTGTGAGTTTTGCTTCAAAATTGATTATGGAAATCGAAAATAATGTGTTTGGAAAGAAGTCTCATGAAATGACCAGTCAAAAGCAAGGAGGAATACATGTGTACTGAAGCAGGAAGTGATTGAATGTATTTCAAATGTCTTTAAATTTGTGAACTTATGGATGAAATGTTTATACTATGATGTACAAAAACTGAAGAAATAGTAATGTACCAGTGTTAAATAAAATGAACGTCAAAATACACATCATGCCCCATTGGAATCTACATGCATTGATGTTAAATTGGGTCAGTTACTGTAGAAATATAAGGATTTGTTTGCACCATTCAGTGAAGTGAGTTTTCAGTACTAGAAAACAAATATGTATTTCAGGTGGATGAATATTTCTGAAAATTATCGTATGAAAATTTGATTATAAAACCACATACATGAGCATGAGTGAATTATTAAGGGAGTGTATAATAAGACACATATATTTTATATTTGGAAAAAAAAGTATATATATATATATATCACACAGAGAAACATTAGAAAGTAGCAATATATATGCCAATCAAAATTCATCGTGAAATATATATCATCCACCGATCCAAAAATATTAATTTTACTGAACATGGATTTATGTATAATGTTGTTCAACTAAAAATCTCACTCATAGTTTGAATTTTCAGTTCCAAAAGCGTTTAGGAGGGGTGATCTCTTCTCATACTTTGTTTCTGCCAAGTTAGCCACCTCACAAAAATGTACGTGTGATACCAGGTATGATTTTATATGTGCATATAAAAATACATGTGCTGAATTGGCTACAGAAAAAAGGAGACAGAAATTCACATATGTGTTAACTTTAAAAACACATGGAGTACTATTTCAACAAACAATTGACAAGATTTATAACTCCTACACTATATCATGCAAAAGGCAAGACCAACTATACACCATGCCTCCTCTGAACTGCTTGTATTAATATTATGTTTGGGTTATTTGTCTCCATCATATTAGGATTAGTAGTCAGAGTCTATTAGGGTATGGGTTACTGACAGGGATTCAGTATTTCGAATGGAAAATTGGAAAATGAATCCAATGTGTATGTAAATATGTGCTACACAAAAATCTTCCCACTCTCATCCAGAACAATACCTTGACAACACCTTCACCCCATGTAAGACACAATTAGAGGAGAAGAGTTAGAAAATCCATGAATACATATCTGGAATGGAATGCGATCAGGAGTTCACAACCTTGGAAGTGTTAGAGGAGTTTCCAAAAGTAATTGACAGGGTAAACACTTCAAAAACATGGAGGTCTATTGTCCTAGAGACTTCTTGAGATACTGCCTGTGAGGTTGGGCACTTGAAATATATGTTGTTTTCACGTGCTTTAGCTTCCTTTCTAGTGAAACCATCAACCTGGGTCTGCATCTATGTGACCTTGCGGACATGGTTTCTTATTTTCCATCCGTGGGTGGGCCCCTTGCTTAAGAGCTCTGGCTACTGGACAAATTTTACACAAAGAAGCCTCTAATCTGACTTTTGGGGCCCCTTGAACTATCTACTCCCCACATCACTTGAAAGATCTTTTACCTTAAAAGGGCCTTCAAACCCTCCCTACATCCAGAGTTCTGTCGCTCCTCACTTCCTTTCTGGAAAACCCTAATATTATTTTCCTCCCCTGCTCTGCACTGAACCCTGCCTCACTGCTCCCAATGACTCCCATGTCTCACACAGCAACTCATAATTGCTTGGAAAACTTAGATGATTTCCTCCCCTGTCATTCTTCCATTTCTGAGAGACCACTCACCAAGCCTGACTTTATCTGGTTTACTGAAGGCAGTTCCTTTAGGCAGAATGGAACTCATTACTCTGGATACGCTGTATTTTCAGCCACTGAGATTATAGAGGCCAAAGTTTTGCCTTCAGGAACTACAGACCAGCAGGCTGATTTTATAGCATCCACTCGTGCCTGCCTTCTAGCACAAGGCAAATCCCTCACCCTCTAAACTGATTCAAAATATGTCTTCCATATCTTATTATCCCATGCTGCAATTTGAAAGAAGCGAGGCCTACTTACCACCAAAGGTAATGCGAACACTAATTCAGCTCTTATAACCAATCTGATAGAGGCCTCCCACTTACCCACCCAGTTGGGAGATGTCCATTGTAGGTTCCATCAGAAGGACGGCGCTCTTATCACTGAGGGCAATGCCAAAGCTGACCAGGTGGCACGAATGGCTGCTACCACTTCCAATCATGGCCCCCATGGTGGACATATAATGGCCACTTTAGACAGCTCATCTGAAGCCCCTACTTTTTCAATAAGAACAAGCATCTTTTCAAGTTCCTTCATACTCTATTCCTTTCCAATTCTCTGTCTTTGACACTCTTTTTACAGAGTTTCTTCTTCCTCACTCCCTCTGACAAGCCATGCTACAGAATATAGCCTCTAATTGTCAGATCTGTCAGCGGACCAACCCTCATACTCCTTTAAGGCCCAAACGTTTCCCTTCCCAACAAGCCTGGGGACACATTCCCTCTGCTGACTGGCAGGTAGACTTCACCAACATGCCCACAGTATGGCACACTAAATACCTCCTTGTCTTTGTGGACACTTTCTCTGGTTTGGTTGAGGCATTTCCCACTTCCAATAAAAAGGCTTCCACTTTAGCTTCAATCTTACTGACAGACATCATCCCCAGGTTTGGTATGCCCACTTCTCTACAATATGACAATGGCCCTGAGTTTACTTCTAGGATCACACAAAAGGTCTCTCAAGCCCTCTCCTTCAAGTGGCATTTCAACTGTCCATATTTCCCCCAGGCTTCAGGGAATGTGGAAAGGGTAAATAGTACTCTAAAGGAATTCCTTACCAAATTGACAATGGAATTAAACATAGACTGGGTCAAACTCCTTCCCTTGGCTTTGCTTCGAATCAGAGCTCTCCCTAAGAAACCATCTTTACTGTCTCCTTTTGAGATAATGTATGAAAGACATCTTATAACCCCTGCGTTGGTCATTTCACAAGGACCTCTCACCTGAGATTTTTCTTTGCCTCTCTTGCTTCATCTCCGCTCGGAACTCTGGAAATATCAGGACTGGCTTCTTCCGGACCCAGTCTCCTCTCCAAACACTCCTCCCTTAACACCTGTTAGTCTAGTCAATTATAATACCCCAGAGGAGAAAGGGACTCTTGCCCCCAAATCGGAAGGCCCCTACCCTGTCATTCTCTGTACCCCCACCGCCGCCAAACTCTCCTTACCAGACAACCGTCTCACTCCCTGGAATCACATGTCTAGGTTGAAGCCACATCACCAGGAGGCTCCACATGCTGACGACAGGGCCACCCCAGAGGAACTCCAAGAATCACCTCCTGAACCTCCCCTTTACTCCTGCTCTCCACACCCATCTCACCCATTTAATTTGCGGCTCACACGGTTTTCCTTGCAGCCCAATTCCTCTTAAAGAAGGCACAATGAGCTCTCCCAACACCCTAGTCTTCTCTAACTGCTTGTTTTTTGTGCTCTGCTTATTTTCTGTGCTCTGTCAGGACTGGTCTTTACCCTCCTCACCTACCATGCATTTATTCACTCTTCGGGAACGATACTCAGAACATGGCATGCAGAAGGTCCGCGGAGTGGATGCAACTACTTGCTTCATCCACAACTGCACCTCTATTTCCCTAAAATTGTCACCTTCAAGGACCTTCGTCCCTGGTAGCTGGAACTGGCCTTTCATTTGCTTCCTTTTTGATCAAACAAAAGATTATTGTCATTGGTGGCCTGAGATATATAATGGGTGCCCCTATTGGTCATGCAGGTTCCATGATGAACGTGGTAGCTATTCTTACCACTCACTCGGTTACCCTGAAGGGTGGACTTCTAGTTACATAAAGTGGCATAAAGGCTCTTCATCCAATAACAATGGATAGTATACTTTAGATAAACCTGACCCCAAGGCCAAACGTTGGGGCTATGTTGAGTTTGCTGTCTATGCTCAGACAACCTCAGTCAGACCCACAGGGTGGATGACTATTGGCCGCACCCTGATTACGCCACCTAAGGCAACCATCCAGGTAGTCGAACACATTAAGGACTCAGAATCAAAACTTCGAGATCGTATCCATAGCTCATCCAAAGAGGATTCAGAGCCTTCAACCCCCTCAGGTCCCCCTCCCACATGGCTCAATTTGCTACACCAAACTTTTTGATTATTAAACTCCACCCGTCTTTCTTTGCCTACTTCTCAGTACTTTCTCTGTGCTTCACTTAGTCGTCCACTTCTAGCAGCAGTCCCATTAGCGGCAGAAAATATTCCAGCAAAACCCTACAATTTCTCTAAAAAGGACAACCCCTACATGTGACACGTATCCCACTGTGGGAACGTTATTTCACCAATACTTTATTTCCTTTCATCTGTTTCCACCTGCCAATAATGAATCCTTTACCCGTTTTTTCCTTGAGCTACAACACCCCATAGAGCCCTGTGTTTAGGCAACCTGAACATTTCCTCTGGTGTAATGGGTCTTTAAGTACCTCAACGATCAATGTCTCTGGCACCTGTTTCTTGGTTACTGTAGTTCCTCAGCTATCTTTGTATACTCCCACCGAATTCCGACAGTTGGCCCTACCTTCCCGCACCTGTAGGGTAGTCTTTCTGCCGGTTCTGGTAGGCCTCATTTTAACAACCTCAGTGACGAGTCTCGGACTCTCTGGTGGAGCTATAGGTCATGCTCTATGGGCATCCAATGACCTTCAACAAAAACTGCAGGAAACACTCAATACCATGGCTGAGTCTCTGGGTTCCTTGCAGCGGCAGGTTACTTCATTGGCACAAGTGGCTTTACAGAACCAAAGGGCAATTGATCTTCTCACTGCAGAAAAAGGGGTTACATGCCTATTCCTCAGAGAGGAATTTTGCTATTATGTTAATGAATCTGGGCTAATAAAAAAAAAATGTTGTTAAATTGCAGGAATTATCGACCGAATTGCTCAAACATACCTCCTCCAATCCCATCATGGGGTTCTTCCAATCCTATCTTGCCATGTACTTACTACATATCTTGGGGCCCCTTATTGGGATGCTCCTTTTTTGTGCTCTCTTGCCCTGCAAAATGAAGTGCCTTCAAACCCAACTGCAAAAAATTCCTAATCAAACTTTCAACCAGCTTTTGCTTAGGCACTACCAGCCTCTGATGACCGATGAACCCCCAACATCTCCAAGAGAACAGTAACTCAGTGATGAAGCTCACTACCAGGCATGATGGAATGCAATGGGTATCAGACAGCGGGAGACAAAGAGCTCTGAGAACCTCTTAATCTGCCATCCTGGATTCATGAGTCTTTACCACCTTCTAAGATTTCTCATGGCCCTTGGCCTCTTCTATGTCAGTCCCCCAACATGGAACTTCTGCCAAAAAATGACATTTCCTTTAATTTTTATCTTCATTCTGTTTTTATTTGCTCTGATCTTCTTCAGGTGCTGGTGACGCCATGTCCAGGCAATGCTTATAGTATTTCCTAGAGTCTCTGTTACAGGACCAGTGGCTGATACCAACAATCTCTTCCATCGAGGACTAGTTCCATGCCATCGACAACTTTGGCTTCAGGGAACATTCATTGACTTCACCCCTACGAAAGTAGCTGTCTATAGCCACTGGGTTTTATTTCTGGCTGCCATGATAATCCCAAACCTGCTCTCTGAGCATTCCTCCACTTCTCTTTCTAGGCCCCACACCACCCCCACACAGCAGGAAGCAGCCGGATCTGACAAATGACGCCCCACTTCCTAAGAAAACAAAAAGGGTGGAATGTTGGGAAAAGAATAAATGGCAGCCATACCCCAGAGAAAAACCTCAACATGGCGCCTAAGGACTTCTTCTTCCTAACTTCTTCATTTCTGCAGTGGCGCAAAAAGTTCCCACCCTTGTGAACTCTCATGTCAGCGCCAATTTCAAATCTCACTTGTGGGGAACCTTAGCCCCAATGAGAACTAATTCCTGGGCTCTGGAGCTGATATCTGAAAGAACTTGCCAATAAACGGGTTGCTGCCATTTATCTAAGCCCTACCATCTCCCCCTTAGTTCTATATAAGCACACAGCTTTGAGCAATAAAATTGGAATTCTCCCGGTGAAGTGTCATTGCGTGGGGAATTATTTCACTCATGATCAGCAACAGGATATCCAAAGGTTCTCCAGTGCCACCTGGTCATGGGAATTTCAGAAATTTGATGGTATTTATTTAGCCATTTTTGAAGGATGAAGTTGGAGTCACTGTACGTTTCAATTAATGCAGGAACCATTATGTGGTAAGGAAGCTCATTTAAATAAAAACTCTGGAGAAATCTCACAGGCAAGGCTTCCCAAAGAGTGGCCAAAAGGTCACATGAAGCCAGGATCATTGAGGTCTACAATATGAGTTCCATATGTGTTGAGACTCTCAACTATGGCTGCCAAGTCTTTCAGAATAAAATCATGTGATATCCTGGCTGAGATTCTCGCTGCACTGTGGAAAGACACCATGGCACTCGATCTCAGTTTTCAAGGGAGGCTTCTCATGCGTGGCCTCCTAAAATCCCAACACATTTCATGGCAATACTTCTTTGAGGTAAATTCCAGAACTCAGTCTCTAAGAGGAATCATGCCAGAGTTCAAGCCCAGGTGGATCCAGTTATCTCTTCCAACCGCCAAACATATGACCACAATTAAAACCAAACACTCCCACATGGCCCTCATCTTCTTTCATATAGACACTTATCATAACCTCTGGCTGGAGTTTTTCATGAGGGGTGCAGCCCAAGACAGTGTCAAAAATAAGCTCCCTTGCCCCTCATTTGCCTAAAGTCAAGGTGGCCTGGACACCCATCCGGTGAACCAGGAGTGATCAGATAGGCTAGCTGTTAATACTGCTCTGCATCTCCAATTTGAATCCTACTGACTGTCAGGTATAGATTCTTTTATTTATTTATTTATTTATTTATTTATTTATTTATTTATTTATTTATTTATTTTTTTTTTTATGGTTTTTTTCTTATTCAAAACATTACAAAGATTTCAGAATCACATCGGTTACACATCCAAATTTTTACATAATACCATAATAGTAACTGTTGTATTCTGCTACCTTTCCTATCCTCTACTATCCCCCCTCCCCTCCCCTCCCATCTTCTCTCTCTACCCCATCTACTGTAATTCATTTCTCTTCTTATTTTTTTCCCATTCCCCTCACAAACTCTTATATGTAATTTTGCATAACAATGAGGGTCTCCTTTCATTTCCAAGCAATTTCCCTTTTCTCTCCCTTTCCCTCCCACTTCGTGACTCTGCTTAATGTTAATCTTTTCCTCCTGCTCTTCCTCCCTGCTCTGTTCTTGGTTGCTCTCATTATATCAAAGAAGACATTTGGCATTTGTTTTTTAGGGATTGGCTAGCTTCACTTAGCATAATCTGCTCTAGTGCCATCCATTTCCCTGCAAATTCCATGATTTTGTCATTTCTTAGTGCTGCGTAGTACTCCATTGTGTATAAATGCCACATTTTTTTTATCCATTCATCTATTGAGGGGCATCGGGGTTGGTTCCACAGTCTAGCTATTGTGAATTGTGCTGCTATGAACATCGATGTGGCAGTATCCCTGTAGTACGCTCTTTTGAGGTCTTCAGGGAATAGTCCGAGAAGGGCAATAGCTGGGTCAAATGGTGGTTCCATTCCCAGCTTTCCCAGGAATCTCCATACTGCTTTCCATATTGGCCTCACCATTTTGCAGTCCCACCAGCAATGTACAAGAGTACCCTTTTCCCCACATCCTCGCCAGCACTTGTTATTGTTCGACTTCATAATGGCTGCCATTCTTACTGGAGTGAGATGGTATCTTAGGGTGGTTTTGATTTGCATTTCTCTGACTGCTAGAGATGGTGAGCATTTTTTCATGTACATGTTGATTGATTGTATGTCCTCCTCTGAGAAGTGTCTGTTCAGGTCTTTGGCCCATTTGTTGATTGGGTTATTTGTTTTCTTATTGTTTAATTTTTTGAGTTCTTTGTATACTCTGGATATTAGGGCTCTATCTGAAGTGTGAGGAGTAAAAATTTGTTCCCATGATGTAGGCTCCCTATTTACCTCTCTCATTGTTTCTCTTGCTGAGAAAAAACTTTTTAGTTTAAGTAAGTCCCATTTGTTGATTCTTGTTTTTAACTCTTGTGCTATGGGTGTCCTATTAAGGAATTTGGAGCCCGACTCCACAATATGTAGATCGGAGCCAACCTTTTCATCTATCAGACGCATAGTCTCTGATTTGATATCAAGGTCCATGATCCATTTTGAGTTAACTTTTGTGCATGGCGACAGGAGGGGATTCAGTTTCATTTTATTGCATATGGATTTCCAGTTTTCCCAGCACCATTTGTTGAAGATGCTATCCTTCCTCCATTGCATGCTTTTAGCCACTTTATTGAATATAAGATAGTTGTAATTTTGTGGATTGGTTTCTGTGTCCTCTATTCTATACCATTGGTCCACCCGCCTGTTTTGGTACCAGTACCATGCTGTTTTTGTTACTATTGCTTTGTAGTACAGTTTGAAATCTGGTATCGCTACACCTCCTGATTCACACTTCCTGCTTAGAATTGCTTTTGCTATTCTGGGTCTTTTATTTTTCCATATGAATTTCATGATTGCTTTATCTATTTCTACAAGAAATGCCGTTGGGATTTTGATTGGCATTACATTGAACCTATAGAGAACTTTTGGTAATATTGCCATTTTGATGATGTTAGTTCTGCCTATCCATGAACAGGGTATGTTTTTCCATCTTCTGAGATCTTCTTCTATTTCTCTCTTTAGGGTTCTGTAGTTTTCATTGTATAAATCTTTCACCTCTTTTGTTAGGTTGATTCCCAAGTATTTTATTTTTTTTGAGGATATTGTGAATGGGGTAGATGTCCTCATTTCCAGTTCGGAAGATTTGTCGCTGATATACAGGAATGCCTTTGATTTATGCGTGTTGATTTTATATCCAGCCACTTTGCTGAATTCATTTATTAGCTCTAGTAGTTTCTTTGTAGACCCTTTTGTGTCTTCTAGGTATAGGATCATATCATCCGCAAACAGTGATAATTTAAGTTCTTCTTTTCCTATTTTTATGCCTTTAATTTCTTTCGTCTGTCTAATTGCTCTGGCCAGTGTTTCGAGAACTATATTGAATAGAAGTGGTGAGAGAGGGCATCCCTGTCTTGTTCCAGATTTTAGAGGGAATGCCTTCAGTTTTTTTCCATTTAGAATGATGCTAGCCTGAGGCTTAGCATATATAGCTTTTATAATTTTGAGGTAAGTTCCTGTTATCCCTAGTTTTTCTAATGTTTTGAACATAAAGGGATGCTGTACTTTGTCAAATACTTTTTCTGCGTCCACTGAGATGATCATATGGTTCTTATCTTTAAGTCTATTGATGTGGTGAATAACGTTTATTGATTTCCGTATATTGAACCAGCCTTGCATCCCAGGGATGAATCCTACTTGATCATGGTGCACAATCTTTTTTATATGTTTTTGTATACGATTTGCCAGAATTTTATTGAGGATTTTTGTATCTAAATTCATTAGGGATATTGGTCTGTAGTTTTCTTTCTTTGAGGTGTCCTTCTCTGGTTTGGGAATCAGGGTGATATTGGCCTCATAGAATGAATTTGGGAGTTCTCCCTCTTTTTCTATCTCCTGAAATAGATTATGGAGTATTGGTATTAGTTCCTCTTTAAATGTTTTGTAAAACTCTGCTGTATATCCATCCGCTCCTGGGCTTTTCTTGGTTGGTAGTCTTTTGATGGCTTCTTCTATTTCCTCCCTTGATATTGATCTGTTTAGGTTGTTTATATCTTCTTGATTCAATCTGGGTAGTTCATATGTCTCAAGGAATTTATCTATGACTTCACTATCTTCTATTTTATTAGAGTATAGGGTTTCAAAATAATTTCTAATTATCGTCTGTATTTCTGAATTGTCTGTTGTGATGTTGCCTTTTTCATCCCCTAAGCTAGTAATTTGGGTTCTCTCTCTTCTTCTCTTTGTTAGAGTGGCTAGTGGTCTATCAATCTTATTTAATTTTTCAAAGAACCAACTTTTAGTTTTGTCAATTTTTTCGATTGTTTCTTTTGTTTCGATTTCATTGATTTCTGCTCTAATTTTAATTATTTCTTGCTTCTACTGTATTTGCTGCTGATTTGTTCTTCTTTTTCTAAGGCTTTGAGGTGTAGTATGAGGTCATTTATTTGTTGGCTTTTACTTCTTTTAAGGAATGAACTCCATGAAATGAATTTTCCTCTTAGTACTGCTTTCATAGTGTCCCAAAGATTTCGATATGTTGTTTCTGAGTTTTCGTTTACCTCTAAGAATTTTTTAATTTCCTCTTTGATGTCTTCTGTAACCCTTTGTTCATTCAGTAGCATATTGTTTAATCTCCATGTGATGTAGGGTTTTTCCTTTCTCATTTTATTATTGATTTCCAATTTCATTCCATTATGATCAGATAAAATGCATGGTAGTATCTCAACTCCTTTGTAATTGCTAAGCTTTGCCCTGTGACATAATATATGGTCTATTTTTGAGAAGGATGCATGTGCTGCTGAGAAGAAAGTGTATCCGCTTGATGTTGGGTGGTATATTCTGTATATATCAATTAAGTCTAAGTTATTTATTGTATTATTGAGCTCTATGGTTTCTTTATTCAATTTTTGTTTGGAAGATCTGTCCATTGGTGAGAGAGGTGTATTAAAATCTCCCATGATTATTGTGTTGTGGTCTATTAGACTCTTGAACTTGAGAAGAGTTTGTTTGATGAACGTAGCTGCACCATTGTTTGGGGCATATATATTAATGATCGTCAAGTCTTGTTGGTGTATGGTTCCCTTGAGCAGTATGTATTGTCCTTGTTTATCCCTTTTGATTAACTTTGACTTGAAATCTATTTTATTTGATACAAGTATGGACACCCCTGCTTGCTTCCGGGGTCCGTATGAGTGATATGATTTTTCCCAACCTTTCACCTTCAGTCTGTGTATGTCTTTTCCTATCAGATGAGTCTCCTGTAGGCAGCATATTGTTGGATCTTTTTTTTTAATCCATTCTACTAGCCTATGTCTTTTGATTGGTGCATTTAAGCCATTAACATTTAGGGTTACTATTGAGATATGGTTTGTATTTCCAGCCATATTTGGTTATGTATGATACTTAACATGATTAGTTTTTCCTCTATGCTTAGTTTTTCCTTTATTGTACTACCTCCCGTTGTTGGTTTTCATTGTTATTTTTCATTTCCTCTTCCTGTAATGTTTTGCCAAGGATGTTTTGAAGAGCTGGTTTTCTAGCTGCAAATTCTTTTAACTTTTGCTTATCGTGGAAGATTTTTATTTCATCATCAATCCTGAAGCTTAATTTCTCTCGATACATGATTCTTGGTTGGAACCCTTTTTCTTTCAGCGTTTGAAATATGTTGTTCCAGGATCTTCTAGCTTTCAGAGTCTGTGTTGAAAGATCAGCAGTTATCCTGATTGGTTTACCCTTAAATGTAATCTGCTTCCTCTCTCTTGTGGCTTTTAAGATTCTCTCCTTATTCTGTATGTTGGGCATCTTCATTATTATATGTCTTGGTGTGGATCTCTTATGATTTTGTATATTCGGTGTCCTGTAGGCTTCTAGTATTTGGATTTCTTTTTCATTCTTTAAGTCTGGGAAGTTTTCTAGTATTATTTCATTGAATAGATTACTCATTCCCTTGGTTTGGACCTCTGTACCCTCTTGTATCCCAATAACTCTTAGATTTGGTTTCTTGATGTTATCCCATAATTCTTGGATGTTCTGCTCATGATTTCTTAACATTCTTGCTGAGCTGTCTATGTTCTTTTCAAGTTGAAAAACTTTGTCTTCGTTGTCTGATGTTCTATCTTCCAAGTGTTCTACTCTGCTGGTAATACTCTCATTTGAGTTTTTAATTTGGTTTATTGTTTCCTGCATTTCCAGGATTTCTGTTTGTTTGTTTTTTATATCCTCTATCTCCCTATAGAGTTGATCTTTTGCTTCTTGGATTTGTTTATGTAATTCATTGTCCAAGTGATTTTTCATTGTCTGAATTTGATGAATAATGTCTTCCTTGAGACTCCAGATCATCTGAAGCATGTATATCCTGAACTCTTTGTCTGACATTCCATCAGCTGCAGATATTACCTCATCTAATGTTGAATTGACCTGTATTGTTTGTGGTCCTTTCTTTCCTTGTGTTTTCATACTGCTCATGATTCTTTCTAGCTTTGTGAAACTGTTGAGTTAATGTTTTTCCCCTTATATATTTGTATTGTTCTTGAATAGCTCCAATATCCCTCTTTTTCGGAGAAAGACAATGTTAACAGATCCCAATATCAACAGTACATTATCTAAGGACAAGTTTTCATTATTAATACATTAATAGTTAGATTCTAAGACTATAGATGTTGGATTTAATTATTACTTAAGAATATATTCCTTAGTTTCATAAAAGGCGTACCATATCTGGTGGCATATAGAAAACTTAATTTCAGACGAAGGATGTTATACTTAAAGAGAAAGGAGTGAGGGAATGAGGTTAAACTAACTTAGCACCTTTGGAGAACTCTAACCACTCGACTGGTAATTTATGGAAGAATGTATAGACTCAACCTCCTATTTAGATAGTTACCCTATGTATAGATAGCAAAAGTTAGGAGATTGAAAGTGGTATAGAGAGAATATGAATTAAAAAAAAAAGAAAAGAAAAGAAATAACAAGGAAGAAAAGAGAAATAAGAGAAGGGAAAGGGAAGTAAGATAGAAATACAGAAAAAAAATGGGGGGAGGTGAGGTATATGCAATTTCTCTATATTATATTACTTTGGTAATTCAGTTGTTCATGCTCAGTTCTTGGTTTCACATATGCTGAAGTTGTGGAAGAGAGAGAAGAAAAGAGAAAGAGAGGAAAAAAAAAAGTCTCTCAGAACACTGTTTTCCTTGCTTCCAGTAGGTGGCGTTGTCTATTCCTAGTTTGAGCCTCTGTATTCTGGGTGGTGGGTATAGCCAGTGTGAAGGGAAATGAGCTTCCACATGTATCTTCCCTACTCTAGTCTCTGTGGTAGAAACCAGGTGCCTCTACAGTTGTTGTTTTGTGTTGATAGCTACAATCCCCAAAAGCTTGTGGGAAATATTTTGAGTTATCGCAGCTAAGGGTGGGGGAGTTGGAAACCGGGTACCTGGATCAGCCGCAACTGTGCTGGTAGCCACACCCACTTTGATGGGTTTTAAGGGTTGATGGGCTTCCTGGAGACTAGCGCTCTGGGCGGGACCGGACTTCCTCCTCCGGTCTGGCTGAGCGGCTGGCGCCTTCCTGCTCCGGTCTGGCTGGCGGCTGGCGCCTTCCTGCTTCGGTCTGGCTGGGCGGCTGTCGCGGCTTCCTGCTCCGGTCTGGCTGGGCGGCTGTCGCGGCTTCCTGCTCCGGTCTCAGGTATAGATTCTTTATATGATTTGGAGCCATGAGAAAACCCAAAAACCTATGGGCTAGCCTCTGCAGGGCTGTGCATAACTCATTTGACCCAAAGGATCCGTATTCTCACTTGATGGTGGTCAGGAACCTTACAAATGAATGCGAGAGACTTCATTCACAATAATTGCTCTTTTGGCCATTTTGGTTTTGTATGCACACATGGGATCTCTCTTTATATCCATCAGGTGATGAGAATCTAAGCCACTACCTCACACAGGGCCAAGAGGCTGATTTAGACACATCCCTTTCCAAAGCAATTAAGCAAAGAGCCACAGGTGGTGCCCATTCATTTTCATTTGAAAACTGTTTTCTTCAGGCTTCACAAAGGGGTGGCCTGAGGCAAAGACCTTCCTGACATTCAGGGAAACAGAACAATTGATAAGCAAAAGGCCGAAAGCATGGTTTCTCAACTGAGACTTTCTTGGTCACACTGATATCTGTGTTTTCTGAGATGCTCGCCATTCCCTTCAGCTATCCTGGACATGGCAATGTCACAGAGCTTGGAGGTGGTACATATTTTGGACACAAAACCATGAGACTATTCTGGAGAGTGGTGAGAATTCTGGAAGAAACAGGAACTTAGGAAGGTAGCAGGTGTTGCCCATGGATAAGGCAAGCTGCAGTCCATTCATAAATTGGGCAGGATGAATGCCGGGAATCTTTCTACTATACAGGACATATCAATTGTTGCATTCTATTTTCTAATGTCTACAACCACGGACACAGTGGGATACACAGACATAGAAACACTTGCCTTGTCCAACGACTTACTAGAAGAAGACCAATCCAAATCAAACAAACCGTCTTTCCTACCTATTCGCAGATCATGAGACAAAACCACAAAATCACACCCACACCCACAAAGACACCTCCTTCCCCCATGTAACTCTGTGACTATCCGGAGTTTCCTCTGAGTGGTGGGCCATACTATGTTCCCCCAAAATGGCCTGTCCTATCTCAGATCTGGTCTCCTTGGCCAACTCTGTGAAGTTGTCAGGAGCCTGCGGTGAACCACTACCTACTTTCTCAGGAAAGGCCCCTATGCAGAGCTCTCCTGGTATTTGGCCATCCTCACATCTGTAGGTACCAAGAAAGACTGACACTCTCCTTGGTAAATTCAAACAAGTGAGCCTACTGGGTCTGGGACTGGACTGGCTCCGGGTGCCTGGCTTCCTGGATCCCCAGTTAAGAGAGTTCCATCACCAAGGAAGTGAGGTAGATCACTTCTTCAGGAACTGAATGAGGTCATTGCCTTGACAACCACTTTGTCCTAACAGTTGCTTTCAAGAGTCCCATGAGATGGAGGCTGCCCCTACTTCCTGTGACACTTTCACAAGTTAGAATGGTATATAAACCATGGGCACCCGGGAACAGCTCTCCACCTAGCACTGTTTTGGTCCATCTTCTCTACATTAAGAAGAGAGAGGCAGATTCATACACATCCCTTCATGCTGACAAGGTTGTTTGCCATAGAAGATGACTTTTCTCTCTCAGGTCTTTCGTAGCTGCCTACATCTTCTCAAGGGATCATTTCTGCATGGACCTTTGATGTTCTCAACAGCTGGAACATGCCCTACATTCCTGTATTTTAAGAGCAACCCTGTCCCTGCTGTTCTGTAAAGTTCGATTGAGAGAACAATGTATGGTTTTGGGTTAGTAACATGTTCAATTTGGGGTTAGGAATCCTTCTGCATGACAAATAATGGTATTGGGAAACTATGATATTTACAAGAATATATAGGTGAAATATAAGTATAAAAACAGAAATCTATGGAAGATATGAAGTCCAGAAGGGCATTGGGCCCTTAATTGGCACACTTAGCTTTGAATTATTTTCTGCAAAAATGTGTCAGATAAATCTATATACAATGGCTTAGGAGCTTGTACCTGGATGATTGAATGTCGAAGAGAACATCCACTCAAAAAGGGATAGTCGGTAGGATTAGGAAGATAGTCAGTAGGTTTACAAAGAAGAGTGAGAATAGGATTTAGACCAAAAGTTCATAAGCAATAGGGTTTCAGGTACACAGTGAATGTAAATGTCAGCACAAGTTAAGAGTCAGTCACAATGATGAACAGGGGAAAATATGTAGGAAAATAGATATAAATAGAGGCATTACTAAATCAGGCAAAGTATAAAGTGAGTGATAGGATTAGACATTTTCAACAGGCTTGAGGTTTAATATATAATCTTAGGAAGAAACAAAAATGTAGTCACCAAGAAGATTGACATTTGAGAGCATTAGGCCACCTGGACATGGAAGGTTTTAGTAATCCATGCTCACTTTCCATTTAGGCTTTGGTACAAACTTAAGGGTGACCTTTGATTTTTTTGTCCAGAACATTACTGTGATAAAATGTATATATAGATCAGGTGACATGAGTATTTCTTCCACCATTTTTTGAGGAATATTTTGAAAACGGATAAATTAGTATTGAGGGTAAAAATAGGTGTACCCTGTGTCTATGAATATAGAGATAATGCATGAATAGATCATACAGTTAATAAATAATATAACTGGTTCCCCTTTAAATAATGTATTGAATTGATATCTGAAAATATATAAGAAATCATATATTTTTTTAATTAATTTTTATTGTAGGTTGTTCAAAACATTACATAGTTCTTGATATATCATATTTCACACTTTGATTCAAGTGGGATATGAGCTCCCATTTTTACCCCATATACAGATTGCAGAATCACATCAGTTGCAGAACCATTGATTTACATATTGCCATTCTGGTGTCTGTTGTATTCTGCTGCCTTTTCTATCCTCTACTATCCCCCCTCCCCCCTCCCCTCCCCTCTTCTCTCTCTACCCCCTCTACTGTAGTTCATTTCTCCCCCTTATATTTTCCTCCTTTCCCCTCACATCCTCTTGTATGTAATTTTGTATACCCCTAAGGGTCTCCTTCCATTTACATGCAATTTCCCTTCTCTCTCCCTTTCCCTCCCACCTCTCATCCCTGTTTAATGTTAATCTTCTTCTCATGCTCTTCGTCCCTACTCTGTTCTTAGTTACTCTCCTTATATCAAAGAAGACATTTGGCATTTGTTTTTAAGGGATTGGCTAGCTTCACTTAGCATAATCTGCTCTAATGCCATCCATTTCCCTCCAAATTCTATGATTTTGTCAATTCTTAATCCAGAGTAATACTCCATTGTGTATAAATGCCACATTTTTTTTTATCCAATCGTCTATTGAAGGGCATCTAGGTTGGTTCCACAGTCTTGCTATTGTGAATTGTGCTGCTATGAACATGGATGTAGCAGTGTCCCTATAGTGTGCTCTTTTTAGATCTTTAGGGAATAGACCGAGTAGGGGAATAGCTGGATCAAATGGTGGTTCCATTCCGAGCTTTCCAAGAAATCTCCATACTGCTTTCCAAATTGGCCGCACCAATTTGCAGTCCCACCAGCAATGTACAAGAGTACCCTTTTCCCCACATCGTCACCAGCACTTGATGCTGTTTGAATTCCTAATGGCTGCCAATCTTACTGGAGTGAGATGGTATCTTAGGGTGGTTTTGATTTGCATTTCTCTGACTGCTAGAGATGGTGAGCATTTTTTCATATACTTGTTGATTGATTGTATGTCCTCCTCTGAGAAATTTCTGTTCAGGTCCTAGGCCCATTTGTTGATTGGGTTATTCGTTATCTCATTGTCTAATTTTTTTAGTTCTTTGTATATTCTGGATATTATGGCTCTGTCTGAAGTGTGAGGAGTAAAGATTTGTTCCCAGGACGTAGGCTCCCTATTTACCTCTCTTATTGTTTCTTTTGCTGAGAAAAAACTTTTTAGTTTGAGTAAGTCCCATTTGTTGATTCTAGTTATTAACTGTTGTGCTATGGGTGTCCTATTGAGGAATTTGGAGCCCGACCCCACAGTATGTAGATCATAGCCAACTTTTTCTTCTATCAAATGCCATGTCTCTGATTTGATATCAAGTTCCTTGATCCACTTTGAGTTAAATTTTGTGCATGGCGAGAGAAAGGGATTCAGTTTCATTTTGTTGCAAATGGATTTCCAGTTTTCCCAACACCATTTGTTGAAGATGCTATCCTTCTTCCATTGCATGCTTTTAGCCCCTTTATCGAATATAAGATAGTTGTAGTTTTGTGGATTGGCTTCTGTGTCCTCTATTCTATACCATTGGTCAACCCGCCGGTTTTGTTACCAGTACCATGTGTTTTTGTTACTATTGCTCTGTAGTATAGTTTGAAGTCTGGTATAGCTATCCCGCCTGATTCACACTTCCTGCTTAGCATTGTTTTTGCTATTCTGGGTCTTTTATTTTTCCATATGAATTTCATGATTGCTTTCTCTATTTCTACAAGAAATGCCGTTGGGATTTTGATTGGCATTGGATTAAACCTATAGAGAACTTTTGGTAATATCGCCATTTTGATGTTGTTACTTCTACCTATCCATGAACAGGGTATATTTTTCCATCTTCTAAGATCTTCTTCTATTTCTTTCTTTAGGGTTCTGTAGTTTTCATTGTATAAGTCTTTCACCTCTTTTGTTAGGTTGATTCCCAAGTATTTTACTTTTATTGAGGATATTGTGAATGGGGTGGTTGTCCTCATTTCCATTTCAGAGGATTTGTCACTGATATACAGGAATGCCTTTGATTTATGCGTGTTGATTTTATAGCCTGCCACTTTGCTGAATTCATTTATTAGCTCTAATAGTTTCTTTGTAGACCCTTTTGGGTCTGCTAGGTATCGAATCATGTCATCTGCAAATAGTGATAATTTGAGTTCTTCTTTTCTATTTTTATGCCTTTATTTTCTTTCGTCTGTCTAATTGCTCTGGCCAGTGATTCGAGAACTATGTTGAACAGAAGTGGTGAGAGAGGGCATCCCTGTCTTGTTCCAGATTTTAGAGGGAATGCCTTCAGTTTTTCTCCATTCAGAATGATGCTAGCCTGAGGCTTAGCATAGATTGCTTTTACAATATTGATGTATGTTCCTGTTATCCCTAGTTTTTCTAGAGTTTTGAATATAAAGGGATGCTCTACTTTGTCAAATGCTTTTTCCGCATATATCGAGATGATCATATGGTTCTTATTTTTAAGCCTATTGATGTGGTGAATAACATTTATTGATTTCCGTATATTGAACCAACCTTGCATCCCAGGGATAAATCCTACCAGATCATGTTGCACAATTTTTTTGATATGTTTTTGTATCCGGTTCGCCAGAAGTTTATTGAGGATTTTTGCATCTAGGTTCATTAGAGATATTGGTCTGTAGTTTTCTTTCTTTGAAGTGTCGTTGTCTGATTTAGGAATCAGGGTGATGTTGGCCTCATAGAATGAATTTGGAAGTTCTCCCTCTTTTTCTATTTCCTGAAATAGCTTGAAAAGTATTGGTATTAGTTCCTCTTTAAAGGTTTTGTAAAACTCTGCTGTATACCCATCCAGTCCTGGGCTTTTCTTAGTTGGTAGTCTTTTGATGGTATCTTCTATTTCCTCAATTGATATTGGTCTGTTTAGGTTGTCAATATCCTCCTGACTCATTCTGGGCAAATCATATAACTTATGAAATTTATCGATGCCTTCACTATCTTCTATTTTGTTGGAGTATAAGGATTCAAAATAATTTCTGATAATCTTCTGTATTTCTGAAGTGTCTGTTGTGATATTGCCTTTTTCATTCCGTATGCTGGTAATATGAGTTCTCTCTCTTCTTCTCTTCGTTAGCGTGGCTAAGGGTCTGTCGATTTTTTTTTATTTTTTCAAAGAACCAACTTTTAGTTTTGTCAATTTTTTCTATTGTTTCTTTCGTTTCGATTTCATTAAATTCAGCTCTGATTTTAATTATTTTTTGTCTTCTACTTTTTTGCTGTTGTTTTTCTCTTCTTTTTCTAGGATTTTGAGTTGAAGTATTAGATCATTTATTTGTTGGTTTTTTTCTTTTTTTAAGGAATGAACTCCAAGCAATAAATTTTCCTCTTAGAACTGCTTTCAATGTGTCCCATAGAATCCAATATGTTGTGTCTGTGTTTTCATTTATCTTTAAGAATTTTTTAATTTCCTCCTTTATGTCTTCTATAACCCATTGATCATTCAGTAACCTATTATTCATTCTCCAAGTGATGCATGATTTTTCCTTACTTCTTTTATCGTTAATTTTCAATTTCATTCCATTATGATCAGATAAGATGCATAGTATTATCTCTACTCCTTTATATTGTCTAAGAGTTGCCCTGTGATATAATATATGATCTATTTTTGAGAAGGATCCATGTGCTGCTGAGAAAAAAGTGTAACTGCTTGATGTTGGGTGGTATATTCTATATATGTCAATTAAGTCTAGGTTATTAATTGTGTTATTGAGCTCTATAGTTTCCTTATTCAACTTTTGTTTGGAAGATCTGTCCAGTGGTGAGAGAGGTGTGTTGAAGTCTCCCATGATTATTGTATGGTGGTCTATTCGACTCTTGAACTTGAGAAGTGTTTGTTTGATGAACATAGCTGCACCATTGTTTGGGGCATATATATTTATGATTGTTATGTCTTGTTGGTGTATGGTTCCCTTGAGAAGTATGTAGTGTCCATCTTCATCCCTTTTGATTAACTTTGGCTTGAAATCTATATTATTTGATATGAATATGGACACTCCTGCTTGTTTCCGAAGTCCATATGAGTGATATGATTTTTCCCAACCTTTCACCTTCAGTCTAAGTATGTCTTTTCCTATCAAATGCGTCTCCTGAAGGCAGCATATTGTTGGGTCTTGTTTTGTGATCCATTCTACTAGCCTGTGTCTCTTAATTGGTGAGTTTAAGCCATTAACATTTAGGGTTATTATTGAGATATGGGTGTTCTTCCAGCCATATTGGTTTATTTATGTTACTAAACATGGTTTGTTTTCCTCTTTGATTATCCCCCCCCTTCACTGTACTACCTCCCGCTGTTGGTTTTCATTGACATTTTCCATTTCCTCTTCCTGTAATATTTTGCCGAGGATGTTTTGAAGAGATGGTTTTCTAGCTGCAAATTCTTTTAACTTTTGTTTATCATGAAAGGTTTTAATTTCATCTTCCATCCTGAAGCTTAATTTCACGGGATACACAATTCTTGGTTGGAACCCATTTTCTTTTAGTGTATGAAATATGTTATTCCAGGATCTTCTAGCTTTCAGAGTCTGTGTTAAAAGATCAGCTGTTATCCTGATTGGTTTACCCCTAAATGTAATCTGCTTCCTTTCTCTTGTAGCTTTTAAAATTCTCTCCTTATTCTGTATGTTGGGCATCTTCATTATAATGTGTCTAGGTGTGGATCTCTTATGATTTTGCACATTCGGCGTCCTGTAGGCTTCTAGGATTTGGCATTCTGTCTCATTCTTCAAGTCTGGGAAGTTTTCTCGTATTATTTCGTTGAATAGAATGCTCATTCCTTTGGTTTGGACCTCAATACCTTCCTGTATCCCAATGACTCTTAAGTTTGGTCTCTTTATGTTATCCCATATTTCTTGAATGTTCTGCTCATGGTTTCTTAACAGCTTTGCTGAGCTGTCTATGTTCTTCTCCAGTTGAAATACTTTGTCTTCATTGTCTGATGTTCTATCTTCTAAGTGTTCTACTCTGCTGGTAGTATTCTCAATTGAGTTTTTAAGTTGGTTTATTGTTTCCTGCATTTCCAGGATTTCTGTTTGTTTGTTTTTTATAACCTCTATCTCCCTGAATAATTGATCTTTTGCTTCTTGGATTTGTTTATGTAATTCATTGTCGAAGTGGTCGAAGTGGTCTTTCATTGTCTGATTTTGCTGTCTAATGTCTTCCTTGAGACTCCAGATCATCTGAAGCATGTATATCCTGAATTCTTTATCTGACATTCCATCTGCTGCAGATATTACCTCTTCTAAAGTTGAATTGACCTGCATTGCTTGTGGTCCTTTTTTTCCTTGTCTTTTCATACTGATCGCGTTTCTTTCTGCTTGGTGAAACTGTTGTGTTATTGATTTTTCCCCCTATATATTTATATTGCTTTTGTATAGCTGCATCGTCTCCCTTGCAGGCTTTGGCGGTGGTTCTGCATCTCCTTCAATTGAGGCAATGTGCCTACCACGCCGGGAGGCCGCTTTGCCTGTACTTTCGATGGGCCTGTTCTTTCGGTGGTCACAGGTCCGCCTACCTTGCAGGAGTGAGCAGCGGTTTTGCCCCTCCGCTGGCCACTAGGCCTGTTCTGTCTGTCGGTTGCAGGTCTGTCTACCTAAAAGGCGCTGGTGGCGGCTCTGCCCCTCCCCCAACCGGGGTGATGTATCTGGCGGGCCACTGGGCCTGTTTTGTCGGTGGTCACGGTTCCGCCTACATTGCACGTGCGTGGAGCAGCTGTGTCACTCTGAGAGTTGCTGAGCCTGACCTGCCGGTGGATGGCAAGTGTGCCTACCTTGCAGGCGCAGGGGTGGCTCTGCCGCTCCGCGGGTCACTGGGCCTGATCTGCTGGTGAGTTGCAGGTCTGCATAACTTGCAGGCGCCCGGCGGCTCTGCCCCTCCCCCAACCGGGGCGGGGCGATGTGTCTGGCCGGCCCCTGGGCCTGTTCCGTTGGTGGTCACGGTTCAGCCTACCTAGCAGGCACGTGGGGCAGCTGTGTCCCTCCGCAGGTTTTTGGGCCTGACCTGCCGGTGGGTCGTAGGTCTGCCTACCTTGTAGGCTCGGGGGGTGGCTCTGCCGCTCTGTGGATTGCTGTGCCTGTTCTGCTGGTGGGTCGCGGGTCCGCCTTCCTTGCAGGCACCCAGCGGCTCTGCCCCTCCCCTAACCGGAGCTATGTGTCTGGCGTTCCACTGGGTCTCTTTTGTCAGTGGTCACGGTTCCGCCTACCCTGCACGCGCGTGGAGCAGCTGTGTCTCTCTGAGAGTTGCTGGGCCTGACCTGTCGGTGGGTGGCAAGTGCGCCTACCTTGCAGGCCCGGGGGTGGCTCTGCCGCTCCGCGGGTTGCTGGGCCTGATATGCTGGTGAGATGCAGGTCTGCCTAACTTGCAGGCGCCCGGCGGCTCTGCCCCTCCACCAACCGGGGTGGGGCAATGTGTCTGGCCGGCCTCTGAGCCTGTTCTGTTGGTGGTCAGGGTTCTGCCTACCTAGCAGGCTCGTGGGGCAGCTGTGCCCCTCCGCACTTTCTTGGGCCTGACCTGCCGGTGGGTGGCAAGTGTACCTACCTTGCAGGCCCGGGGGTCTCTCTGCCGCTCCGCGGTTGCTGGGCCTGTTCTGCTGGTGATTCGCAGGCATGCCTAACTTGCAGGCGCCCGGCGGCTCTGCCCCTCCCCCAACCTGGGCGGGGCGATGTGTCTGGCCGGCCGCTGGGCCTGTTCTGTTGGTGGTCACGGTTCAGCCTACCTAGCAGGCACTTGGGGCAGCTGTGCCCCTCCGCAGGTTTTTGGGCATGACCTGCCGGTAGGTCACAGGTCTGCCTACCTTGTAGGCTCGGGGGGTGGCTATGCCGCTCTGTGGATTGCTGTGCCTTTTCTGCTGGTGGGTCGCGGGTCCGCCTACCTTGCAGGCGCCCGGTGGCTCTGCCCCTCCCCCAACCGGAGGGATGTGTCTGGCGGTTCACTGGGCTTGTTTTGTCGGGGTTCACAGTTCCGTCTACCTTGCACAAGCGTGGAGCAGCTGTTTCATTAGTGCCTGGGCACACTCTTCTTGTTGGCCTCCCACAGGCCCTAAGTTTGTAGAGCTTGGGGCTGAGAATCCCCAGCCAATTTCCTTACCTTCTGGTAGCCACGCCCCCGTATCTGGTGCAAGAGACCTCAGTTGTCAGCACTGGTGGGAGCGGTAGCCGTGAGTCCCACGCCGAGGCGAGTCGGTGCAAGAGACCTCAGTTGTCAGCACTGGTGGGAGCGGTAGCTGGGAGACCCGCGCCGCGCAGCTCCCGCTGGCTCCTGTGCCAGCGCTGCCTCCGGGTTTTCTTGACTACCACGCCGGCAGGTCGCTGGACCTGTTCCGGGCCCGGGCGGCGGCTCTGTTCGGCCCCTCTGGCCTCCACAGTATTCAGCAGGACCCGGACCGAGAAACAGTTTCCGCGGGTTCTTTATCACCGGGCCAAAACAGTTCCGGGAGCCAGAATTCGGCCTCTCCGAACTTGGTGCATGCTCCGACAGGAGCAGGCTCCAAGAAGCAGTTTCAGCGGGTTCTATAGCCCTGGGCCAGAGCAGCTCCGGGAGCCGGAACTCCGACACTCCGGGCTCGGTGCGTGTTCTGATAGGAGCAGGCTCCAAGAAGCAGTTTCCGCGGGTTATTTAGCACTAAGTCTGAGCAATTTGTTTGCGAGATGCAGACAATTGTCAGCCTGAAATTACCTGTTCTATAGCTGAAAGAGCTGCAATCAGTCGAAAACAAGGATGGTGTCGTCAGCTCTCCAAGATGGTGGCCGTTGGCTTCCTCCGTGGTCTGACCGGTGTGGAGAACCAAACTGGACCGTTTCCTTTCCCCGTCTCCAACCCAGAATTCAGCTCCGAGCTCAGCAAATGCCTAGCTGGCAGGAGCCCACAGAATCAGCATCGCTGTATCTCTGCGCCACCAGCCTGTCGTTTCCCAGCGCGCGCCGCAGACTCCAGCCATGGGGTGATCTGCCGAACAAGCAGCGCTCCATACAGACGGACAGATCGCTCGCATTTGAGCCCCTGAAGCTGATCCTTCCACTAGGTTTTGGAGCACCCCAATTTTGTTGGAAATTCCTAACAAGATAGCTTTTAGCCGTTCTAACTCGTCATTTTCCCTCACAGTGACGCAGTACACGGAGTTACTGCACTCCCTTTGCGGCCATCTTGCCTCTCAAGAAATCATATATTGATATAGAATCATTCATAACAACTAGTTATACGTCTAATTGTAATCCTAGGCTTATGGTTTATCATGAAGAGTGTGTGAGTTTTGCTTCAAAAGTGATTATGGAAATCAAAAATAATGTGTTTTGAAAGAAGTCTCATGAAAAGACCAGTTTGAAACACGGCGGAACACGTGTTTTCTGAAGCAGAAAGTGATTGAAAGTGAAATATATGCCTATAAATTTGTGAACTTGTGGATGAAATATATATCCTATAATGTGCATAAACTGAAGAAATAGTAATGTACCAGTGTTGAAATAAAAATGAACTTCAAAATACTTATCATGTCCCATAGGAATCTACTTGCATTGATGTGAAACTGGATCAGTTACTGTAGAAATATTAGGATTCATATGCACCATTCATTGAAGTTAGTTTTCAAAACTAGGAAAAAAAATACGTATATCAGGTGAATGAATATTTCTGAGAATAATCTTGTGAAAAGTTTTTTTATAAATCCACATACATATTCATGAATGAATTTAGGGAGTGTATAATAAGACACATATATTAAATATTTTGAAATATCTGGAGAGAATATATATATATATATATATATATATATATATATATATATATATATATCCACACACAGATTTTAAAAATTAGCAATATATATGCCAATCGAATTACACCGTGAAATACATATCATCCACAGATCCAAAAATATTCATTTTACTGGATATGGATTTATGTATAACTTTTTTCAACTAGGAAGCTCACCCATAGTTTGAATTTTCAGTTCAAACAGCGTTTAGGAGGAGTGATCTCTTCTCACACTTTGTATCTGCCAAGTTATGTAACTCACAAGAATGTACGTGTGATACCAGATAGGATTCTATATGTGCATATAAAAATACATGTGCTGAATAGAATACAGAGAAAGGGAGACAGGAATTCACATATTTGTTAACTTTAAAAGCACATGGAAAACTATTTCAACAAAAAATTTACTAGATTTATAACTCCTACCCTATATAATGCAAAAGGCAAGTCCAAGTATACAACGTGCCTCCTCTGAACGGCTTGTATTTCTATTCTGTTTCGGTTATTTTTCTCCATCATATTAGGATTAGTATTCAGAATCTAGTAGGGTATGTGTTAGTGTCAGGGATTCAGTATATCAAATGTAAAATAGAAAAATGAAACCAATGTGTATGCAAATATGTGCTAAACAAAATCTTCCCACTCTCATCCAGAACAATTCCTTGACATTTCCTTCCCCCAAAGTAAGACACAATTAGAGGAGTAGAGTAATAAAATCTGTGAATAATATGCTCAGGAGTTTACAACCTTGGAAGTGGTAGAAGAGTTTTCCTAGTATGGGACAGGATAAACACTCCATATATATGGAGCTCTGCTGGCCTAAATACTTCTTGAGAAACTGCCTCTGAGTTTGGGCACTTGAAATATATGTTTTTGTCAGGAGCTTTAGCTTCTTTCTAGTGAGACCATCAAAGCTGTGTCTGCATCTATGTGACCTGGAGTACATGATTTCTTATTTTCCAATGAACATGAGGCAGCAGTGCTGAATTCTCTCTTTGTAAGTAAACTGTGGCCACTGGGGGCTAAGGGTATTCCCATGTGGACTGGGAAGCCATTTGGTCATCCTCCACTTTTCGTGGTGTTTCTTGCTGCTGCACTGGGACTTTGGCATTTGCTTCATGAAATAAAAGAAGTTCAACTGGGACACAGTTCTGGAGGCAATTCTGTCATGTGTGGTTGGTCAGGGTCTGCAGGAGAATGCACCAACCAGGCTTCTATCCCACATAGCTTGACCACATGTCCATAGCAACCTGATTCTGAACATTGCCCGGAAACATCTCCATATAACAAGAAGCCTTTACATGGAAGGGTCTGCTGGCTGCACCATGTCAGTCACAAGCCATTTGGAAGCCAATGGCAGATCCACATGGCCCCACCACAAATTTTTTATCACACATCTGCCTACCACTGCTCTAGGCCCACTACTCAGCAGGTTCCAACATACTGGCATCTCTGTTCTACACCATTTTCATGAAACCCACTCAATCAAGGCACTGTCTTGCATATTTACGATCAGCAACAGGACATCCAAAGTTTCTCCAGTGCCACCTGGTCATGGGAATTTCAAAAATTTCATGGTATTTATCTAGGCATTTTTCAAGGATGACGTTGCAGGCACTGTGGGTTTCAATTCATTCAGGAACCATTAAATGGTGAGGAAGCTCATTTCAATGAATGCTCTGTAGAACTCTCACAGGCAAGGCTTCCCAAAGAGTGGCCAAAATGTCACATGAAGCCAGGCCCATTGAGGTCTACAATGTGACGTCCATGGGTGTTGTGACTCTCAAATATGGCTGCCAAGTCTTTCAGAATTAAATCATGTGATATCCTGGCTGAGATACCCAGGGCTCTGTGGAAAGCCAACCTGGGCCTAGATCTCAGTTTCCAAGGGTGATTCTCATGGGTGGACTCCTAAAATCCCAACAAAATTCATGGCAATACTTCTCTGAATTCAGTCTCTAAGGGGAATCACACCAGAGTTCAAGCCCAGGTGGTCCAGGTCATGTCTTCATACTGGACACAAATGACCAAATTTAAAACCAAAACCCTCCCATATGGCCCTCATCTTCTTCCATATAGACACTAATCACAACCTCTGGCGGAAGGTTTCCATGAGTGGCGGAGTCCAAGAGAGTGTCCAAAATAACTCCCTTGCCCCTCATTGGCGTAAATTCAGGGTGGTCTGGACACCCTTCATGTGAAACAGGAGTGATCAAATATGCTAGACGTTAATACTTCTATGCTTCTCCAATTTGTGGAAAGCTGAGTGTCAGGTATATATTTTTATGTGATTTGCAGTCATGAGAAATCACAAGCACCTCTGCAGGTCTTTGAAGAACCCATTTGACCCAAAGGATCCCTATTCTCACTTGATGGATTTCAAGAACTTTAAAGAGGAAGGCGACAGACTTCATCCACAAGGACTGCTTTTTGGCCATTTTGGTTTTCGATGCACACATGGGATCTCTCTTTACATCCACCAGGTGCTGAGAATCTAAGCCACAACCTCACACAGGGCCAAGAGGCTGATTCAGACACATCCCTTTCCAAAGCAATTAAGCAAAGAGCCACAGGTGATGCCCATTCATTTCCATTTGAAAACTGTTTTCTTTAGGCTTCACAAAGGGGTGGCCTGAGGCAAAGACCTTCCTGACATTCAGGGAAACAGAAAAATACGTTAGCAAATGGCCCAAAGCAGTGTTTCTCCACTGAGACTTTCCTGGTCCCACTGATATCTGAATTTTCTGAGATGCTCACCATTCCCTTCAGCTATCCAGTACATGGCCATGTCACAGAGCTTGGAGGTGGTACTTATCTTGGTCACAAAATCATGAGCCTATTCTGGAGAGTGGTCAGAATTCAGGAAGAAAACAGGAACTTAGGAAGATAGCAGGTGTTACCCATCCATAAGGCAAGCCGCATTCCTTTCATACATTGGGCAGAAAGAATTCTGGTAAGCTTTCTACTAGCCTGGACACATCCTTTGATGCATTCTCTTTTCTAATGTCTACAACCATGGACACAGTGGGATACACAGACTTAAAAACACTCGCCTTGTCAAATCACTTGTTAGAAATCGTCCACTCCAAACCAAACAAACTGCCTTTCCTACCTATTCTCAAAACATGAGACAAAATCACAAACACACACTCACACCCACAAAGTCACCTCCTTTCACAAAGTAGGTCTCTGACTATCGGGTGTGACCTCTGACTGGTGGGCCGTACTATGTTCCCATCAAATGGCCTGTTCTGTCTCAGATCTGGTTTCCTTGGCCAACTCTGTGAAGTTGTCAGGAGACAGCGGTGAGCCACTTCCTGCTTACTCAGGAAAGGCCACTCTTCAGAGCTTTCCTGGCATTTGGCCATCCTCACATCAGTAGATACCAAGAAAGACTGACTCTGTCCTTGGTAAATCAAAAGAAGGGAGACCACTGGGACTGGGCCTGGGACTAGATTTGTTTGCCTGGATGCCTGGATCCCAAGTTCAGAGAGTTCATTCACCAAGAATGTGAGGTGAGGTCACTTCCTTCAGGAACTGAATGAGGTCAATGCCATGGCAAGCACGTTGTCCTAACATTTTCTTCCAAAGGTCCCATGAAATGGAGGCTGTCCCTAATTCCTTTGACACTTTCACAAGTTAGAATGGTATATCAAACATTGGTAACCAGGAACAGCTCTCCACAGAGGCCTCGTTTTGTCCTTCTTCTCTACATAAAGAAGAGAGAGGCTGATTCAGACACATCCCTTCATGCTGACCAGGTTGTTTGCAATGAAAGATGACTTTTGCTCTCTCAGTTCCTTCATAGGTGCCTACAACTTCTCTAGGGATCATTTGCGCATTGACCTTTGAGTTTCTCAGCAGTTGGAAGATCCCCTACATTCCTGTATTTGAAGACCAACTCTGTCCTTGCTCTTCTCTAAAGTTAGATTCGTTAGCGTTAATAACAGGTTTGATTTGGAATAGAAATCATTCTGCTGGATGAATAATGGTATTGGGAATCTGCGATATTTTCAAGAATATATAGGTAAAATATAGGAATCTGAAAACAGAAATCTAGGTAAGATTTGAAGCCCAGAAGGGCATTGGGCCCTTGATTGCGGTATTAAGCATAGGACCTTGTAACTTGGATGATTGATTTTCAAAGAGAACTTCCAGTCAAAATGGATAGTCAGGAGTATTAGGAAGATAGTCGGTATGTTTATAAAGGAGAGTGAGTATAGGATTTGGACCAAAAGTTCTTTAGCTATAGGGTTTCGGGTATTGAGTGAATGTAAATGTCAGCACATGTGAAGAATTAATCACAATGATGAACTGGGGAAAATATGTAGGAATGCAGATATCAATAGAGACTTTAGGAAATCTGGCAAAGTAGAGTCGGTAGTGAAATGTTAATAAAATAGATTCTTGTCACTTCCTGTTTTTCTGTATGCTTAATAAAACACTGTTGAAATCTTGAGAAGTGTTTTCTAATCTTTTTCCCAGAATGTGCTGTCCCCAACTGCCAAACTTCAGAATGTTCTCCCTCACCCAGTTGCACGCAAACTGCTCACCCGCCCAGGCCCATCAATAAACTTTCATCCCTGCCCTCTTCAAGGAAAGTATACAAGCTCTGCTTAAGCTGTTCTCAGGGTTCTCTGCTCTATTCAAATGAGCTCTGAGCCCCAGCATGCTGGACCCCCAATAAACCCTTTGTTTTTGCATGAGAGAGTCTCTTAGTGGTCTCTTCCCCCAATGCTCTTCCGATCTTTATATATGGAGGTTCCACCGAAATCCAGCATCGGTGAACGAGAGACCCCAATGGGCTACTCTCAGGGTAAGTAAGGCGCCTCATTCTGGTTACAGGTTTCAGGTTAGGGCTTGGCAAAATGGCTGTCGATGAAGTGTGTGAGCTCTCTTTGATGGTGGCTGGCAGACGTGTCACAGAGCCACAAGCCAAGTCCCTGGGGGACGCCACAGAGGACTCGGGAATCGAGGAATAATAGTCCCCTCGACTCAGTGATACTTTGTTTCAGATTCGGTATTGCCAGCCCATCGGGTTTTGCCGCCTGCTCAGTCTTGGTCTCAGTGTTGGACGTCCATTGCCTGTCTTTATTGTTTTCTCTTGTTTGTGTCCTGTTTCGTTGCTTTTACTGTTTGTGTATCTTTCATTATGGGACAGATCACTTCAATGCCTCTGTCCCTGACCCTTGATCTATGGACCAAAGTCCGCTTAAGGGCTCAGAATGTTTCTTTTTCAGTAAAACGCTGTACCTGGCAGACTCTGTGTGCCTCAGAATGGCCCACCTTTGGATTCGGATGGCCCCTAGAAGGATCTTTCTACTTCCCACTAATTTAAAAAGACAGAGATATTGTCTTACAGCCAGGGCCACATAGCCATACTGATAAACAGGAATATACCTTAACTTGGCAGGACCTCTGCAAATCTCCTCTTCCGTGGGTGAAGCCTTTCCTTGCTGTGTCCCCGTTCCTACTCCTTCCCCCACGATCTCTCAACCCCTCTGCTCCTCCTCCTCCTCCACCCTCTGTTCTCCCTGAGTCACAAGATTTGACTCTACTGGACTCTCCTCCCCTTCCTTATCTTCTACCCTTGTCCCACAACCCCCAACACCCTCTAAGTGATTCTCCAGCTGCTGACTCAGCCTCTCCGCAATTGGAGGACGCTAAGCCAGCCCAGGGCCCTCCAGATAACTCCCCTGTGTCACACACAGCCCCTCCTCCACTGGAGGAAGCTAGACTTGCTAAAGGAACTCGCCGGTGGCAAATGATTGAAAACCCTGGAACTCCCGTGTTGCTTCCCTCCATCCCTAAGGGCCAATGATTGATGATGGCCATGGGGAAAAAAATGGAAGCCTACCAGTATTGGCCTTCTCCTCTTCAGACCTATATAAATGGAAAAATAACAATCCCCCTTTTACCGAGGACCCAACCTGGCTCTCAGGTCTGGTGAAGTCATTGATGTTTTCACACCAACCTACTTGGGATGACTGCCAACAACTCCTAGGGACTCTCTTCATGACAGAGGAACAAAAGAGAATCCTCCTGGAGGCTAGAAAAAAGTATCCTCGGACCAAATGCGTGACCGACACAACTTCCCAACATATTCAAAGCCGGCTTTCTCTTGAAACGACCCAACTGGGACCCCAACACCTTTGAAGGTAGGGAGCATCTGTCCACTTATCGACGGGCTCTAATAGTGGGTATCTTAGTGGCCGCTAGGTGACCAACTAATTTGGCCAAGGTAAGAGAGATTATATAAGGGCCTGATGAATCTCCCTGTATGTACCTAGAGATAATTATGTAGGCATATAAGAGACATACTCCTTTTGATCCTCAGGCAGAGGATCAAAAGGCATCTGTCACAATGGCCTTTATTGGGAAAGCTGCCCTGGATATTAAAAGAAAGTTACAATGCTTAGATGGATTACAAGATATGACTTTGAGGGATTTAGTCAGAGAACCCGAGAAGGTATACTTTAAGAGAGAAACTGAGGAAGAGAAGGGAGCTGAGTGAGGATAAAAGAAACAAAAGACAGACTAAGGCATTGACTAAGGTCCTGGTCACAACAACAAATAGGCCAGAAACTAAGAAACAGGGAGACAGGAAGGGATACCTGGGCACACACTAGAGGCCACCCCTGACCTCAGATCAATGTGCCTACTCTAAAGAAAAAGGACACTGGGCCAAAGAGTGTCCTAGAAAGAGACAGCCATGCCAGCCAGATATTCTGACTCTGGAGGAATACTAAGAAAGTCCGGGCTCAGATCCTCTCCCTGACCTCAAGGTAACTTTTGAAGTGGAGGGGAACACAATAAACTTTGAAGTAGATACAGGGGCAATATACTCAGCCCATAAGGCCCATTGGGCCCTCTACCGAATAAAAGGTCTCTAATTCAAGAGTCTAACAGAAGTAAATATCGGGCTTTGTCAACTAAGAGGACCATGGACCAGGGAAAAGGATAAATCCATCACTCCTTCCTAGTAATCCCAGAATGCCTGGCCCCATTGATGGGCAGAGTTCTGCTCACCAAGCTCTGGGCCAAAATAACTTTTAACCCTGAAGGCCCTCAAGTGGAATTTTTTAATCCTTCAGTAACTACTCCTATAATCATGGCTCTAACTATGTCAGTAGCAAATGTTCATCAACTCACTCACCTTTGTTCAAAGAAACTGCATTCATTCGTGAAGGATCAAGAACACAGTTTTCCACTAACCTACTCACAGCAAAAGGAAATAACTGAATGGGTAACAAAAGCCTGTCAGGTCCATTAATTGGTTAAAGCTTACACTTCCAAGCTTCCTGCAGGAAATCACCTATGAGGAACCAGACGAGGACAATTCTGGAAAGTGGACTTTACTGAAATTAAGCCAGTAAGGTATGGACTTAAATAACTCCTAGTCTTTGAACATACCTTTTCAGGATGTATTGAAGCCTTCCCCACACACACACAAAAAAAGAAATAAAAAAGAAGAAAAAAGAAACATCGCAAATGGTTGTAAAGAAGATCCTGGAAAATATTTATTCTCCCCTTGACGACCAGTAGTCTTATCCCTCATCAGCCCCTTAAGCTGTGATGGCTGATCACAAATCCTACTGGACACGAAGTATGGCCTATCTCGAATACAGCCCCCTTACGAACCTGGTGGCCATCTCTCCACCCAGTCATTTGTCAGCTTGCTATAGGTCTTTCCTATTGGGATATCCCTGATTAGCAGGATCCCACTAAAATTCCATTAAATCCCTTCCGTACCATAGATAATGGAAGCAAACATTTTAGATGTAGGGACACGTGAGCCAGATGCAGGTTGGCTAGCCTAGATTACTATGTTTGCCCGGCAGACTATCAAAGCCAAAAACAGTCACGGCTGTGGGGGGGGAGAGCAGACTTCTATTGTAAGTCATGGGGATGTGAGCATACAGGGACTGTCAGATGGAACCCAAACTCCTCATCAAATTCTGTACACAGCATTGGCCATATTAAGAATTAGATAACCAAAACCGATGGCCCCCAGAGGGGTCTCTAGATCCTAAAACTCTGTGTGACCTTTTTAACTTCTGCAAGTGCTCAAAAGGGTGAAAGGAGATTCCGCTATGTGGAGGCCTTCTCTCTCCTTTGCTCACATCCTGAACTATGCTTCTCCAATAGATGCTCACCCTCAGCCTTGTGCTCCAGACTCTCTGCTGTCACTCCCACCTCAGCAACTTGATTTCTCCCCTCCAATATCTAGATCAAAAACCCAAATCTCGACTGGTTCTCAGACCATTGCTCCCTTGCTGAGGTTGCAGGTACTGAGGTACCACTCCATTCACTCACTCCTCTCCTCTCCTGTCAGTGCCCGCACCGGGTCCCACCCAGTCCTCTTACCACCTAATGCAAAGCTCAAACCCGCTGAGAAGAATCCACAGACCCTAATACAAGATGTAATGAAAATGGCCTTTAATGTTGCTTTGTCATCACTAAAAACAGGTTTCTAAGAATTTAAAGTCCCTCACAGGCTTTTTGGAATCTCACTCCCGTCTCCCCCTCTGTTCTATCTGTTCTACTGCTCAAGTTTTTGTTGCTATTAAGATCCCAAAGCCCTCTCCCAATATTCTTTTACATCTCTCCTTCCTCATTCTCAGATCCACAGAGCTGCTCTTATCCCTGCCTTCCAAATTGTCCCCCTCTGTACCAGGCCCACAGAAAAGTCTTAACTGACCTTCTCCAGAAGTCTTCACCATGGCTGATTTAGGACTTTCAGCAAAAGAGTCCCGATAAAAGAGTTCACTGTAGATAAACTTCCTATTTTTGTGTTGCCCTGGTCTCCTTGGCAACTGGCTAATAAATTCAGCACTCCTGATCTAGACACACCCTTACTAGTTTTTCACAAAATATTTGAAAAAAAGGCCTCTGGCCTTGAGCTGGGGCTTCACAGAGATGGCTACATTTCTAAGATAAAGAAGTTACAAACTGGGCTGTATGGAAAAAGCTGGAAGGGGGAAAAAAAGAAAGGGAAGACACCCCCACCCAGGTGTCCTTGAAAAGTTAACTTTCCCAAACTGAGGAAAAAACAGAAACAAAAACTGCTTTTTGTGAACTTCTGCAGACTGTGAACTTCTGAGCCCCTTCCCTTACGTGTTGGGTACAAAATTCTGAAACTACGTAACTTGGGTTTCAGGGGATTAATTGATTACAACAGAAGCAATGCCCTCTGAATCTGGTTGAAACCAAAAAAGACTTTTTCCGTGTCTTTGGTGCTATCTTAGGTGCCTTGCCTTGTCCGTCCCTACAACAGTATAATTCTATATACTTAAACATTGTTTATGTTTTCATGAAATGGTCAACAGATGTGATTAATTGTGAAATGGTGCAGATGTTTCCCAGAGTGCTCTATCATGACGCAGGTTCATTTGAAGATCAAAGAGGGGGACATACAACCCGGTTCCGCTGGGAACATATGTCCCTCACCTTAGCCATTCTATTACGAATAGGAGTTGCTGCAGGGTTGGGCACAAGAACCACTGCTCTGGTCCATGGGACACAACAAGTGACCCAATTAGAAGCAGCAATAGATCAAAAATTAAAGATTTTAGAAACCTCCATCACAGCTTTGCAGGAATCTTTAACCTCTCTCTCTGAAGTTGTTTTACAGAAAAGGCGAGTGTTGGACCTCCTTTTCATGACAGAAGGGGGCCTTTGTGCTTCATTGAGGGAAGAATGTTGTTTTTATGTCGACAATACTGGAGTTGTAAAAAAATCTATGAGTAAATTAAAAAGATGCCTTGAAGAGCAACAACGAGAGAGAGAGGCACAAAAAGGGTAGTTTGAGTCTTTTTTTACACAGTCCCCCTGGTTAATTACGTTTTTATCAACCCTGGCTGGTCCAATAATAATCCTCATAGTATTACTAACTATAAAACCCTGTTTCCTCAATCATGTAATTTCTTTTCTCCAAGCTCAAATTGGACAAATTAAAATTATGGTAATACCCCACTAGCAGACATAGAATGTGACACCCCACAACGATCACTTTTATGATTAAAAGTAGCCAGAAAAAGAAGTGGGGAATGAAAGGTTAATAAAATATGTACTTGTCACTTTCTGTTTTTCTGTACGCTTAACAAAACACTGTTGAAATCTTGAGAACTCTTTGCTAATCTTGTTGCCAGAATGTGCTGCCCCCAATTGCCAAACTGCAGAATCTACTCCCTCACCCGGTTGAATAGAAACCTGAACTGTACTTGGATCATTGAATGTAGAAGAGAACATCCATTCAAAAAGTTATAGTCAGTTGGATTAGAAAGATAGTCGGTAAGTTTAGGAAGAAAAGTGAGTATAGGATTTGGAACAAAAGTTCTTTAGCAATAGGGTTTTGGTTAGAGAGTCAATGTAAACGTCAACACAAGTGAAGAGTCAGTCACAATGATGCACAGGGCAAAATATGTAGGAAAGCAGATATCAATAGAGACATTAGGAAATCAGGAAAAGAATAAAGTGAGTGATGGGATTAGATATTTTCAACAGGATTGAGGATGAATATGTGAGCTTAGGATAAAACAAATATGAAGTCAACAATAGGATTGACATTTGATAGCATTAGCGTAGCCCAAGACAGTGTCCAAAATAAGCTCTGTTGCCCCTCATTTGCCTAAATTCCCAGTGGCCTGTACACCCTTCCTGTGTACCAGGAGTGATCAAATAGGCCTGCCCTTAATACTGCTCTGCTTCTCCAATTTGAGTCCTACTGAGTGTTGGGTACAGATTCTTTATGTGAATTGGAAAGATGAGAAAACTCAAGCACCTATTGGATAGCCTCTGAATAGATTTGAAGAACTCATTTGACCCAAAAGATCCCTATTCTCACTTGATGGAATTCAGGAACCTTACAGAGGAAGGCAAAATACTTCATCAACAATGACTGCTCTTTTTGCCATTTTGGATTTTATGCACCCATGGGATCTTTCTTTAGATCCATCAGGTGCTGAGAATCTAAGTCAAAGAATCACACTGGGCCAAGAGGCTGATTCACACACATCTCTTTCCAAATCAATTAAGGAAAGAGCCAAAGGTAAAGCATATTCATTTCCATTTGAAAAATCTTTCCTTCAGGATTCACGAAGGGTTGGCCTGAGACAAGGCCTTCCTGACTCTCAGGGCAACAGAACAATAGGTAAGAAAATGGCCCAAACCAGGGATTCTCCACTGAGACTTTACTGGTCACACTGATATCTGAGTTTTCTGAGATGCTCGCCATTCCATTCAGCTATCCAGTACATGGCCATGTCACAGAGCTTGGAGGTAGTACATATCTTGGACACAAAACCATGAGCCTATTCTGGAGATTGGCCATAATTCAGGAAGAAAACAGCAACTTAGGAAGGTAGCAGGTATCGCCCATCAATAAGGCAAGCCACAGTCAATTCATAAATTGTGCTGGATGAATGCTGGGAAGCTTTCTATGAGACAGGACACATCCATTGATGCATTCTCTTTTCTAATGTCTACAAGCACGGACACAGTGGGATACACAGACATAGAAACACTTGCATTGTCAAACGACTTACTAGAAACAGTTCACTCCAAACCAAACAAACTGCCTTTTCTAACTATTCTCAGAACATGAGACAAAACCACAAACCCACACCCGCAATGGCACCTCCTTCCCCCAAATAGGTCTGTGACTCTCCGGAGTGTGCTCTGACTGATGGGCCATACTATGATCCTCCGAAATGGCCTGACCTGTCTCAGATCTGGTCTTCTTGGCCAACAATGTGAAGTTGTTAGAAGCCAGGAGTGAGCCACTATCTGCTTTCTCAGGAAGAGCCCTTCTTCCGAGCTTTCCTGGCATTTGGCCATCCTCACATCAGTAGGTATCAAGAAAGACTGACTCTGTCCTTTGTAAATGCAAAAAAGTGAGACCACTGGGACTAGAACTGAGACTGGCTCTGGGTGCCTGGCTTTCTGTATCCCAAGTTCAGAGAGTTCCATCACCAAGGAAGTGAGATGAGATCACTTCCTTCAGGAACTGAATGAGATCACTGCCTTGGCAACCACTTTGTCATAACAATTGCTCCCAACGGTCCCATGAGATGAGGGCTGCCCCTACTTCCTGTGACACTTTCACAAGTTAAAATGGTATATCACCCATAGGCAAAGGGGAACAGCTCTCCACACAGGCAGAGTTTGGTCCATCTTCTCTACATTAAGAAGAGATAGGCTCATTCTGACGCAACCCTTAATCCTGACAAGGTTGTTTGCCATGGAAGATGATTTTTGCTCTCTCAGGTCTTACATAGCTGCCTACATCTTCTCCAGAGATCATTTCTGCATGGAGCTTTGAGGTTCTCAACAGATGGAAGATCCACTGCATTCCTGTATTGTAAGACCAACACTGTCCCTGCTCTTCTGTAAACATAGATGTGAATTGGAATCATGAGAAAACCCACGAACCTATGGGATAGCCTCTGCAGGGCTTTAAAGAATTCACTTGACCCAAATGATCCCTATTCTCACTTAATGGAGGTCAGGAACCTTACAGAGGAAGGCGAGAGACTCTATCCACCATGACAGTTCTTTTGTCCATTTTGGTTTTGGATGCACACATGGGATTTTTCTTTAGACCCATCATGTACTGTGAATCTAAGCCACAGCCTCACATAGGGCCAAGAGGCTGATTCAGACACATCCATTTCCAAAGCAATTAACCAAAGAGGCACAGGTAATGACCATTCAATTCCATTTGAAAACTATTTTCTTCAGGCTTCAAAAAGTGTGGCCTGAGGCAAAGACCTTCCTGACATTCAGGGCAATAGAATAGGTAAGCAAAAGGCCCAAAGCAGGGTTTCTCCACTGAGACTTTCTTGGGCATACTGATATCTGAGTTTTCTGAGATACTCACCATTCCCATCAGCTATCCAGTACATGGCCATCTCACAGAGATGGAGGTGGTACATATCTTGGACACAAAATCATGAGCGTATTCTGGAGAGTGTCCAGAATTCAGGAAGAAAACAGGAATTTAGAAAGATGGCAGGAATTGCCCATCCATACGGCAAGCTGCAGTCCATTCATAAATTGCACAGGATGAATGCTTTGAAGCTTTCTCGTAGACAGGACACATCCATTGATGCATTCTCTTTTCTACTGTCTACAATCACGGACACAGTATGATATATAGACACAGAAACAGTCACGTTGTCAAAGGACTTACTAGAAACAGTTCACTCCAAAACAAACAAACCAGCTTTCCTAACTATTCTCAGAACATGAGACAAAACCACAAACTCACACTCACACCCAAAATGGTACCTCTTTCCCCCAAGTAGGTCTGTGTCTATCCGGAGTGTCCTCTGACTTGTGGGCCATACTATGTTCCCCAAAAATGGCGTGTCCTGTCTTCAATCTGGTCTCTTTAGCCAACTCTGTGAAGTTGTCAGGAGCCCGTGGTGAGAAACTACCTGCTTTCTCTGGAAAGGCCAGTCTTCATAGTTTCCAGGCATTTGGCTGTCCTCACATCAGTAGGTACCAAGAAAGAGTGACTCTGTCTTGTTAAATCCAAACAAGTGAGCCCACTGGGACATGGAGTGGGTTTGACTCTGTGTGCCTGGTTTCCTGGATCCCAAGATCACAGACTTTCATCACCAATAATGTAAGGTGAGGTCACTTCCTTCAAGAACTGAATGAAGTCACTGCCTTGGAAACCACTTTGTTTTAACAGTTGCTTCCAAGGTTCTCAAAAGATGGAGTCTGCCTCTACTTGCTGTGACTCATTCATAAGTTAGAATGGTATATCAACCATAGGCACCGGGGAACAGCTCTCCACACAGCCATGGTTTGGTCCATCTTCTCTACATTAGGAAGAGAGAGGCTAATTCAGACACATCCCTTCAACCTGACCAGGTTGTTTGCCATGGAAGATGACTTTTGCTCTCTCAAATCCTTCATACCTGCCTACACCTTCTCCGGGGATTATTTCTGCAGGGACTTTTGAGGTTCTCAGCTGGTGGATGATACCCTACCTTCCTGGATTTTAAGACCAACTCTGTCCCTGCTCTTCTGTAAAGTGAGATTGAGGGAACAGTGTATGGTTAGTGTTAATAGCATGTTCGATTTGGGTTAGGAGTCATTCTGCTGGATGAATTATGGTATTGGGAACCTGTGATATTTATAACAATATAAATGTGAAATATATGTATGAGAACAGAGATCTAGGAAAGATTTGAAGCCCAGAAAGGCATTGGGCCCTTGAATGGTATACTTAGATTGAATCATGTTCTGCACCGAGGTCTCAGATAAATCGATATACAATGGCATAGGACCCTATACCTCGGATGATTGAAAGTAGAAGAGAACATCCAGTCAAAAGGGATAGTCTGTAGGATTAGGAAGATAGTAAGTAGGTTTAGGAAGAAGAGTGAGTCTCGGAGTTGGACCAAAAGTTCTTTAGCAATTGGTTTTCAGTTAGAGGGTGAATGTAAATGTCAGCACATGTGAAGAGACAGTCACAATGATGAACTGGGAAAAATATGTAGGAAAGCAGATATCAATAGGGGCATTAGGAAATCAGGAAACGTATAAAGTGAGTGATAGGATTAGATATTTTCAAAAGGCTTGAGGTTAAATATATAATCTTAGGAAGAAACAAATATGTAGTAACCAATAGGATTGACATTTGAGAGCAGTAGGCACCCTGGACATAGATGCTTTTAGTAATCCATGGTCACTTCCCATTTAGGCTTTGGTACAATCATATGTGTGACCTTTGCGTTTTGTGTACAGAATACTACTGTGGTAAAATGTATATGTAGATCAGGTGACATGAGTATTTCTTGCACCATAAAGGGGAGTAATATTCTGGAAACTTGTAAATTAGTACTGGGGATACAAATAGGTGTACCTTGTGTTGATGATTATTGAGATGATGCATGAATAGACCATATTGTGAATAAAGTATGTAACTGGATCCAACATTAAATAATGGTTTGAGTTTGCATCTGAAAATATATTGGAAATCTTATATTGATATATATACCATCATTCCAACGAGTTATATATGCAATGGTATTATTAGGGTTACGGTTTATCGTGAAGAGTGAGTTTTGCTTCAAAAATGATTATGGAATCGAAAATAATGTGTTTAGAAAGAAGTCTAGTGAAAAGACCAGTAAAGAAACATGGAGGAATACATGTGTTCTGAAGTAGTAAGTAATTGAAAGTGAACCAAATGCCAAAAAAATTTGTGAAGTTGTGGATGAAAAAACACATCCTATGATGTCCATAAACTGAAGAAATAGTAATGTACCAGTGTTGAGTAAAAATGAACTTCAAATTACACATCATGTCCCATAGCAATCTACTTGCATTAATGTTAAACTGGGTCAGTTACTGTAGAAATATTAGGATTTTTAAGCACCATCCACTGAACTTAGTTTTCAGTAGTAGGAAACCAAAATATATTTCAGGTGTATGAATATTACTGAGAATAATCTTGTGAAAATTTGAATTTAAATGAACATAAATGAATATGAATGAATTTAGGGAGTGTATAATAAGACACATATTTTTCATATTTTTTTAAAATCTGGAGAATATACACACACACACACACACACACACACACGCACACACACACACACACGCACACACACACACATTAATATTTAGCAATATATATGCCAATCGATATTCATCATGAAATATAATTCATTCACAAATCCAAAAATATTCATTTTACTGAACATGGATTTATGTATAGTGTTTTTCACTAGGAAGCTCACCCATAGGTGGAATTTTCAGTTCCATCATTATTTAGGGAAAGTCATCTCTTCTCACAATTTTTATATTCCAAAGCCAGTGATCTTTCAGGAATGTACGTGTGATACCAGGTAGGATATTGTATATGCATAAAAAAATTACATGTGCTGAATAGGATATAGAGAAAGGGAGACAGGAATTTACATATGTGATAACTTTAAAAAATCATGGAGAAATATTAAAATGAAAACTTTACTAAATTTAAAACACATACTCTTGATAAAGCAGAAGACAAATACAAATATACACCATGCGTCCTATGAAAGGACTGTACTTCTATTCAGTTAGGTTTTTTTTTCTCCATGATATTAGGATTAGTAGTCAGAGTCTAGTAGGGTATGGGTTAGTGTCAGGGATTCAGTATTTCAATTGGAAAATAGGAAAATGAATCTAATGTGTATGCAAACATGTGATACACAAAAATCTTTCCTCTCTTATCCAGAACAATGCCTTGACATAACCATCGCTAAAAGTAAGACACAATTAGAGGAGAGGAGTTAGAAAACCTGTGAATACATATGTGGAATAAAAAATGCTCAGGAGTTCACAACACTGGAGGTGGTAAAAGAGTTTACAAAAGTATGGGAGAGGGTAAACACTCCAGAAACATGGAGCTGTGCTGACCTAAAGACTTATTGAGAAACTTCCTCTGAGGTTAGGCACACGAAATATATGTATGGCAATATGTAAATCAATGGTTCTGCAACAGATGTGATTCTGCAATCTGTATATGGAGTAAAAATGGGAGCTCATATCCCACTTGAATCAAAGTGTGAAATATCCCACTTGAATCAAAGTGTGAAATATGATATATCAAGAAGTATGTAATGTTTTGAACAACCTAAAATGAAAATTAATTAAAAAAAGAAAAAGAAATGTATGTAATTGTCAGGAGATTTAGCTTCGTTTATAGTGACACCAAAAATCTGGGTCTGCATCTATGTGACCTGGAGGACATGGTTCTTTATTTTGTAATGAACATGAGGCAGCAGGTCTGAATTCTCCCTTTGTAGGTAAACTGTTGCCACTGGGAGCTAAGTGTCTTCCCGTGTGGTCTGTGAAGCCATTTGGTCATCCTCCACTTTTCAGGGTGTTTCTTACTGCTGCACTGGGAATTTGGTATTTGCTTCACGAAATACAATATGTTCAACTGGGACACAATGCTGGAGGGAGTTCTGTCATGTGTGGTTGGTCAGGGTCGGAAAGAGAATGTACGAACCAGGCTTCTATCTCACATAGCTTTCCCCTTGACTATAGCAACGTGATTCTGAACATTGCCCTGAAACCTCTACATATAACAAGATGCCTTTACATATAAAGGTCTGCTGCCTGCACCATGTCAGTCGCAAGTTTTGGAAGCCAATGGAAGATCCAGGTGGTCCTACCAAAAATATTTATTTACACACCTACAGTCCACTGCTCTACACCCACTACCCAGCAGGCTCCAACTTACTGGCATTTCTGTTCTACACCATTTTCACGAAACTCAGTCAATCAAGGCACTGTTTGTAATACTCATGATCAGCAACAGGATATCTAAAGGTTATCCAGTGCCACCTGGTCATGGGGATTTCAAAAATTTCATGGTATTAATCTAGTCATTTTTCAAGGGTGAAGTTGGAGGCACTGTGGGTTTCATTTAATTCAGGAACCATTAAATGGTGAGGAAGCTCATTTCAATGAAAGCTCTGGAGAACACTCACAGGCAAGCCTTCCCAAAGAGTGGCCAAAAGGACACATGAATCCAGGCCCATTGAGGTATACAATGTGAGGTCCATGTGTGTTTGGACTCTCAACTATGGCTACCAAGTCTTTAAGAATTAAATCATGTGATATCCTGGCTCAGAATCCCTGAGCTCTGTGGAAAGCCATCCTGGGCCTAGATCTCAGTTTCCAAAACCGATTCTCATGCGTGGTCTCCTAAAATCCCAACACTATTCATGGCAATACTTCTCTGAGGTCAGTTCCAGAACTCAGTCTCTAAGGGGAATCACACCAGAGTTCAAGCCCTGGTGGACCCAGTCATCTCTTCCAACTACCACACAAATTACCACAATTAAAACAAGAACCCTCCCATATGTCCCTCATCTTCTTTCATATAGACACTCATCATAATCTGGCTGGAGGTTTCCATGAGGGGCGCAGACCAAGACAGTGTCCCAAATAAGCTCCTTTGCCCCTCATTTGCCTAAAGTCAAGGTGGCCTGGACACCCATCCTGTGAACCAAAAGTGATCAAATAGGCCTGCCATTAATACCGCTCCAATTTGAGGACTACTGTCTGTGGGGTTTAGATTCTTTATGTGAATTTTAGTCATGAGAAAACCCAAGCACAATGGGCTAGCCTCTGCAGGTTTTGTAGATCTCTTTTGACCCAAAGGATCCCATTCTCACTTGATGGAGGTCAGGAACCTTACAGAGGAAGTCGAGAGACTTCATCCCAATAATTGTTCTTTTGGCGAATTTTCTTTTGGATGCACACATGGTAACTTTCTTTAGATCCATCAGGTGCTGAGAATCTAAGCCACAGCCACACACAGGGCCAAGGGCCTGATTCAGACACATCCCTTTCCAAAGCAATTAAGGAAAGTGCCACAGGTATGCCCATTCATTTCCATTTGAAAGCTGTTTTCTTCAGGCTTCACAAAGGGGTGGCCTGAGGCAAAGACCTTCCTGACATTCAGGGCAACAGAACAATAGGTAAGCAAAAGGCCCAAAGCAGGATTTCTCCTCTGAGACTTTCCTGGTCACACTGATATCTGAGTTTTCTGAGATGCTCGCCATTCTCTTCAGCTATCCAGTACATGGCCATGTCACAGAGCTTGGAGGTGGTACATATCTTGGACACAAAACCATGGGCCTATTCTTGAGATTGGCCGGAATTCAGGACGAAAATAGAAACTTAGGAAGGTAGCAGGTGTTGCTCATCGATAAGGCAAGCTACAGTCCATTCATAAACGGGGCAATATGAATGCTGAGAAGCTTTCTACTAGACACGACACATCCATTGATGAATTCTCTTTTCTAATGTCTACAACCACGGAAACAGTGGAATACACAGACATAGAAACACTCGTCCTGTGAAAAGACTTACTAGAAACAGTCCACTTCAAATGAAACAAACCGACTGTCCTACCTATTCTCAGAAAATGAGACAAAACCACAAACCCACAACCACACCCACAAAGGCACCTCCTTCCCCTAAGTAGGTCTGTGAATATCCAGAGTGTCCTCTGACTTGTGGGCCATAATATGTTCCCCCAAAATGGCCTTTCCTGTCTCAGATCTTGTCTCCTTGGCCAACTCTGTGAACTTCTTAGGAGCCAACGGTGAGCTACTACCTGCTTTCTCATGAAAAGCCCTGCATCCGAGCTTTCCTGGCATTTGGCCTTCCTCACATCTGTAGGTACCAAAAAATACTGACCCTGTCCTTGGTAAATCCAAACAAGTGAGACCACTGGGACTGGGACTGGGACTGGCTCTGTGTGCCTGGCTTCCTGGATCCCACGTTCAGAGAGTTCCATCACCAAGAAAGTGAGGTGAGGTCACTTCCTTCGTGAACTGAATGAGGGCACTGTCTTGGCAGCCACTTTGTCCTAACTGTTGCTTCCAAGGGTCCCAAGAGATTGAGGCTGCCCCTACTTCCTGTGACATTTTCACAAGTTAGAATGGTATATCAACCAAAGGCACCCAGGAATAGATCTCCACACAGGCCTGGTTTGGTCCATGATCTCTACATTAAAAAAAAATCTGATTCAGACACAACCTTTTATCCTGACCGGGTTGTTTGCCATGGAAGATGACTTTTGGTCTCTCAGGTCCTTTATTGCTTCCTACATCTTCTCCAGGGATCATTTCTGCATGGACCTTTGAGGTTCTTAGCAGGTGGAAGTTTTTCTACATTTCTGTATTGTAATATCAACTGCTTCCCTGCTCTTCTGTAAAGTTAGATTGAGGGAACAGTGTCCGGTTATGGTTAAAAACATGCTCGATTTGGGTTAGAAATCATTTTGCTAGATGAATGATCGTATTGGGAACTTGCTATGTGTAGAAGAATATATAGGTTAAATATATGTATGAAAAAAGAAATTTAAGTCTGATTTGAAGCCCAGAAGGGCATTGGGCCCTTGATAGGGATACGTGGTGTTGAATTACGATCTGCAGAGTTGTCTCAGATAAATCGATATACAATGGCATAGCACCTTGTACGTTGCATGAATTAATGTAGAAGGAACATCAAGTCAAAAAGGCATAGTCGGTAGTGAAAGGTTAATAAAATTAATAAAATAGGTACTTGTCACTTCCTGTTTTTCTGTATGCTTAACAAAACACTGTTGAAATCTTGAGAAATGTTTGCTAATCTTGTTCTAGAATGTACTGTTCCCAACAGCCGAACTGCAGAATGTACTCCCTCACTCGGTGTCATGCAAACCGCCCACTCGCCCTTACCCATCACTGAACTTCCCTCTCTTCCCTCTCCAAGGAAAGTATATAAGCTCTGCTTAAGCTGTTCTCAGAGGTCTCTGCTCTATTTAATTTAGCTCTGAGCTCCAGCATTCTGGACCACAAATAAACCCTTTGCTGTTGCATGAGACAGTCTCTTGGTAGTATCTTCCTCTGACACTCGCCTGACCTTTACATATTGAGGTTCCACTGAGTTCCAGCAGTGGCGGACGAGAGACCCCAACGGGCTCCTCTCGGAGCAAGTAAGGCGCCTCTTTCTGGTTTCAGGTTTCTTGTTAGGGCTTGGCAAAATTGCTGGCAATGAAGAGCCTGGGCTCTCTCCTACGGTGGCTGAGAGACATGTCACAGAGACAAAGGGCACCTCTCTGGAGGACCCCGCAGAGAACTCGGGAAATCAAGGAACAATAGTCTTCTTGACTCAGTGATATTTTCTTTTAGATTCGTTATTGCCATACCATTGGGTTTTGCCGGCTACTCATTCCTGGTCTCAGTGTTGGACGTTCATTGCCTGTCTTTATGGTCTTGTCTTATCTGTGTCGTGTGTCCTTGCTTTTACTGTTTGTGGAACTTTCATTATGGAACAGAGCACGTCAATGCCTCTGTCCCTGACCCTTGATCAATGGACCAAAGTCCGCTTAAGGGCTCAGAATCTTTCTTTTTTTAGTAAAACGCTGGACCTGGCAGAATCTCTGTGCCTCAGAATGGCCCATCTTTGGAGTCGTATGGCCCCTAGAAGGATCTTTCTACTTCCCACTAATTTAAAAAGTCAGAGGTATTGTCTTTCAGCCAGCGCCACATAGCCATCCGGATCAACAGCCATATATCTTAACTTGGCAGGACCTCTGCAAATCTCCTCCTCCATGGGTGTAGCCTTTCCTTGCCCCTACCTCTGCTCCTACTCCTTCCCCCATCATCTCTCAAACCCTCTCAACCTCCTCCTCCTCCACCCTCTGTTCTCCCTGAGTCACAGATTTGACTCTACTGGACTCTTCTCCCTCTCCTTATCCCCTGCCCTCGTCCCCTAACACACAACACACTCTAAGTGATTCCGCTGCTGCTGACTAAGCCTCTCTACCATTGGAGGAAGCTAAGCCGGTAATAGGATCTGACAATGGACCGATGTTCATGACCCAGGTAAGTCAGGGGTTAGCCAGGAACCTGGGGATTAATTGGAAGTTAAATTGTGCTTATAGACCACAGAGTTCAAGACAAGTAGAAAGAATGAATAGAACCATTAAAGAGACCTTAACGAAATTAAGCTTAGAGACCAGCATAAGATTGGACTATGCTCCTGCCTTATGCAATGTTTCATGCAAGAAAAAATCCCTTTGTTTCTTTGAGTAACCTTACCACATGTGAAATTCTTTATGGTGGCCCTCCTTCAGTAGGGGACCTAAGCCCAACTGTAAGACCTAAAGATCCTTTCCACACCCCCTTGCTTGACAGACTTAAAGATCTTGAAAGAACTCAGTAATACCTGTGAAAACAGCTGGCCACTGCCTACCCAACTGGGAACCAGGGGATTCCACATCCATATCAAGTAAGAGATTTCATCTATGTAAGATGATATCAGGTGTCATCCCTGGTACCCCGCTGAAAAGGACCATACCAGGTGCTATTATAACACCTAGAGTGGTAAACGTAAACAGAATCACTTCCTGGATCCATACCTCTCATCTCAAGCCTGCTGCCTGTACAGAATCTTTCTGGAAACTGAAAAAGACTGGTAACAGTTTCAAATTGTGTATTCGCAATGTGAATAAGGTTATATACTCTCCCCTTGGCTACAAGTAGTCCTAACCCTCATCAGCCCATTAAGCAGTGATGGCTGATCACAAATCCTACTGGAAAAGAAGTATGGTCTATCTCGCATACAGCCCGCTTAGGGACCTGGTGGCCTTCTCTCCACCCAGACATTTGTTAGCTGGCTATAGGTATTTCCTATTGTGATATCCCTGATGAAGAGGATCCCACTAAAATACCATTAAATCCCTTCTGTACCATAGATAATGGAAACAAACATTATGGATGTAGGGACACGCGAGCCAGATGCAGGTTGGCTAGTCTAGATTACTAAGTTTGCCTGGCAGACTATCAAAGCCACAAAGAGTAATGGCTGTGTGGGAGAAAAGCCGACTTTTTCTGTATGTCATGGGAATGTGTGCATACAGGGGCTGCCTGATGGAACCCCAATTCTTCATCAAATTCAGTACACAGCATTGGCCACATTACCAATTAGACAACCAAAAACTATGGCACCCAGAGGGGTCTCTAGATCCTCAAATTTTGCGTGACCTTTTTAACTTCTGCAAGTGCTCAAAAGAGTGAAAGGAAATTCCCCTATGTGGAAGCCTTTTCCCTCCCTCACTCACATCCTGAACTATGCTTCTCCAATAGATCATTATCCTCAGCCTTCTGCTCCAGACCCTCTGATGTCACTCCCATCTCAGCAACTTGATTTCTCCCCTCCAATAACTAGATCAGAAACCCAAAGCTCCACCAGTTCTCAGACCATCGCCCCCTTGCTGAGGTAGCAGGTACATAGGTACCGCTCCACCGACTCATTCCTCTCATCTCCTGTCAGTGCCCTCACCGGGTCCCACCAGGTCCTCTTACCAGCTAACCCAATGCTCAAACGAGCTGAGGAGAGCCCTGAGACCCTTATCCAAGATGTAATATAATTGGCCTTTAAAGTTGCTTTGTCATCACTGGAAACAGGTTACTAAAATTTAAAGTCCCTCACAGGATTTTGGGATCCTCACTCCCTTCTTTCACTCTGCTCTACCTGATCTACTGCTCAAGTTTGCTGCTAGGAAATTCCCAATACCCTTTCGCATTATTCTTTTACATCTCTCTTTTCCCTCATTCTCAGATCCTCAGAGGTGCTCTCAGCCCCAACTTCCCCGTCTTTCCCCCTCTGTACCAGGCCCACAGAAAAGTCTTAAATGACCTTCTTCAGAAGTCTTCACCATGGCTGAGTTTTGAACTTTCAGCCAAACAGTCCCAATAAAGACTTTAATGTAGATAAACATTCTCTTTTGTATTGCCCTGTTCTACTTGGCCACTGGCTAAAAATCTCAGTACTTCTAAGCTAGACAACCCCTAACTAGTTTTTCACAAAATATGTGAACAAGTCCTCTGGCCTTCCGCTGGGGCTTCACAGAGATGGCTACATTTCTAAGATAAAGAAATTACCAACCGGGCTCCATGGTAACAGCTGGCAGGGGGAAAATAAGAAAGGGAAGAAAAAGCTCTCCTCCTCCCAGGTGTCCTTGAAAAGTTAACTTGCCCAGAACAGAAGGAAAAACAGAAACAAATACTGCTTTTTTAAACTTCTGAAGACTGTGAACTTCTGAGCCCCATCCCTTATATGTTGGGTACAAATTTCTGAAACTACCTAAACTTGAGTTTCAGGGGATTAATTGATTACAATAGAAGCAATGCCCTCTGAATCCGGTTGCAACCAAATAGGACTGTTTCCCTCTCTTGAGTGCTATCTTAGGTGCCTTGCTTTGTCAGTGCCTACAACAGCATAATTCTATATACTTAAACATCGTTTATGTTTTCATGAAATGATCAAGATATGTGATAAATTGTGTAATGATGCAGATGTTTCCCAGAGTGCTCTATCATGACGCAGGTTCATTTGAAGATCAAATAGGGGGGGCATACAACCGGTTCCACTGGGAACATATATCCCTCACTTTAGCCATCCTATTAGGAATAGGAGTTGCTGCACGGGTGGGCAGAGGAACCAGTGGCATTGTCCATGGGACACAAAAGATGACCCAATTAGAAGCAGCAATAGAGCAAAAGTAAGATATTACAAACCTCCTTCAGGGCTTTGCATGAAACTTTAACCTCTCTCTCTGAAGTTGTTTTACAGAACAGTTGAGGGTTGGACCTCCTCTTCATTAGAGAAGGGGGCCTTTGTGCTGCATTGAGGGAAGAATGTTGTTTTTATGCTGACTATACTGGAGTCGTAATAAAATCTATGAGTAAATTTAAAAGACACCTTGAAGAGCATCAACAAATGAGAGAGGGCCCAAAAGGGTGGCTTGAGTCTTGGTTCACACAGTCCCCCTGGTTAACTACGTTTTTATCAACCCTGGCCGGTCCAATAATAATCCTCATATTATTGCTAACTATAAAACCCTGTTTGCTCAACCGTGTAATATCTTTTCTCCAGGCTCAAATTGGAGGAGTTAAACTTAAGGTAACACCCCACTAGCAGACATTGAATGTGACACCCTCCAATGATCATTTTTATGATTAAAATTAGCCAGAAGAAGAAGTGGGGAATGAAATATTAATAAAATAGGTACTTGTCACATCTTGTTTTTCTGTATGCTTAACAGAACACTGTTGAAATCTTGAGAAATGTTTGCAAATCTTGTTCCCAGAATGTTCTATCCCCAGCTGCCAAATTGCAGAATGTACTCCCTCTCCCAGTTGCATGCAAACCGCCCACTAGCCCTGACCCATCAATACAATTCCCTCCCTTCCCTCTCCAGGGAAAGTATATAAGCTCTACTTCAGCTCTTCTCAGGGCTATCTGCTCTATTCAGGTGAGCTCTGAACCCCAGCATGCTGGACACCCAATAGACCCTTTGATGTTGCATGAGATAGTCTGTTGGTAGTCTCCTCCTCTGAAGCTCGCACCACATTTACTTGGATGATTAAATGTAGAAGAGAACATCCAGTCAAAATGGGATAGTCTGTAGCATTAGGAAGATAGTCAATAAGTTTAGGAAGAAGGGTGAGTATAAGATTTGGAACAAAAGTTTCTTAGCAATAGGATTTCGATTAGAGAGTGAATGTAAATGTCAGCACAGGTGAAGAGTCAGTCACAATGATGAACTGGGGAAAATATGTAGGAAAGCATATATCAATATAGACATCACAAAATCAGGCAGAGTATAAAGTGAGTGATAGGATTAGACATTTTGAACAGGGTTGAGTTTAAATATATAATCTTAGGAAGAAACAAATATGTAGTCACAAATAGGATTGACATTTGAGAGCATTGGGCAAATTTCAGGTGGATGAATATTTCTGAGAATAATCTTGTGAATAGTTGATTATAAATCCACATACATGAACATGAATGAATTTAGGGAGTAAATATAAGACACATATATTTCATATTTTGAAAAATCTGGAGAGTGTATATATATATATATATATATATATATATATATATACACATATATATACATATACATAAAACACACACACAGACAAAAAAGTAGCAATATATATGTCAATCAAAATTCATGATAAAATATATACCATCCACAGATCTAAAAATATTCATTTTACTGAACATGGATTTATGTATAATGCTGTTCAACTAGCAAGCTCACCCATAGGTTGAATATTCAGTTCCAACAGGGTTTAGTAGGAGTGATCTCTTCTAACAATTTGTATCTGCCAAGTCAGCCCCCTCACAAGAATGTACCTGTGGTACCAGATAGGAATCTATATGTGCATATAAGAATACAGAGAAAGGGAGACAGGAATTCACATATTTGTTAACCTTAAAAATACTAGGACAACTATTTCAACAAACAATTGACTAGATTTATAACTCCAACTCTGTATCATGCAAAAGGCAAGTCCATCTATACACCATGCCTACTCTGAACTGCTTGTATTTCTATTCTTTATGGGTTATTTTTCTCCATCATATTAGGATTAGTAGTCAGAGTCTGGTAGGGTATGGGTTAGAGTTAGGTATTCAGTATTTTGAATTGAAAATAGGACACTGAATCCAATGTGTATGAAAATATATGCTACGAAAAAATCTTCCCACTCTCCTCCAGAACAATGCCTTGACATTACCTTCGCCCCAAGTAAGACACAATTAGAGGAGAAGAGTTAGAAAATCTGTGAATACATATCTAGAATGGAAAATGCTCCAGATTTCACATCTTTGGAGGTGGTAGAGGAGTTTCCAAAAGTAAGAGACAGGGTAAACACTCCACAAACATGGAGCTCTGCTGGCCAAAAGACTTTTTGAGAATCTGCCTCTGAGGTTGGGCACTTGAAATATATGTTGTTGTCAGGAGCTTTAGCTTTATTTGTAGTGAAACCATCAAAGCTGGATCTGCATCTATGTGACCTGGAGGAAATGGTTACTTATTTTCAAATAAAAATGAGGCAGCAGTGATGAATTCTCTTTTTGTAGGTAAACTTTGGCCACTGAGGGCTAAGGGTCTTCCCGTGTGGACTGTGAAACCAATGGTCATCCTCCAATTTTCGTGGTGTTTCTTGCTGCTGCACTGGGAGTTTGGTATTTGCTTCATGAAATACAACGAGTTCAAATGGGACACAGTGCTGAAGGGAGTTCTGTCAGGTGTGGTTGGCAGGGTCTCCAGGAGAATGCACCAACCAGGGTTCTATCTCAAGTAGCTTGCCCCCTTGACAATAGCAACATGATACTGAACATTGCTCTGAAACCTCTCCATATAAAACTATGCCTTTACATATATGGGTGTGATGGTTGCACCATGTCAGTCACAGCCATTTGGAAGCCAATGGAAGATCCACATGCCCCACCACAGATGTTTTATCACACATTTGCATAACACAGCTCTAGGCCCACTACTTACCAGGCCCCAACATACTGGCATCTCTGTTCTACACCATTTTCATGAAACCCAGTCAATCAAGGCCCTGTCTGTTATACTCATGATCATCAACAGGACATCAAAGGTCCTCCAGTGCCAGCTGGTCATCGGAATTTCTAAAATTTCATGGTAATTATCTAGCATTTTTTCTCAGATGCATTTGGAGGCAATGTTGGTTTTAATTCATTCAGGAACCATTAAATGGTGAGGAAGCTAATTTCAGGGAAATCTCTGGAGCACTCTCACAGGCAAGTCTACCCAAAGAGTGGCCAAAAAGTCACATGAAGCCAGGCCCATTGAGGTCTACAAAGCGAGGTCCAAGTGTGTTTTGAATCTCAATTATGCCTGCCAAGTCTTTCAGAATAAAATCATGTAATATCCTGGCTGTGATTCCCAGTGTTCTGTGGAAAGCCACTCTGGGCCTTGATCCCAGGTTCCAATGGCAACTCTCATTCCTGGCCTCCTAAAATCCCAACACAATTCATGTCAATACTTCTCTGAGGTCAGTTCCAGAACTCAGTCTCTAAGGGGAATCACAGCAGAATTCATGCCCAGGTGGACCCAGTCATCTCTTCCAACTGCCACACAAATGACCACAATTATAACCAAAACACTCCTACATGGCCCTCATCTTCTACCATAAAGATACTCATCATAACATCTGGATGGAGGTTTTCATGAGAGGCACATCCCAAGACAGTGTCCAAAATAAGCTCCCTTGCCCCTCATTTGCCGAATGACAGGGTGGCTTGGACACCCTTCCTGTGAACCAGGAGTGATCAAATAGGCCTGCCCTTAATACTGCTTCGCTTCTCCAATTTGAGGCTCTCTGACTGTGGGGTCTAGATTCTTTTTGTGAATTGGAGTCATGAGAAAAGCCAAGCACCTCTGCAGAGATTTGAAGAACTCATTTCACCCAAAGGATCCCTATTCTGACATGATGGATTTCAGAAACCTAACAAAGGAAGGCAATATAATTCATGCACATTGATTGAACGTTTTTCCATTTTGGTTTAGGTGCACATATGGGATCTTTCTTTACATCCATCAGGTGCTGAGAATCTAAGTCACAGCCTAAAACAGGGGAAAGGGCCTGAATCAGACACATCCTTTTCCAATGAAATTAAGCAAAGAGCCAGAGGTGATGCACATTCATTTCCATTTGAAAACTGTTTTCATCAGGCTTAACAAAGGGGTTGCATGAGACATAGACCTTTCTGATATTCAGGGCAACAGAACAATAGGTAAGCAAAAGGCCCAAAGCAGGGTATCTCCACTGAGACTTTCCTGGTCACACTGATATCTGAGTTTTCTGAGATACGGGCCATTCAATTCAGGTATCCAGTACATGGCCATGTCAAAGACCTTGGATTTGGTACATATCTTGGACACATAACCATGAGCCTATTCTAGAGAGTGGCCAGAATTCAGGAAGAAAACAGGGACTTAGGAAGGTATTAGGTGTTGCCCGTGCATAAGGCAAGCCACACTCCATTCATAAATTGGGCAGGATGAATGCTGGGAAGCTTTATACTAGACATGACACATCCATTGCTGCATTCTCTTTTCTCATGTCTACTACCACAGGCACAGTGGGATACACAGACATGGAAACACTCACCTCGTCAAACGACTTACCAGAAACAGTTCACTCCAAAACAAACAAACCGCCATTCCTACCTATTTTCAGAACATGAGACAAACCACAAACCCACACCCACTCCCAAAAAGGCACCTCCTTCCCCAAGTAGGTGTGTGACTAACCAGAGTGTCCTCTGACTGGTGGCCATACTCTGTTCTTCCGAAATGGCCTGTCCTCTCTCAGATCTGTTTTCCTTGGCGAACTCTGTAAAGTTGTAAGGAAAAAATGGACAGCTACTACCTGCTTTCTCAGGAAAGTTCCCTCTTCAAGCTCTCCAGGCATTTGGTAATCCTCACTTCAGTAGGTACCAAGAATGACTGACTCTATCCTTGCTAAATCCAAACAAGTGAGCCCACTGGGACTGGGACTGAAACTGCCTCTGGGTGCCTGGCTCCTTGAATACAAAGTTCAGAGAGTTCCATCACCAAGGAAATGAGGTATGTCACATTCTTTGGAACTGAATGAGGTCACTGCCTTGGCAAATGTATATCTTATGATGTACAAAAACTGAAGAAATAATAATGTACCAGTGTCGAATACAAATGAATGACAAATTACATATCATGTCCCATAGGAGTCTACTTGCATTGATGTTAGACTGCGTCAGTTACTGTAGAATAATTAGGATTTGTATGCACCATTCACTGAAGTTAGTTTTCAGTACTAGGAAACAAATATGTATTTCAGGTGGATGAATATTTCTGATTATAATCTTGTGAAAAGTGGATTATAAATCCACATACATGAACATGAATGAATTTAGAGAGTGTATATTAGACACATATATTTCATATTTTGAAAAATTTGGAGAGTATATCTATATCTATATCTACATCTATATACACACACACACACACACACACACACACACACAACACTCACAGACATTAAAAAGTACCAATATAAATGCCAATCGAAATTCATCAGTAAATATATATCATCCACAAATGCAAAAATATTTATTTTACTGAACATGAGTTAATGTATAATGTTGTTCTACTAGGACGCTCTCCTATAGGTTGAATTTTCATTTCCAACAGCATTAAGGAGGAGTGAACACTTCTCACAATTTTTATCTGCCAAGACAGCCACCTCACAAAAATGTACGTGTGATACCTGGTAGGATTCTATACATGCATATAAACATACATGTGTGAATAGGCTACAGAAAAGGGAAACAAGAATTCACATATTTGTTAAGTTTAAAAACACGTGGATAATATTTCAATTAAAATTTGACTAGATTTATAACTCCTACCTTATATAATGCATATGTCAAGTCCAACTATGCAACATGTCTCCTCTGAAGTGCTTGTATTTCCATTGTGTTGGGTTAATTTTCTCCATTATATTAGGATGAATAGTCTGAGACTACTAGGTATGGGTTAGTGTCAGGGATTCAGTATTTCGAATGGAAAATTGGAAAATGAATCCAATGTGTATGTAAATATATGCTGAACAAATATCCTCCCGCTCTCATCCAGAACAATGCCTTGACATTACCTTCACCCCAAGTAAGACACAATTAGAGGAGAAGAGTTACAAAATCAGTGAATACATATCTGGAATGGAAAATGCTCAGGAGTTCACAACCTTGAAGGTGGTAGAGGAGTTTCCAAAACTAAGGGACAGGGTAAAGACTCCACAAACATGGAGCTCTGCTGGCCTAAAAACTTTTTGAGAAACTGCCTCTGAGCTTCCACACTTGAAATATATGTTGTTTTCAGGAGATTTGGATTCCTCTGTAGTGAGACCATCAAAGCTGGGTCTGCATCTATGTGACCTGGAGGACATGGTTTCTTATTTTCCAATGAACAAGATGAAGCAGAGCTGAATCCTCTCTTTGTAGGTAAACTGAGGCCACTGGGGACTAAGTGTCTCCCCGTGTGGACTGTGATGCCATTTGGTCCTCCTCCAATTTGTGGTGTTTTTGCTGCTGCACTGTGAGTTTGGTATTTGTTTCATGAAATACTAGGAGCTAAACTGGGACACAGTGCTGGAGGGAGTTCTGTCACGTGTGGTGGGTCAGGGTCTGCAAGAGAATGCACCAACTAGGCTCCTATCTCTCACAGCTTGCCCCATTGCCCCCTTGTCCATATCAACCTGATTCTTAATTTTCCTCTGAAAACTCTCCATATAACAAGATGCCTTTACATATAAGGGTCTGCTGGCTGCACCATGTAAGTTACAAGCCATTTGGAATTCAATGGTAGATCCACATGGCCCTACCACGGATGTTTTATCAAACACCTCCCCACCACTGCTCTAGACCCACTACTCAGCAGGCTCCAACTTACTGGCATCTCTGTTCTACACCATTTTCATGAAACTCAGTAAATCAAGGCACTGTCTGGTATACTCATGATGAGCAACAGGACATCCAATGTTTCTCCAGTGCCACCTGGTCATAGGAATTTCAAAAATTTCATGGTATTTATCTAGCCATTTCTCAAGCATGAAGTTGGAGGCACTGTGGGTTTCAGTTCATTCAGCAAACATTAAATGGTGAGGAAGCTCATTTCAATGAAATCTCTGGAGAACTCTCACAGGCACGGCTTCCCAAAGAGTGGACAAAAGGTCACATTAGGCCAGGCCCATTGAGGTCTACAATGTGAGGTCCATGTGTGTTTTGACTCTCAACTATGGCTGCCATTTCTTTAAGAATAAAATCATGTGATATCCTTGCTGAGATTCCCAGGCCTCTGTGGAAATCCACCCGGGGCCTAGGTCTCAGTTTCCAAGAGCGACTTTCATGCGTGGCCTCTTAAAATCCCAACAAAATTCATGGCAATGCTTCTCTGAGTTCAGTTCCAAAACAAAGTCTCTAAGGGGAATCACACCAGAGTTCAAGCCCACGTGGACCCAGTCATTTTTTCCAATGCCACACAAATGACCAAAATTAAAACCAAAACACTCCCACATGGCCTTCATCTTATTCCATATAGTCAATCATCTTAACCTCTGGCTGGAGGTTTCCATGAGGGGCGCAGCCCAAGACAGTGTCCAAAATCAGCTCGTTTGCCCCTCATTTGCCTAAAGTCAGGGTAGCCTGGACACCGTTTCTGTGAACCAGGAGTGAACAAATAAGCCTGCCGTTAATACTTCTTTGTTTCTCCAATTTGAGGCCTACTGATTTTAGGTATCGATTCTTTAGGTGATTTAGAGTCATGCGAAAACACAAGCACCTCTGCAGGGCTTTGAAGAACTCATTTGAACCAAAGAATCCCTATTGTCATTTGATGGAGTGCAGGAACCTAACAGAGGAAGGCAAGAGACTTCATCCACAATGAATGATATTTCTTGCCATTTTCGTTTTGGAAGCTCACATGGGATCATTTTTAAGATCCATCAGGTGCTGAGAATCTAAGTCACAGCCACACACAGGTCCAAGAGGCTGATAAAGAGCCACAGGTGAGGCCCATTCATTTCCATTTGAAAACTGTTTTCTTCAGGCTTCACAAAGGGGTGGCCTGAGGCAAAGACCTTCCTGATATTCAGTGAAACACAACAATAAGTAAGCCAAAGGCCCAAAGCAGGGTTTCTGCACTGAGACTATCCTGGTCACACTGATATCTGAGTTTTCTGAGATGCTCGCCATTCTCTTCAGCTATCCAGTACATGGCCATGTCACAGATCTTGGAGGTGGTACATATTTTGGACACAAATCCATGAGCCTATTCTGGAGAGTGGCCAGAATTCAGGAAGAAAACAACAACTTAGAAAGATAGCAGGTGTTGCAAATTGATAAGACAAGCTGCAGTCCGTTCATATATTGGGCAGGATGAATTATGGGAAGATTTATACTAGACAGGACACATCCATTAATGCATTCTCTTTTCTAATGTCTACAACAACGGACACAGTGGGATACACAGAAAGAGAAACACACGCCATGTCAAATGACTTACTAGAAACTGTCCACTCCAAACCAAACAAACCGCCTTTCCTATCTATTCTCAGAACATGAGACAAAACAACAAACCCACACCCACTCCCACAAAGGCACCTCCTTCCCCCCAAGTACGTCTGTGACTATCCGGAGTGTCCTCTGACTGGTGGGCCATACTATGTTCCCCCGAAATGGCCTGTCTTCTCTCAGATCTTGTTTCCTTGACCAACTCTGTGAAGATGTCAGGAAAAAGTGGTTAGCCACTACCTGTTTTCTCAGGAAAGGTCCATCTTCAGAGCTCTCCTGGCATTTGGCCATCCTCACATCATTAGGTACCAAAAAAACTGACTCTGTCCTTGGTAAATCCAAACAAGTGAGCCCACTGGGACTGGGACTGGGACTGCCTCTGGGTGCCTGGCTTCTTGGATACCAAGTTCAGAGAGTTCCATCACCAAGGAAATGAGGTATGTCACATTCTTTGGAACTGAATGAGGTCACTGCCTTGGCAACCACTTTGTCCTAACAGTTGCTTCCAAGGGTAACATAAGATGGAGGTTGCCCCTACTTCCTGTGACACTTTCATAAGGTAGAATGTATATCACCATTGGCACCCGGGAACAGCTCTCCACTCAGCCCTGGTTTTGTCCATCTTCTGTACAATAAGAAGAGAGAGAGGCAGATTCAGACACATCCCTTCATGCTGACCAGGTTGTTTGCCATGGAAGATGACTTTTGCTCTCTCAGGTGCTTCATACCTGCCTTCAACTTCTCCAGGTATCATTTGTGCATGGACATTTGAGGTTCTCATCAGGTGGAAGGTCCCCAACTTTCCTGTATTGTAAGAACCACTCTGTCCCTGCTCTTCTGTAAAATGATTGAGGGAACAGTGTATACTTGGGGTTAAAAACAGGTTTGATTTGGATTACGAGTGATTCTGTGTGATGAATAATGGTATTGGGAACCTGCAATATTTACAAGAATATAGAGGTGAAATATAAGTAGGAAAACAGAAATCTAGGTATGATTTGAAGCCCAGAAGGGTTTTGCCCTTGATTGGGACACTTAGCTTTGAATGATGTTCTGCAAAGATGCCTCAGATAATTCGATATACAATGGCATAGGACCTTGTACATTGGATGATTGAAGTTAGAAGAGAACATCCAGTCAAAAAGGGATATTCAGTAGGATTAGGAAGATAGTCGGTAGGTTTAGGAAGAAGAGTGAGTATAGGATTTGGACCAAAAGTTCTTTAGCAATAGACTTTCGGTTGTTGAGTGAATGTAAATGTCAGCACATATGAAGAGTCAGTCACTATGTTGAACTGGGGAAAATATGTAGAAAAGCAGATATCATAGAAACATTACGAAATCAGGCAAAGTATAAAGTGAGTGATAGAATTAGACATTTTCAACAGGGTTGAGTTTGAACATATAAATTAGGAAAAAAACAAATATGTAGTCACCAATAGGATTGACAATTGACAGCATTAGGCAACCTGGACATGGATGTTTTTAGAAATCCATGTTCACTTTCCATTTAGGCTTTGGTACAATCATAAGTGTGACCTTTCCATTTTTTGTCCAGAATATTACTGTGATAATGAGGTGACATGAGTATTTCTTTCACCATTTCTGGGAGCAATATATTGAAGATGTAAAATGAGAATCGGGGGTACAAAGAGGTGTACCCTGTTTCTAGGAACATAGAGAAAAAGCATGAATAGACCATACTGTGAATAAATAATATAACTTTTTGGAACTTTAAATAATGAATTGAACTGATATCTGAAAAATTAAAGGAAATCGTATATTGATATACAATCATTCATTCCAACCAGGTATATATGTAATGGAAATATTTGTGTTTAGGTTTATCATGAAGAGTGTGTGAGTTTTGCTTCAAAATGATTATTTAAATTCAAAATAATGTGTTTGGAAAGAAGTCTCATGAAAAGACCAGTCAAGAAACCCTGACAATACATGTGTTCTGAAGCAAGAAGTGGTTAAAGTTGAAACAAATGCTTATAAATTTGTGAACTTGTGGATGAAATGTATATCCTGTGATGTGCAAAAACTGAAGAAACAATAATGTACCAGTGTCGAATACAAATGAATGACAAATTACATATCATGTCCCATAGGAGTCTACTTGCATTGATGTTAGACTGGGTCAGTTACTGTAGAATAATTAGGATTTGTATGCACCATTCACTGAAGTTAGTTTTCAGTAGTAGGAAACAAATATGTATTTCAGGTGGATGAATATTTCTGATTATAATCTTGTGAAATGTTGATTATAAATCCACATACATGAACATTAATGAATTTAGAGAGTGTATATTAGACACATACGTTTCATATTTTGAAAAATTTGGAGAGTATATCTATATCTATATCTACATCTATATATACACATACACACACACACACACACTCACACAACACTCACAGACATTAAAAAGTACCAATATATATGCCAATCAAAATTCATCAGTAAATATATATCATCCACAAATGCAAAAATATTTATTTTACTGAACATGAGTTAATGTATAATGTTGTTCTACTAGGACGCTCTCCTATAGGTTGAATTTTCATTTCCAACAGCATTAAGGAGGAGTGAACACTTCTCACAATTTGTATCTGCCAAGACAGCCACCTCACAAAAATGTACGTGTGATACCTGGTAGGATTCTATATATGCATATAAATATACATGTGTGAATAGGCTACAGAAAAGGGAAACAAGAATTCACATATTTGTTAAGTTTAAAAACACGTGGAGAATATTTCAATTAAAATTTGACTAGATTTGTAACTCCTACCTTATATAATGCATATGTCAAGTCCAACTATACAACATGTCTCCTCTGAAGTGCTTGTATTTCCATTGTGTTGGGTTAATTTTCTCCATTATATTAGGATGAATAGTCTGAGACTACTAGGTATGGGTTAGTGTCAGGGATTCAGTATTTCGAATGGAAAATTGGAAAATGAATTCAATGTGTATGTAAATATATGCTGCACAAATATCCTCCCGCTCTCATCCAGAACAATGCCTTGACATTACCTTCACCCCAAGTAAGACACAATTAGAGGAGAAGAGTTACAAAATCAGTGAATACATATCTGGAATGGAAAATGCTCAGGAGTTCACAACCTTGGAGGTGGTAGAGGAGTTTCCAAAACTAAGGGACAGGGTAAAGACTCCACAAACATGGAGCTCTGCTGGCCTAAAAACTTTTTGAGAAACTGCCTCTGAGCTTCCACACTTGAAATATATGTTGTTTTCAGGAGATTTGGATTCCTCTGTAGTGAGACCATCAAAGCTGGGTCTGCATCTATGTGACCAGGAGGACATGGTTTCTTATTTTCCAATGAACAAGATGAAGCAGAGCTGAATCCTCTCTTTGTAGGTAAACTGAGGCCACTGGGGACTAAGTGTCTCCCCGTGTGGACTGTAATGCCATTTGGTCCTCCTCCAATTTGTGGTGTTTTTGCTGCTGCACTGTGAGTTTGGTATTTGTTTCATGAAATACTAGGAGCTAAACTGGGACACAGTGCTGGAGGGAGTTCTGTCACGTGTGGTGGGTCAGGGTCTGCAAGAGAATGCACCAACTAGGCTCCTATCTCTCACAGCTTGCCCCATTGCCCCCTTGTCCATATCAACCTGATTCTTAATTTTCCTCTGAAAACTCTCCATATAACAAGATGCCTTTACATATAAGGGTCTGCTGGCTGCACCATGTAAGTTACAAGCCATTTGGAATTCAATGGTAGATCCACATGGCCCTACCACGGATGTTTTATCAAACACCTCCCCACCACTGCTCTAGACCCACTACTCAGCAGGCTCCAACTTACTGGCATCTCTGTTCTACACCATTTTCATGAAACTCAGTAAATCAAGGCACTGTCTGGTATACTCATGATGAGCAACAGGACATCCAATGTTTCTCCAGTGCCACCTGGTCATAGGAATTTCAAAAATTTCATGGTATTTATCTAGCCATTTCTCAAGCATGAAGTTGGAGGCACTGTGGGTTTCAGTTCATTCAGCAAACATTAAATGGTGAGGAAGCTCATTTCAATGAAATCTCTGGAGAACTCTCACAGGCACGGCTTCCCAAAGAGTGGACAAAAGGTCACATTAGGCCAGGCCCATTGAGGTCTACAATGTGAGGTCCATGTGTGTTTTGACTCTCAACTATGGCTGCCATTTCTTTAAGAATAAAATCATGTGATATCCTTGCTGAGATTCCCAGGCCTCTGTGGAAATCCACCCGGGGCCTAGGTCTCAGTTTCCAAGAGCGACTTTCATGCGTGGCCTCTTAAAATCCCAACAAAATTCATGGCAATGCTTCTCTGAGTTCAGTTCCAAAACCCAGTCTCTAAGGGGAATCACACCAGAGTTCAAGCCCACGTGGACCCAGTCATTTTTTCCAATGCAACACAAATGACCAAAATTAAAACCAAAACACTCCCACATGGCCTTCATCTTATTCCATATAGTCAATCATCTTAACCTCTGGCTGGAGGTTTCCATGAGGGGCGCAGCCCAAGACAGTGTCCAAAATCAGCTCGTTTGCCCCTCATTTGCCTAAAGTCAGGGTAGCCTGGACACCGTTTCTGTGAACCAGGAGTGAACAAATAAGCCTGCCTTTAATACTTCTTTGTTTCTCCAATTTGAGGCCTACTGATTTTAGGTATCGATTCTTTAGGTGATTTAGAGTCATGCGAAAACACAAGCACCTCTGCAGGGCTTTGAAGAACTCATTTGACCCAAAGAATCCCTATTGTCATTTGATGGAGTGCAGGAACCTAACAGAGGAAGGCAAGAGACTTCATCCACAATGAATGATATTTCTTGCCATTTTGGTTTTGGAAGCTCACATGGAATCATTCTTAAGATCCATCAGGTGCTGAGAATCTAAGTCACAGCCACACACAGGTCCAAAAGGCTGATAAAGAGCCACAGGTGAGGCCCATTCATTTCCATTTGAAAACTGTTTTCTTCAGGCTTCACAAAGGGGTGGCCTGAGGCAAAGACCTTCCTGACATTCAGTGAAACACAACAATAAGTAAGCAAAAGGCCCAAAGCAGGGTTTCTGCACTGAGACTTTCCTGGTCACACTGATATCTGAGTTTTCTGAGATGCTCGCCATTCTCTTCAGCTATCCAGTACATGGCCATGTCACAGAGCTTGGAGGTGGTACATATTTTGGACACAAATCCATGAGCCTATTCTGGAGAGTGGCCAGAATTCAGGAAGAAAACAACAACTTAGAAAGATAGCAGGTGTTGCAAATTGATAAGACAAGCTGCAGTCCATTCATATATTGGGCAGGATGAATTATGGGAAGATTTATACTAGACAGGACACATGCATTAATGCATTCTCTTTTCTAATGTCTACAACAACGGACACAGTGGGATACACAGAAAGAGAAACACTCGCCATGTCAAATGACTTACTAGAAACTGTCCACTCCAAACCAAACAAACCGCCTTTCCTATCTATTCTCAGAACATGAGACAAAACAACAAACCCACACCCACTCCCACAAAGGCACCTCCTTCCCCCCAAGTACGTCTGTGACTATCCGGAGTGTCCTCTGACTGGTGGGCCATACTATGTTCCCCCGAAATGGCCTGTCTTCTCTCAGATCTTGTTTCCTTGACCAACTCTGTGAAGATGTCAGGAAAAAGTGGTTAGCCACTACCTGTTTTCCCAGGAAAGGTCCATCTTCAGAGCTCTCCTGGCATTTGGCCATCCTCACATCATTAGGTACCAAGAAAACTGACTCTGTCCTTGGTAAATCCAAACAAGTGAGCCCACTGGGTCTGGGACTGGGACTGCCTCTGGGTGCCTGGCTTCTTGGATACCAAGTTCAGAAAGTTCCATCACCAAGGAAATGAGGTATGTCACATTCTTTGGAACTGAATGAGGTCACTGCCTTGGCAACCACTTTGTCCTAACAGTTGCTTCCAAGGGTAACATAAGATGGAGTTTTCCCCTACATCCTGTGACACTTTCATAAGGTAGAATGTATATCACCATTGGCACCCGGGAACAGCTCTCCACTCAGCCCTGGTTTGGTCCATCTTCTGTACAATAAGAAGAGAGAGAGGCAGATTCAGACACATCCCTTCATCCTGACCAGGTTGTTTGCCATGGAAGATGACTTTTGCTCTCACAGGTGCTTCATACCTGCCTTCAACTTCTCCAGGTATCATTTGTGCATGGACATTTGAGGTTCTCATCAGGTGGAAGGTCCCCAACTTTCCTGTATTGTAAGAACCACTCTGTCCCTTCTCTTCTGTAAAATGATTGAGGGAACAGTGTATACTTGGGGTTAAAAACAGTTTTGATTTGGATTACGAGTGATTCTGTGTGATGAATAATGGTATTGGGAACCTGCAATATTTACAAGAATATAGAGGTGAAATATAAGTAGGAAAACAGAAATCTAGGTATGATTTGAAGCCCAGAAGGGTTTTGCCCTTGATTGGGATACTTAGCTTTGAATGATGTTCTGCAAAGATGCCTCAGATAATTCGATATACAATGGCATAGGACCTTGTACATTGGATGATTGAAGTTAGAAGAGAACATCCAGTCAAAAAGGGATATTCAGTAGGATTAGGAAGATAGTCGGAAGGTTTAGGAAGAAGAGTGAGTATAGGATTTGGACCAAAAGTTCTTTAGCAATAGACTTTCGTTTGTTGAGTGAATGTAAATGTCAGCACATATGAAGAGTCAGTCACTATGTTGAACTGGGGAAAATATGTAGAAAAGCAGATATCAATAGAAACATTACGAAATCAGGCAAACTATAAAGTGAGTGATTGAATTAGACATTTTCAACAGGGTTGAGTTTGAACATATAAATTAGGAAAAAAACAAATATGTAGTCACCAATAGGATTGACAATTGACAGCATTAGGCAACCTGGACATGGATGTTTTTAGAAATCCATGTTCACTTTCCATTTAGGCTTTGGTACAATCATAAGTGTGACCTTTCCATTTTTTGTCCAGAATATTACTGTGATAATGAGGTGACATGAGTATTTCTTTCACCATTTCTGGGAGCAATATATTGAAGATGTAAAATGAGAATCGGGGGTACAAAGAGGTGTACCCTGTTTCTAGGAACATAGAGAAAAAGCATGAATAGACCATACTGTGAATAAATAATATAACTTTTTGGAACTTTAAATAATGAATTGAACTGATATCTGAAAAATTAAAGGAAATCGTATATTGATATACAATCATTCATTCCAACCAGGTATATATGTAATGGAAATATTTGTGTTTAGGTTTATCATGAAGAGTGTGTGAGTTTTGCTTCAAAATGATTATTTAAATTCAAAATAATGTGTTTGGAAAGAAGTCTCATGAAAACACCAGTCAAGAAACCCTGACAATACATGTGTTCTGAAGCAAGAAGTGGTTAAAGTTGAAACAAATGCTTATAAATTTGTGAACTTGTGGATGAAATGTATATCTTGTGATGTGCAAAAACTGAAGAAACAATAATGTACCAGTGTCGAATACAAATGAATGACAAATTACATATCATGTCCCATAGGAGTCTACTTGCATTGATGTTAGACTGGGTCAGTTACTGTAGAATAATTAGGATTTGTATGCACCATTCACTGAAGTTAGTTTTCAGTACTAGGAAACAAATATGTATTTCAGGTGGATGAATATTTCTGATTATAATCTTGTGAAAAGTTGATTATAAATCCACATACATGAACATGAATGAATTTAGAGAGTGTATATTAGACACATACATTTCATATTTTGAAAAATTTGGAGAGTATATCTATATCTATATCTACATCTATATATACACATACACACACACACACACACACACACACACAACACTCACAGACATTAAAAAGTACCAATATATATGCCAATCAAAATTCATCAGTAAATATATATCATCCACAAATGCAAAAATATTTATTTTACTGAACATGAGTTAATGTATAATGTTGTTCTACTAGGACGCTCTCCTATAGGTTGAATTTTCATTTCCAACAGCATTAAGGAGGAGTGAACACTTCTCACAATTTGTATCTGCCAAGACAGCCACCTCACAAAAATGTACGTGTGATACCTGGTAGGATTCTATATATGCATATAAATATACATGTGTGAATAGGCTACAGAAAAGGGAAACAAGAATTCACATATTTGTTAAGTTTAAAAACACGTGGAGAATATTTCAATTAAAATTTGACTAGATTTGTAACTCCTACCTTATATAATGCATATGTCAAGTCCAACTATACAACATGTCTCCTCTAAAGTGCTTGTATTTCCATTGTGTTGGGTTAATTTTCTCCATTATATTAGGATGAATAGTCTGAGACTACTAGGTATGGGTTAGTGTCAGGGATTCAGTATTTCGAATGGAAAATTGGAAAATGAATCCAATGTGTATGTAAATATATGCTGCACAAATATCCTCCCGCTCTCATCCAGAACAATGCCTTGACATTACCTTCACCCCAAGTAAGACACAATTAGAGGAGAAGAGTTACAAAATCAGTGAATACATATCTGGAATGGAAAATGCTCAGGAGTTCACAACCTTGGAGGTGGTAGAGGAGTTTCCAAAACTAAGGGACAGGGTAAAGACTCCACAAACATGGAGCTCTGCTGGCCTAAAAACTTTTTGAGAAACTGCCTCTGAGCTTCCACACTTGAAATATATGTTGTTTTCAGGAGATTTGGATTCCTCTGTAGTGAGACCATCAAAGCTGGGTCTGCATCTATGTGACCAGGAGGACATGGTTTCTTATTTTCCAATGAACAAGATGAAGCAGAGCTGAATCCTCTCTTTGTAGGTAAACTGAGGCCACTGGGGACTAAGTGTCTCCCCGTGTGGACTGTAATGCCATTTGGTCCTCCTCCAATTTGTGGTGTTTTTGCTGCTGCACTGTGAGTTTGGTATTTGTTTCATGAAATACTAGGAGCTAAACTGGGACACAGTGCTGAAGGGAGTTCTGTCACGTGTGGTGGGTCAGGGTCTGCAAGAGAATGCACCAACTAGGCTCCTATCTCTCACAGCTTGCCCCATTGCCCCCTTGTCCATATCAACCTGATTCTTAATTTTCCTCTGAAAACTCTCCATATAACAAGATGCCTTTACATATAAGGGTCTGCTGGCTGCACCATGTAAGTTACAAGCCATTTGGAATTCAATGGTAGATCCACATGGCCCTACCACGGATGTTTTATCAAACACCTCCCCACCACTGCTCTAGACCCACTACTCAGCAGGCTCCAACTTACTGGCATCTCTGTTCTACACCATTTTCATGAAACTCAGTAAATCAAGGCACTGTCTGGTATACTCATGATGAGCAACAGGACATCCAATGTTTCTCCAGTGCCACCTGGTCATAGGAATTTCAAAAATTTCATGGTATTTATCTAGCCATTTCTCAAGCATGAAGTTGGAGGCACTGTGGGTTTCAGTTCATTCAGCAAACATTAAATGGTGAGGAAGCTCATTTCAATGAAATCTCTGGAGAACTCTCACAGGCACGGCTTCCCAAAGAGTGGACAAAAGGTCACATTAGGCCAGGCCCATTGAGGTCTACAATGTGAGGTCCATGTGTGTTTTGACTCTCAACTATGGCTGCCATTTCTTTAAGAATAAAATCATGTGATATCCTTGCTGAGATTCCCAGGCCTCTGTGGAAATCCACCCGGGGCCTAGGTCTCAGTTTCCAAGAGCGACTTTCATGCGTGGCCTCTTAAAATCCCAACAAAATTCATGGCAATGCTTCTCTGAGTTCAGTTCCAAAACCCAGTCTCTAAGGGGAATCACACCAGAGTTCAAGCCCACGTGGACCCAGTCATTTTTTCCAATGCCACACAAATGACCAAAATTAAAACCAAAACACTCCCACATGGCCCTCTTCTTATTCCATATAGTCAATCATCTTAACCTCTGGCTGGAGGTTTCCATGAGGGGCGCAGCCCAAGACAGTGTCCAAAATCAGCTCGTTTGCCCCTCATTTGCCTAAAGTCAGGGTAGCCTGGACACCGTTTCTGTGAACCAGGAGTGAATAAATAAGCCTGCCGTTAATACTTCTGTGTTTCTCCAATTTGAGGCCTACTGATTTTATGTATCGATTCTTTATGTGATTTAGAGTCATGCGAAAACACAAGCACCTCTGCAGGGCTTTGAAGAACTCATTTGACCCAAAGAATCCCTATTGTCATTTGATGGAGTGCAGGAACCTAACAGAGGAAGGCAAGAGACTTCATCCACAATGAATGAAATTTTTTTCCATTTTGGTTTTGGAAGCTCACATGGGATCATTCTTAAGATCCATCAGGTGCTGAGAATCTAAGTCACAGCCACACACAGGTCCAAGAGGCTGAAAAAGACACATCCCTTTCCAAAGCAATTAAGCAAAGAGCAACAGGTGAGGCCCATTCATTTCCATTTGAAAACTGTTTTCTTCAGGCTTCACAAAGGGGTGGCCTGAGGCAAAGACCTTCCTGACATTCAGTAAAACACAACAATAAGTAAGCAAAAGGCCCAAAGCAGGGTTTCTGCACTGAGACTTTCCTGGTCACACTGATATCTGAGTTTTCTGAGATGCTCGCCATTCTCTTCAGCTATCCAGTACATGGCCATGTCACAGAGCTTGGAGGTGGTACATATTTTGGACACAAATCCATGAGCCTATTGTGGAGAGTGGCCAGAATTCAGGAAGAAAACAACAACTTAGAAAGATAGCAGGTGTTGCACATCGATAAGACAAGCTGCAGTCCATTCATATATTGGGCAGGATGAATTATGGGAAGATTTATACTAGACAGGACACATCCATTAATGCATTCTCTTTTCTAATGTCTACAACAACGGACACAGTGGGATACACAGAAACAGAAACACTCGCCGTGTCAAATGACTTACTAGAAACTGTCCACTCCAATCCAAACAAACCGCCTTTCCTATCTATTCTCAGAACATGAGACAAAACAACAAACCCACACCCACTCCCACAAAGGCACCTCCTTCCCCAAGTAGGTCTGTGACTATCCGGAGTGTCCTCTGACTGGTGGGCCATACTATGTTCCCCCGAAATGGCCTGTCTTCTCTCAGATCTTGTTTCCTTGACCAACTCTGTGAAGATGTAAGGAAAAAGTGGTTAGCCACTACCTGTTTTCTCAGGAAAGGTCCATCTTCAGAGCTCTCCTGGCATTTGGCCATCCTCACATCATTAGGTACCAAGAAAACTGACTCTGTCCTTGGTAAATCCAAACAAGTGAGCCCACTGGGACTGGGACTGGGACTGCCTCTGGGTGCCTGGCATCTTGGATACCAACTTCAGAGAGTTCCATCACCAAGGAAATGAGGTATGTCACATTCTTTGGAACTGAATGAGGTCACTGCCTTGGCAACCACTTTGTCCTAACAGTTGCTTCCAAGGGTAACATAAGATGGAGGTTGCCCCTACTTCCTGTGACACTTTCATAAGGTAGAATGTATATCACCATTGGCACCCGGGAACAGCTCTCCACTCAGCCCTGGTTTGGTCCATCTTCTGTACAATAAGAAGAGAGAGAGGCAGATTCAGACACATCCCTTCATCCTGACCAGGTTGTTTGCCATGGAAGATGACTTTTGCTCTCTCATGTGCTTCATACCTACCTACAACTTCTCCAGGTATCATTTGTGCATGGACATTTGAGGTTCTCACCAGGTGGAAGGTCCCCAACTTTCCTGTATTGTAAGAACCACTCTGTCCCTGCTCTTCTGTAAAATGATTGAGGGAACAGTGTATACTTGGGGTTAAAAACAGGTTTGATTTGGATTACGAGTGATTCTGTGTGATGAATAATGGTATTGGGAACCTGCAATATTTACAAGAATATAGAGGTGAAATATAAGTAGGTATGATTTGAAGCCCAGAAGGGTTTTGCCCTTGATTGGGATACTTAGCTTTGAATGATGTTCTGCAAAGATGCCTCAGATAATTCGATATACAATGGCATAGGACCTTGTACATTGGATGATTGAAGTTAGAAGAGAACATCCAGTCAAAAAGGGATATTCAGTAGGATTAGGAAGATAGTCGGTAGGTTTAGGAAGAAGAGTGAGTATAGGATTTGGACCAAAAGTTCTTTAGCAATAGACTTTCGGTTGTTGAGTGAATGTAAATGTCAGCCCATATGAAGAGTCAGTCACTATGTTGAACTGGGGAAAATATGTAGAAAAGCAGATATCAATAGAAACATTACGAAATCAGGCAAACTATAAAGTGAGTGATAGAATTAGACATTTTCAACAGGGTTGAGTTTGAATATATAAATTAGGAAAAAAACAAATATGTAGTCACCAATAGGATTGACAATTGACAGCATTAGGCAACCTGGACATGGATGTTTTTAGAAATCCATGTTCACTTTCCATTTAGGCTTTGGTACAATCATAAGTGTGACCTTTCCATTTTTTGTCCAGAATATTACTGTGATAATGAGGTGACATGAGTATTTCTTTCACCATTTCTGCGAGCAATATATTGAAGATGTAAAATGAGAATCGAGGGTACAAAGAGGTGTACCCTGTTTCTAGGAACATAGAGAAAAAGCATGAATAGACCATACTGTGAATAAATAATATAACTTTTTTGAACTTTAAATAATGAATTGAACTGATATCTGAAAAATTAAAGGAAATTGTATATTGATATACAATCATTCATTCCAACCAGGTATATATGTATTGGAAAGATTTGTGTTTTGGTTTATCATGAAGAGTGTGTGAGTTTTGCTTCAAAATGATTATTTAAATTCAAAATAATGTGTTTGGAAAGAAGTCTCATGAAAAGACCAGTCAAGAAACCCTGACAATACATGTGTTCTAAAGCAAGAAGTGGTGAAAGTTGAAACAAATGCTTATTAATTTGTGAACTTGTGGATGAAATGTATATCCTGTGATGTGCAAAAACTGAAGAAACAATAATGTACCAGTGTCGAATACAAATGAATGACAAATTACATATCATGTCCCATAGGAGTCTACTTGCATTGATGTTAGACTGTTTCAGTTACTGTAGAATAATTAGGATTTGTATGCACCATTCACTGAAGTTAGTTTTCAGTACTAGGAAACAAATATGTATTTCAGGTGGATGAATATTTCTGATTATAATCTTGTGAAAAGTGGATTATAAATCCACATACATGAACATGAATGAATTTAGAGAGTGTATATTACACACATATATTTCATATTTTGAAAAATTTGGAGAGTATATCTATATCTATATCTACATACACAAACACACACACACACACACACACACACACACACACACAACACTCACAGACATTAAAAAGTACCAATATAAATGCCAATCGAAATTCATCAGTAAATATGTATCATCCACAAAATCAAAAATATTTATTTTACTGAACATGAGTTAATATATAATGTTGTTCTACTAGGACGCTCTCCTATAGGTTGATTTTTCATTTCCAACAGCATTTAGGAGGAGAGAACTCTTCTCACAATTTGTATCTGCCAAGGCAGCCACCTCACAAAAATGTATGTGTGATACCTGGTAGGATTCTATATATGCATATAAATATACATGTGTGAATAGGCTACAGAAAAGGGAAACAAGAATTCACATATTTGTTAAGTTTAAAAACACATGGAGAATATTTCAATTAAAATTTGACTAGATTTATAACTCCTACCTTATATAATGCAAATGTCAAGTCCAACTATACAACATGTCTCCTCTGAAGTGCTTGTATTTCTAATGTGTTGGGTTAATTTTCTCCATTATATTAGGATGAATAGTCTGAGTCTACTAGGTATGGGTTAGTGTCAGGGATTCAGTATTTCGATTGGAAAATTGGAAAATGAATCCAATGTGTATGTAAATACATGCTGCACAAATATCCTCCCGCTCTCATCCAGAACAATGCCTTGACATTACCTTCACCCCAAGGAAGACACAATTAGAGGAGAAGAGTTACAAATCAGTGAATATATATCTGGAATGGAAAATGCTCAGGAGTTCACAACCTTGGAGGTGGTAGAGGAGTTTCCATGACTAAGGGACAGGGTAAACACTCCACAAACATGGAGCTCTGCTGGCCTAAAAACTTTTTGAGAAACTGCCTCTGAGCTTCCACACGTGAAATATATGTTGTTTTCAGGAGATTTGGCTTCCTCTGTAGTGAGACCATCAAAGCTGGGTCTGCATCTATGTGACCTGGAGGACATGGTTTCTTATTTTCCAATGAACAAGATGAAGCAGTGCTGAATCCTTTCTTTGTAGGTAAACTGAGGCCACTGGGGACTAAGTGTCTCCCCGTGTGGACTGTGAAGCCATTTGGTCCTCCTCCACTTTTTGTGGTGTTTTTGCTGCTGCACTGTGAGTTTGGTATTTGTTTCACGAAATACTAGGAGCTAAACTGGGACACAGTGCTGGAGGGAGTTCTGTCACGTGTGGTGGGTCAGGGTCTGCAAGAGAATGCACCAACTAGGCTCCTATCTCTCACAGCTTGCCCCATTGCCCCCTTGTCCATATCAACCTGATTCTTAATTTTCCTCTGAAAACTCTCCATATAACAAGATGCCTTTACATATAAGGGTCTGCTGGCTGCACCATGTCAGTTACAAGCCATTTGGAATCCAATGGTAGATCCACATGGCCCTACCACGGATGTTTTATCAAACACCTCCCCACCACTGCTCTAGACCCACTACTCAGCAGGCTCCAACTTACTGGCATCTCTGTTCTACACCATTTTCATGAAACTCAGTAAATCAAGGCACTGTCTGGTATACTCATGATGAGCAACAGGACATCCAATGTTTCTCCAGTGCCACCTGGTCATAGGAATTTCAAAAATTTCATGGTATTTATCTAGCCATTTTTCAAGCATGAAGTTGGAGGCACTGTGGGTTTCAGTTCATTCAGCAAACATTAAATGGTGTGGAAGCTCATTTCAATGAAATCTCTGGAGAACTCTCACAGGCACGGCTTCCCAAAGAGTGGACAAAAGGTCACATTAGGCCAGGCCCATTGAGGTCTACAATGTGAGGTCCATGTGTGTTTTGACTCTCAACTATGGATGCCATTTCTTTAAGAATAAAATCATGTTATATCCTTGCTGAGATTCCCAGGGCTCTGTGGAAATCCACCCGGGGCCTAGGTCTCAGTTTCCAAGAGCGACTTTCATGCGTGGCCTCTTAAAATCCCAACAAAATTCATGGCAATTCTTCTCTGAGTTCAGTTCCAAAACCCAGTCTCTAAGGGGAATCACACCAGAGTTCAAGCCCACGTGGACCCAGTCATTTTTTCCAATGCCACACAAATGACCAAAATTAAAACCAAAACACTCCCACATGGCCCTCATCTTATTCCATATAGTCAATCATCTTAACCTCTGGCTGGAGGTTTCCATGAGGGGCGCAGCCCAAGACAGTGTCCAAAATCTGCTCGTTTGCCCCTCATTTGCCTAAAGTCAGGGTAGCCTGGACACCGTTTCTGTGAACCAGGAGTGAACAAATAAGCCTGCCGTTAATACTTCTGTGTTTCTCCAATTTGAGGCCTACTGATTTTAGGTATCGATTCTTTAGGTGATTAAGAGTCATGCAAAAACACAAGCACCTCTGCAGGGCTTTGAAGAACTCATTTGACCCAAAGAATCCCTATTCTCATTTGAAGTAGTGCAGGAACCTAACAGAGGAAGGCAAGAGACTTCATCCACAATGAATGATATTTTTTGACATTTTGTTTATGGAAGCTCACATGGGATCATTCTTAAGATCCATCAGGTGCTGAGAATCTAAGTCACAGCCACACACAGGTCCAAGAGTCTGATAAACACACATCTCTTTCCAAAGCAATTAAGCAAAGAGCCACAGGTGAGGCCCATTCATTTCCATTTGAAAACTGTTTTCTTCAGGCTTCACAAAGGGGTGGCCTGAGGCAAAGACCTTCCTGACATTCAGTGCAACACAACAATAAGTAAGCAAAAGACCCAAAGCAGGGTTTCTGCACTGAGACTTTCCTGGTCACACTGATATCTGAGTTTTCTGAGATGCTCGCCATTCTCTTCAGGTATCCAGTACATGGCCATGTCACAGAGTTTGGAGGTGGTACATATTTTGGACACAAATCCATGAGCCTATTCTGGAGAGTGGCCAGAATTCAGGAAGAAAACAACAACTTAGAAAGATAGCAGGTGTTGCGCATTGATAAGACAAGCTGCAGTCCATTCATATATTGGGCAGGATGAATTATGGGAAGATTTATACTAGACAGGACACATTCATTAATGCATTCTCTTTCTAAAGTCTACAACAACGGACACAGTGGGATACACAGAAACAGAAACACTCGCCGTGTCAAATGACTTACTAGAAACTGTCCACTCCAAACCAAACAAACCACCTTTCCTATCTATTCTCAGAACATGAGACAAAACAACAAACCCACACCCACTCCCACAAAGGCACCTCCTTCCCCCAAGTAGGTCTGTGACTATCCGAAGTGTCCTCTAACTGGTGGGCCATACTATGTTCCCCCGAAATGGCCTGTCTTCTCTCAGATCTTGTTTCCTTGACCAAATCTGTGAAGATGTCAGGAAAAAGTGGTTAGCCACTACCTGTTTTCTCAGGAAAGGTCCATCTTCAGAGCTCTCCTGGCATTTGGCCATCCTCACATCATTAGGTACCAAGAAAACTGACTCTGTCCTTGGTAAATCCAAACAAGTGAGCCCACTGGGACTGGGACTGGGACTGCCTCTGGGTGCCTGGATTCTTGGATACCAAGTTCAGAGAGTTCCATCACCAAGGAATTGAGGTATGTCACATTCTTTGGAACTGAATGAGGTCACTGCCTTGGCAACCACTTTGTCCTAACAGTTGCTTCCAAGAGTAACATAAGATGGAGGTTGCCCCTACTTCCTGTGACACATTCATAAGGTAGAATATATATCAACCATTGGCACCCGGGAACAGCTCTCCACTCAGGCCTGGTTTGGTCCATCTTCTCTACAATAAGAAGAGAGAGATTCAGATTCAGACACATCCCTTCATCCTGACCAGGTTGTTTGCCATGGAAGATGACTCTTGCTCTCTCAGGTGCTTCATACCTGCCTTCAACTTCTCCAGGTATCATTTGTGCATGGACATTTGAGGTTCTCATCAGGTTGAAGGTCCCCAACTTTCCTGTATTGTAAGAACCACTCTGTCCCTGCTCTTCTGTAAAATGATTGAGGGAACAGTGTATACTTGGGGTTAAAAACAGGTTTGATATGGGTTACGAGTGATTCTGTGTGATGAATAATGGTATTGGGAACCTGCAATATTTACAAGAATATAGAGGTGAAATATAAGTAGGAAAACAGAAATCTAGGTATGATTTGAAGCCCAGAAGGGTTTTGCCCTGGATTGGGATACTTAGCTTTGAATTATGTTCTGCAAAGATGCCTCAGATAATTCGATATACAAATGCATAGGACCTTGTACATTGAATGATTGAATTTAGAAGAGAACATCCAGTCAAAAAGGGATATTCAGTAGGATTAGGAAGATAGTCAGTAGGTTTAGGAAGAAGAGTGAGTATAGGATTTCGACCAAAAGTTCTTTAGCAATAGACTTTCGGTTGTAGAGTGAATGTAAATGTCAGCACATATGAAGAGTCAGTCACTATGTTGAACTGGGGAAAATATGTAGAAAAGCAGATATCAATAGAAACATTACGAAATCAGGCAAACTATAAAGTGAGTGATAGAATTAGACATTTTCAACAGGGTTGAGTTTGAATATATAAATTAGGAAAAAAACAAATATGTAGTCACCAATAGGATTGACAATTGACAGCATTAGGCAACCTGGACATGGATGTTTTTAGAAATCCATGTTCACTTTCCATTTAGGCTTTGGTACAATCATAAGTGTGACCTTTCCATTTTTTGTCCAGAATATTACTGTGATAATGAGGTGACATGAGTATTTCTTTCACCATTTCTGGGAGCAATATATTGAAGATGTAAAATGAGAATCGGGGGTACAAAGAGGTGTACCCTGTTTCTAGGAACATAGAGAAAAAGCATGAATAGACCATACAGTGAATAAATAATATAACTTTTTTGAACTTTAAATAATGAATTGAACTGATATCTGAAAAATTAAAGGAAATCATATATTGATATACAATCATTCATTCCAACCAGGTATATATCTAATGGAAATATTAGTGTTTTGGTTTATTATGAAGAGTGTGTGAGTTTTGCTTCAAAATGATTATGGAAATTCAAAATAATGTGTTTGGAAAGAAGTCTCATGAAAAGACCAGTCAAGAAACCCTGACAATTCATGTGTTCTGAAGCAAGATGATTAAAGTTGAAACAAATGCTTATTAATTTGTGAACTTGTGGATGAAATGTATATCCTGTGATGTGCAAAAACTGAAGAAACAATAATGTACCAGTGTCGAATACAAATGAATGACAAATTACATATCATGTCCCATAGGAGTCTACTTGCATTGATGTTAGACTGGGTCAGTTACTGTAGAATAATTAGGATTTGTATGCACCATTCACTGAAGTTAGTTTTCAGTACTAGGAAACAAATATGTATTTCAGGTGGATGAATATTTCTGATTATAATCTTGTGAAAAGTTGATTATAAATCCACATACATGAACATGAATGAATTTAGAGTGTGTATATTAGACACATATATTTCATATTTTGAAAAATTTGGAGAGTATATCTATATCTATATCTATATATATATACACACACACACACACACACACACACGCACAACACTCACAGACATTAAAAAGTACCAATATAAATGCCAATCGAAATTCATCAGTAAATATGTATCATCCACAAATGCAAAAATATTTATTTTACTGAACATGAGTTAATGTATAATGTTGTTCTACTAGGACGCTCTCCTATAGGTTGAATTTTCATTTCCAACAGCATTTAGGAGGAGTGAACTCTTCTCACAATTTGTATCTGCCAAGACAGCCATCTCACAAAAATGTACGTGTGATACCTGGTAGGATTCTATATATGCATATAAATATACATGTGTGAATAGGCTACAGAAAAGGGAAACAAGAATTCACATATTTGTTAAGTTTAAAAACACATGGAGAATATTTCAATTAAAATTTGACTAGATTTATAACTCCTACCTTATATAATGCAAATGACAAGTCCAACTATACAACATGTCTCTGGAGAACCTTTGGATGTCCTGTTGTTTATCATGAGTATACTAGACAGTGCCTTGATTGACTGTGTTTCATGAAAATGATCTAGAACAGACATGCCAGTAAGTTGGTGCCTGCTGAGTAGTGTGCCTAGAGCAGTGGTGTGTATGTGTGTGATAATACATCTCTGATGTGGCCATATGGATTTGCCATTTGCTTCCAAATGGCTTTTGACAGACATGGTGAGGCCAGCAGACACTAATATGTAAGGGCGTCTTGTTATATGGAGAGGTTTCATGGCAATGTTAAAAATCAGGTTGCAATAGACAAGGGAAAAAGCTATGTGGGATAGAAGCCTGGTTGGTGCATTCTCCTGCAGACCCTGACCCACCACATGTGGCAGAACTCCATCCAGCACTGTGTCCCTTTTGAACTCCTTGTATTTCGTGAAGCAAATACCAAACTCCCAATGCAGGAGAAAGAAAAACCATGAAAAAGTGGAGGATGACCAAATGGCTTCACAGCCCAGATGGGGAGAGACTTAGCACGCACTGGTCACATTTTACTTAAAAGAGAGAATTCACCACTGCTGCCTCATGTTCATTAGAAAATAAGAAACCATGTCCTCCAGGTCACATAGAATCAGACCCAGCTTTGATGGTCTCACGAAAAAGGAAGCTAAAGCTCCTGAAAACAACATATATTTCAAGTGCCCAACCTCAGAGGCAGTTTATCAAGAAGTCCTTTAGGCCAGTAGAGCTCCATGTTTGTGGAGTTTTTAACCTGTCCCTTACTTATGGAAACTTCTCTACCACATCCAAGGTTGTGAACTCATGAGCATTTGCCATTACAGTTATATATTCACAGATTTTATAACTCTTCTCCACTAATTGTGTCTTACTTGGGGCGAAGGCAATGTCAAGGCATTGTTCTGGATGAGAGAGGGAAAATATTTTGTGTAGCACATATTTGATAGACATTGGATTCTTTTTCCTATTTTCCATTCAAAATACTGAATCCCTGACACTAACACATACCCTACTAGACTCTGACTACTAATCCTAATATGATGGAGAAAAATAACCCAAATAGAACAGAAATACAAGCAGGTCAGAGGAGGCATGGTGTATTTTTGAACTTTTCTTTTGCATAATAAATGGTAGGTGTTATAAATCTAGTGAATTTTTATTTGGAATAGTTTTTCATGTGTTTTTAAAATTAACAAATATGTGAATCCCTGCCTCCCTTTCTCTGTAGCCTATACAGCACATGTATTTTTATATGTACATATAGAATCCTACCTGGTATCACACGTACATTTTTGTGAGGTTGCTGACTCGGCAGATATAAATTGTGTGAAGAGACTACCCCTCTTAAACGCTGTTGGAACTAAAAATTCAACCTATGGGTGAGCTTCCTAGTACAACAACATTATACATAATTCCATGTTCAGTAAAGTATATATTTTTGCATCAGTAGATGTTATATATTTCATTATAAATTTCATTTGGCATATATTGCTACTTTTTTATGTTTCTCTGTGTGTTTTTTTGGTATATATATATATATATATATATATATATATATATATATATATATACTCTCCTGATTTATCAAAACATGAAATATATGTGTCTTATATACACTCTCTACATTCATACATTCATTCATGTTCATGCATGAGGAAATATAATCAACTTTTCTCAAGATAATTATTGGAAATATTCATCCACCTGAAATACATATTTGTTTCCTTGTACTGACAACTCACTTCTGTGAATGGTGCATACAAATCCTAATAATTCTACAGTATCTGACCCAGTTTAACATCAATGCAAGTAGATTCCTATGGGACGTGATGTGTATTTTGACGTTCATTTATATTCAACACTGCTACATTAATATTTCTGCAGTTTTTGCACATCATAGGATATATATTTCATCCACAAGTTCACAACTTTATAGGTATTTTTTCACTTTTAATCATTTCCTGCTTCAGAACACATGTATTCCTCCCGGTTTCTTGACTGGTCTTTTCATGAGACTTCTCTGCAAACACATTTTTTTTTTAATTTCATAATCAGTTTTGAAGCAAAACTCACACACTTTTCATGATAAACCATAAATCTAATATCACCATTAGAAGCATAACTGTTTGGAATGGATGATTGTATATCAATATTAGGTTTCCTGTATATTTTCAGAAATCAATTCAATCCATTATTTAAAGTTCGAAACAGTTATATTATTTATTCACAGTATGGTCTATTCATGCATTATCTCTATATTCATAGGCACAAGGTACACCTATTTGTACCCCCAATTAATTTATACGTCTTCAAAATATTGCTTTCCTACATATTTTACCCAGTTCATCATTGTGACTGACTCTTCACATGTGCTGACATTTACATTCACTCTCTACCTGAAACCCTATTGCTAAAGAACTTTTGGTCCAAATCCTATACTCACTCTTTTATCTAAACCTACCGACTATTTTCCTAATCCTACCGAATATCCCTTTTTGACTGGATGTTCTGTTCCACATTCAATCATCCAAATTAGAAGGTCCTATGCCATAGTATATTGATTTAACTGAGACAACTGTGCAGGACATAAATCAATGCTAAGTATCCCAATCAAGGGCCCAATGCCCTTCTGGGCTTCAAAACTTACCTAGATTTCTGTTTTCATACTTATATTTCACCTATATATTCTTATAAATATCGCAGGTTCCTAATACAAATATTCATTCCAGAGAATGATTCCTAACCCAAATTGAACATGTTATTAACCCTAACCATACACTTTTCCCTCAATCTAATTTTACAGAAGAGCAGGGACAGAGTTGGTCTTACAATACAGGAATATAGGCGATCTTCCAGCTGCTGAAAACCTAAAAGGTCCATGCTGAAATGATCCTTGGAGAAGATGTAGGCAGCTATGAAGGACATGAGAGAGCAAAAGTCATCTTCCATGGCAAACAACCTGGTCAGGTTGATGGGATGTGTCTGAATTAGCCTCGCTCTTCCTAATGTAGAGAAGATGGACCAAACCATGCCTGTGTGGAGAGCTGTTCCCCGGTGCCTATGGTTGATATACCATTCTAACATATGAATGAGTCACAGCAAGTAGAGGCAGCCTCCATCTTTTGGGAACCATGTAAGCAACTGTTAAAACAAAGTGGTTTCCAAGGCAGTGACTTCATTCAGATCTTGAAGAAAGTGACATCACCTTACAGTTTTGGTAATGAAAGTCTGTGATCTTGGGATCCAGGAAACCAGGCACACAGAGTCAAACCCACTCCATGTCCCAGTGGGCTAACTTGTTTGGATTTAACAAGACAGAGTCACTCTTTCTTTGTACCTACTGATGTGAGGACAGCCAAATGCCTGGAAACTATGAAGACTGGCCTTTCCAGAGAAAGCAGGTAGTTTCTCACCATGGGCTCATGACAACTTCACAGAGTTGGCCAAAGAGACCAGATTGGAGACAGGACACGCAATTTTGGGGGAACATAGTATGGCCCACAAGTCAGAGGACACTCCGGATAGTCACAGACCTACTTGGGGAAAGGAGGTGACTTTTTGGGTGTGAGTGTGAGTTTGTGGTTTTGTCTCATGTTCTGAGAATAGTTAGGAAAGCTGGTTTGTTTGTTTTGGAGTGGACTGTGTCTAGTAAGTCCTTTGACAAGGTGAGTGTTTCTGTGTCTATATATCATACTGTGTCCGTGATTGTAGACATTAGAAAAGAGAATGCATCAATGGATGTGTCCTGTCTACGAGAAAGCTTCAAAGCATTCATCCTGTGCAATTTATGAATGGACTGCAGGTTGCCGTATGGATGGGCAACTCCTGCCATCTTTCTAAATTCCTGTTTTCTTCCTGAATTCTGGACACTCTCCAGAATACGCTCATGATTTTGTGTCCAAGATATGTACCACCTCCATCTCTGTGACATGGCCATGTACTGGATAGCTGATGGGAATGGCGAGTATCTCAGAAAACTCAGATATCAGTATGCCCAAGAAAGTCTCAGTGGAGAAACCCTGCTTTGGGCCTTTTGCTTACCTATTCTGTTGCCCTGAATGTCAGGAAGGTTTTTGCCTCAGGCCACACTTGGTGAAGCCTGCAGAAAATAGTTTTCAAATGGAAAAGAATGGTCATTACCTGTGCCTCTTTGCTTAATTGCTTTGGAAATGGATGTTTCTGAATCAGCCTCTCAGCCCTATGTGAGGCTGTGGCTTAGATTCACAGCACATGATGGGTCTAAAGAAAAATCCCATGTGTGCATCCCAAACCAAAATGGACAAAAGAGCTGTCAGAGTAGTTCTTACAATACAGGAAAGTTGGGGACCTTCAACCTGATGAGAACCTCAAATGTCCATGCACAAATAATACCTGGAGAAGTTGTAGGCAGGTATGAAGCACCTGAGAGAGCAAAAGTCATCTTCCATGGCAAACAACCTGGTCAGGATGAAGGGATGTGTCTGAATCTGAATCTCTCTCTTCTTATTGTAGAGAAGATGGACCAAACCAGGCCTGAGTGGAGAGCTGTTCCTGGGTGCCAATGGATGATATCCATTCTACCTTATGAAAGTGTCACAGGAAGTAGGGGCAACCTCCATCTTATGTTACCCTTGGAAGCAACTGTTAGGACAAAGTGGTTGCCAAGGCAGTGACCTCATTCAGTTCCAAAGAATGTGACATACCTCATTTCCTTGGTGATGGAACTCTCTGAACTTGGTATCCAAGAAGCCAGGCACCCAGAGGCAGTCCCAGTCCCAGTCCCAGTGGGCTCACTTGTTTGGATTTACCAAGGACAGAGTCAGTTTTCTTGGTACCTAATGATGTGAGGATGGCCAAATGCCAGGAGAGCTCTGAAGATGGACCTTTCCTGAGAAAACAGGTAGTGGCTAACCACTTTTTCCTGACATCTTCACAGATTTGGTCAAGGAAAGAAGGTCTGAGAGAAGACAGGCCATTTCGGGGGAACATAGTATGGCCCACCAGTCAGAGGACACTCCGGATAGTCACAGACCTACTTGGGGGAAGGAGGTGCCTTTGTGGGAGTGGGTGTGGGTTTGTTGTTTTGTCTCATGTTCTGAGAATAGATAGGAAAGGCGGTTTGTTTGGTTTGGAGTGGACAGTTTCTAGTAAGTCATTTGACACGGCGAGTGTTTCTGTTTCTGTGTATCCCACTGTGTCTGTTGTTGTAGACATTAGAAAAGAGAATGCATTAATGGATGTGTCCTGTCTAGTATAAATCTTCTCATAATTCATCCTGCCCAATATATGAATGGACTGCAGCTTGTCTTATCGATGTGCAACACCTGCTATCTTTCTAAGTTGTTGTTTTCTTCCTGAATTCTGGCCATTCTCCAGAATAGGCTCATGGATTTGTGTCCAAAATATGTACCACCGCCAAGCTCTGTGACATGGCCATGTACTGGATAGCTGAAGAGAATGGCGAGCATCTCAGAAAACTCAGATATCAGTGTGACCAGAAAAATCTCAGTGCAGAAACCCTGCTTTGGGCCTTTTGCTTACTTATTGTTGTGTTGCACTGAATGTCAGGAAGGTCTTTGCCTCAGGCCACCCCTTTGTGAAGCCTGAAGAAAAGTTTTCAAATGGAAATGAATGGGCCTCACCTGTGGCTCTTTGCTTAATTGCTTTGGAAAGAGATGTGTCTTTATCAGCCTTTGGACCTGTGTGTGGCTGTGACTTAGATTCTCAGCACCTGATGGATCTTAAGAATGATCCCATGTGAGCTTCCAAAACCAAAATGGCAAAAAATATCATTCATTGTGGATGAAGTCTCTTGCCTTCCTCTGTTAGGTTCCTGCACTCCATCAAATGAGAATAGGGATTCTTTGGGTCAAATGAGTTCTTCAAAGCCCTGCAGAGGTGCTTGTGTTTTCGCATGACTCTAAATCACCTAAAGAATTGATACCTAAAATCAGTAGGCCTGAAATTGGAGAAACAAAGAAGTATTAAAGGCAGGCTTATTTGTTCACTCCTGGTTCACAGAAACGGTGTCCAGGCTACCCTGACTTTAGGCAAATGAGGGGCAAACGAGCTGATTTTGGACACTGTCTTGGGCTGCGCCCCTCATGGAAACCTCCAGCCAGAGGTTAAGATGATTGACTATATGGAATAAGATGAGGGCCATGTGGGAGTGTTTTGGTTTTGATTTTGGTCATTTGTGTGGCATTGGAAAAAATGACTGGGTACACGTGGGGTTGAACTCTTGTGTGATTCCTCTTAGAGACTGGGTTTTGGAAATGAACTCAGAGAAACATTGCCATGAATTTTGTTGGGATTTTAAGAGGCCACGCATGAAAGTCGCTCTTGGAAACTGAGACCTAGACCCCGGGTGGATTTCAACAGAGGACTGGAAATCTCAGCAAGGATATCACATGATTTTATTCTTAAAGAAATGGCAGCCATAGTTTAGAGTCAAAACACACATGGACCTCACATTGTAGACCTCAATGGGCCTGGCCTAATGTGACCTTTTGTCCACTCTTTGGGAAGCCGTGCCTTTGAGAGTTCTCCAGATATTTCATTGAAATGAGCTTCCTCACCATTTAATGTTTGCTGAATGAACTGAAATCCACAGTGCCTCCAACTTCATGCTTGAAAAATGGCTAGATAAATACCATGAAATTTTTGAAATTCCTATGACCAGGTGGCACTGGGGAAACATTGGATGTCCTGTTGCTGATCATGATTATACCAGACAGTGCCTTGACTTACTGAGTTTCATGAAAATGGTGTAGAACAGAGATGCCAGTAAGTTGGAGCCTGCTGAGTAGTGGGTCTAGAGCAGTGGTGGGGAGGTGTTTGATAAAACATCCGTGGTAGGGCCATGTGGATATACCATTGGATTCCAAATGGCTTGTAACTGACATGGTGCAGCCAGCAGACCCTTATATGTAAAGGCATATTGTTATATGGAGAGTTTTCAGAGGAAAATTA